>NC_136425.1:197693151-198293151 GCF_052625555.1 Lactuca saligna
AAACGAATATATATATATATATATATATATATATATATATATATATATATATATATATATATATATATATATATATATATATATATATTATTAACTTATGATTTTATTATAAATTAAAAGGTATAATTTTTTATTTCTTTTTACTTTAGCTCTAACATGGGTAACCTTGTGGACCTTTAATTTCGTTCGTAACTTCATAAAATGCAACTTAAAAATACATTATCTTATATTAAAATCTTCGTTTTTTATATGATTTTTTCTTCGTTTTATAATTGTTACCATATTTTTGTAAAGTTATATTTTTTATCATAATGTTTTTTATTATTTTTGAATCATAACATTTAAATTATAATATTTTGGATCATTTCATTTTGTATCATATCATTTTAGATCATCTTAGGTTGATAATATTTGTAACTAAATCAAGTTTTGAATCATAAGAGACTAAGAATCATAATATTAGTTATTCATAATGTTTTCGGATAAAAAATAAATATCATAAACTTTTTCAGTCATAACTTTTTTGGATAAATTAAATTCTTTTACAAATGTTTATGATTCAAAAGGTTTATGATCCAAAAGATATGTAGGTTTTATATATCCAAAATATAAGAGGAATAAAAAGGTTTTGGATCATAACTACGATCCATAACTTAATATGATCCAAACGTTTTATGATTATTTAAGATCGACTCTTCATATAATATGCATCATAAAAGTTTGCATCCAAACTATTAACTATTGAAATTTAGTTAAGAGGTAAATTTTTTTGTTGTAAGAAGTCTATCATCAAAAAGCTTTGGCTCATGACTATGATCCATAACTTAATATATAACATCCCGACTCCCAAGTATAATATTTATATATTTATTTATGAGTTATTTGAGCGACTCGACGAGTGGGTGTACCAAGTCGTCGAGTAGAGACGAATTGGCCACGTGGGTTTTACAATCAACTCGGCGAGTCGGAGAGACCAACTCGGCAAGTTGGTGTTGTGAGTGAAAACCCTAATCCTCCGGGTTTATGTCCTATTTAAAGTACCATAAGCCCTCATTTCCGCCTCACCAGCCACCCAACTCCCCTGTGTGAAACCCTAATCAATCAGAGAGAGAGAGAGAGAGAGAGAGAGAGAGAGAGAGAGACTAAATTGAATGGTTTTGTGCATCTTTGGAAGGAGATTTAAAGAGCTTGGTGTGTTTGATCAAAGAGGGGCTGTAGATTCAGAGTTATTCAGTGATTTGCTTCAGTGTAAAGGTAAAAAAACTTCTATCTTGACCTTTCCTTTGAGAGTTCTTTGTTTAGGGAGGTTTTAGGGTTTTCTCCCATCCATCTTTTGTCAATGAGTTGTTTGAACATATCATGAGGTTAAAGCCTCAGATCTGGACTGTAGGAGGACTTGTAAGCCTAAAGATTCGAGCTTTATTGAGGTAAAGGAAAATTTTTGTGCATCTAACCCTTGTTGGAGTTTGTATTGGCATTATGAGTCGAATATGCCATGCATGAACGTAAATGCTTGCAGCTTTACGTGACATTCGAGCATTAGGAAGATAGATCTAGATTTTGGGGTTGTAGATTTGCCTTAAAATGTCTGAATGAGAACATAGACTGAATGGAATCGTCGAGTCGATGAGCTGACTCGACAAGTCGGCTAAGGTTTTCCCCGATGAGTCTAGACATAGGTAACTCGGCGAGTTACCTATGTCTAGACTCATCGGGGAAAATATTCATCAAATCATTTTGTTGTAACCTAAGAAGTTAATGCCATGCTTAATGGATAATAAAAAATATTCATTATTTGTCACACTCCAAACCACAAGAGTTATAAGACATTAAATTCAGACAACTCGACGAGTTAAGTTGGATCTTCGTGACATTTATGAGGAAACGAGGGGACTCGTCGAGTCACATAGATGCACTCGGCGAGTCGGGTCAACATAGACTGTTGACTCGAGTGTTGACTTATGTTGACTCTAGGGTTTGGTCAAGACAGGGATTATGAGGACCATGGAGGGCTAAAATGGTCTTTTACCCATCCCAAGAGTTTAAGAGAGAAAATAACTTAGCTTATTTAGAGTCGTGATTGAAGTGGTTATTATATATAATTATCCTATGTGTTAGGTAGAGGCTAGTTCATAGATTCGTGTACGAGGTTTATTTTTTTGCTAACTTATGAGGTGAGTCTTCTCACTATACTTACCTACAGTGGTAATATTTCTGTGACCGGAGGGTCTTATGTTCTTATATTGAGTATTGTGATATACTGCATTATGTCTTTATGATTTATGCAGTGTATTATTCTGAGCTTACTGAGTTAGGACCGAAGGGTCCATCCGAGTTGTAGGACTAGAGGGTCCTACTAAGACACATTGACCGGATGGTCTTATTTGAGCATATCCATGAGAGGATAATGAGATATGTGTGGTATTTTGGGGAACTTTCTAAGCTTTGTATTTACCGTGTTATGTGTTATGTGTTTTAGGTACTTCTCAGGATAACGGGAAGGCATAGGATTGATTGAGGATCCTAGATTTTTATTATTATTAAGGACATCTGTTTTGATAACTTGATATTTTTGGGAATTCTGTGATTCTATTAATGAGATTAAAATATGATTTTTAAATGAAAATTCTGTTTGAGAATTTACAGTGTTACAAGTTGGTATCAGAGCCTTGGTTTGAGGGATTTGGATGTACCTTCGGTTGTGTATAGACTCAAACTGAGGATTTGAGAGAAATTTTCAAAAGAAATGATTTTTTAAAACGAGAAAGAGTTTAAAGAGAAAAATGAGTTGGAGTAGTGTGTACAATTAGTCAGAGCCCAAACGGTGATTTCCCAAAATACCCTTACTTATTTGTGTTATGAGATATTTATGAGATGTTAGGGATGAATGCTAGAGGATAGACTAGGTATTTCATATTTAGGGATAGAGCTTCCTGATTTGTTATGCCTTTGCCTAGGAGTCGCTGTTATTTGTTATTTGCCTTTAGTATATGCTGAGTAGGAATATTTAGCAGGAAACACTTAGAGAGAGTTATGAGTTGAGGGATAATCTAGGAGAGATACCTATATGAGCATATGAGGGGTCTACTAAGAGAATAGTCTGTTATGCGTGAGAGATAGAGTACTTGTGATTGGGATCCTAGGAGGAGGACTTGGGATGACTACAGGTTGCTCTGGAAGGCAGTATTGGGCCCGTACTACTGAAAGCATAGGATCTGTATGCAACCCAAGTAAGAATTCTTAAGGTGCTAAGGAGCAAGTAGGGATGGGTGATCGAGTGTGAGTATACTCGAGCGAGTCTCTGAGGATTTTTGTGTTGTCTTTCAGAGACATCCTGGTGGGTACACGCCACAACCTCGGGAGCGGTGGGACTAGTGATGAGGAGATCCATAGGATGATTCATGAGGACGTGGCCGCAACCATTCGAGAGGCAATACATGAGATGTTTTGGTCTATTAAGACCACACTAATTGAGAGATTTGAGGAGAGATATGTTGCTGTTACTGAGGCGGCTGCTGCTGCAACCACTGCAGCTGTTGTCGCTGCTAGGCCACATGGAGGTGACTTGTTGTTGTTCCGGGAGTTCATGAAGCCACCAGAGTTTGATGGGACATAGGATCTGATTCTTGCTATGAGATGGATCTATGAAATTAAGGGATGTTTTTATACTTGTTCATGCCCAAATCATTTGAGAGTTCAGTTTGCGTTGAACCAACTTCACTTAGGAGCGAAGGATTGGTGGAAGTTTGTGACTACCAGTTTTACTCCTACATACCATGTTGTTGTGATGTGGGAGAGGTTCACTCAGTTGTTCTAAGATGAGTATGTTCCCCCCACTGAAGTGGGAACATTTGGCACAGGAGCTTCTGTCTCTCAAGCAGAAGACATAGTATGTGACTAAGATTATGAGGATGTTCCACGAGAGGGCGTTGTTTTGCCATGACTATGTGTCCAATGAGTAGGCACATGTGAGTCGATACCTGAGCATACTGAGGAGGGATATAAGAGAGTTCGTGGCGAGCTCTTCATACCGGATATTAGCTGAGCTTCAGACCAAGGCCAGGTAGAGAGAGACTAAGCTAGAGTTATAGACCAAAGAGGAAGAGGAGTCTCGGGGTAGGGACTGAAGACCAGTGCAGTCGCAGCCAGCAAAAAAGCAGGCTAAGCCCGCTGATACTAGAGCTCGGGGCCAGAAGGGACGTACTTGTGGCAAGTGCGGCAAGAGTCACGAGGGATCGTGTCAGGTGGGGATTTGCTACAAATGTGGCAAAGAGAGGCATATAGAGAAAGATTTCCCTAAGGTGTTTGGAGTTTGCTTGCACTGCAAACAGACCGGCCATCGGAAGGACGAGTGCCCTCATGTCAATCAGGGATCAGCACAGGGATCTGCACCTGCTGCTTTACGTGCTACTGAGAGTCGGCTAGCGAAGGTCGAGACACCGAGGGTTCGTGAGAGAGCCTTTCAGCTGACAGCAGAGCAGGTCCACGCAACACCTGATATTGTGACCAATACATATTTCTTTATTTATATTATTTTGATATATGTTATGCTTATATTATGATGTGTATAAGTACTTTTCTTGCGAGTTATGTACCCGCTTTGGTGTTATTTGATTCAGGTGCGAGTCGATCCTTCATGTCTTTAGCTTTTAGTCATCATATTAGTATCCGACGTGAGGCGTTGAGTCGACCTCTGAGTGTTTCTATAGCCGATGAGCATGCGTTTTTTTCTACTAATGTGATCTGGGGATGTATACTAGATATTTTTGGTGTCAAGTTCTCGATAGAACTGGTACCGATCTCGATAGGAGATGTTTGTGTCATAGTGGGCATGGATTGGTTGAGTCAGTTTGGAGCTATGATGGATTGTGAATGTTAGATAGTGACTATACGAGACCCTAGTGGGGGAGTGATTACGGTGTATGGAGAGGGTAACAGATCTGGATCAGCTTTCTGCTCTACTGCTAAAGCGAGGAAGAGTCTACAACAGGGTTGTATGGGATTTTGGCGTAAGTGATGGTTACGCGGGTTGCTACAGAGAGGCCTAGTTCTATCATCGAGGATCCGATAGTGTACGAGTTTCCAGATGTTTTTCCTGAGGAGTTGTCGGATATGCCTCTCAAGAGGCAGGTGGAGTTCCGGATTGATTTGGTTCTGGGAGCGACGCCTATTGCCAAGGCACCTTATCACCTTGCACCACCAGAGATGCATGAGTTATCCTCACAACTCCATGAGTTATTGGGGAAGGGTTTTATCATACCGAGTAGCTCACTATGGGGAACGCCGATCCTTTTTGTCAAGAAAAAGGATGGTTCACATCTGATGTGTATTGATTACCGAGAGTTGAACAAGCTGACGATTAAGAACCATTATCCACTATCGAGGATCGACAATTTGTTCGATCAGTTTCAGGGGATGTCTTGGTTCTCCAAGATTGATTTGAGATCTGGATATCATTAGATGAGAGTTTGCGAGGAGGACATCCAGAAGACGACCTTTAGGACTCGTTATGGGCACTACGAGTGTGTGGTGATGCCTTTTGGACTCACCAATGCACTGGCAACGTTCATGGACCTCATGAACCGGGTTTGCAGGCCTATGTTGGACCCATCGGTGATCGTGTTCATCCATGATATTCTCCAGAGAGTAGCACGAGGAGCATCTTAGAGAGATTCTTGGAGTATTGAGGATGGAGAGGCTTTATGCCAAATTCTCCAAGTGTGATTTTTGGGTATGAGAGGTCCAGATCCTGGGGCACCTCGTTAATCAAAATAGGATATTTGTTGATCCGGCTAAGATTGAGGTAATTATGAGACGGGAGGTGCCGAGATCCCCGACCGAGATCAGGAGTTTTCTGGGTTTGGCCGGCTACTATCGGAGTTTACCATAGATTTCTACAAGATTGTCGTCCCCTCACTAGATTGACCCGGAAGGGTGTTACTTTCACTTGGGGGCCCGAGCACCAGGCCTTATTTGAGACTCTTCGCCAGAGATTGTACGAAGCCCAAGTGTTAACCCCTCACGAGGGAGTAGAGTACTTTGTAGTTTATTGTGATGCTTCAATATCCAGGATGGGTGCAGTGCTGATTCATAGGGCACGCGTGATATCATATGCATCGAGGCAGCGGATGTTGGATTAGATGTCTAAGCCCATAACTATTATTGGTATGTACTCAACGCGAGAGTAGCACGGTCCATTTGGGTTGCATATCATCAGGACAATTTGTTAGGATGGACTTTTGAGAAAAGGTTATATATGATTTATTAATATATTATAAGTTCTAATATATTAATATGAAATCATATGATTTAACTAGTATTGATCAAGAATTAGTTTGGAATTTATTTAGTGATCAAAAGAGACTAATTAAATCTATGGGGACTAATTATGGTAATTGGTTATATTTATATGTTTTGGGCTTATGATCCATATTGGACTAAGTTTATGAATGGATACATAAAGAGTTGGGCCACATGAACCATGGATCATAAACCCATGGGTATGGATTTGGGTTCTACCCTTGACCCTTGGAATCCTACATATAAATATATTCTCCATAACCTAAAAATGAATACTTCTTTTTCATGGAGTTCATGGAGGTGTTTTAGTTAATGGAATTCTCTCTCAAAATGTCATCCTTTGTCCTAGATGTGTTGTGATTCCATTTGAGGTGCAACAGTTGGGGCACTAATTCTTAAAGGCCAAAGTCTTTCTAGCAACATCAACAACATCGAGAGGTATGTCAAAAACTTGTTTTATTATACATATGCTATTTGTATGCAAGTTGTAGACTTAAATCTTTGGAAACTATATGCATGTATAAATAGAGAAAACATAGATCCAAAGCTTTTAGGGTTGTACGTACACCATAGGATGTTGTAGTATACAAAACCCAACAGTGGTATCAGAGCCATGTGTTGTTTTCTATTATATTTAGTGTTATTATTGGTTTTTGAAGCAAAACAAATTGAATTTTCTGCATTTTGTCAGCAGGACTTGCCGAGTCCACTGGGTGACTCGATGAGTTGCTTGAAGATACTCTTGGACTCGTCGAGTGCATCTAGGAACTCGACGAGTTGACAACCCTAAGTGTAGATTTTCGAGTTTTTTTGGCTTGTTTTGGATTAGGATCATTACCACAAAATGTTTTAGTTCATAAAATTTGATTTTGATGCTATGGTAATGATTATCGTCATCCAAAAAAAATAATTGTCAAAGCTTCAAGATTTGTATTAGTTTATGTGATTAGCTAATTTCTTGAAAATTGTTGATGTGAATTATCTTCACTTATGAGTTTGATCTAGATCATAGAAAAATTATTTGATTATTGTGTTAATTGGAATAATTGATCTTAATGGTTTTTATGAACTCCATAGCTTGTCCTCAAGTTATGGAAAATGAAGAGTTTTTCCTTTAAAAGTTCATTAATATTAGTATGTCTTGAAATCAATGAAAGGTCTTGTTTTTAATGTCATCATAAAATAGTTTTATGCCTTCCATAAATTGTCCTCAAGTTATGGAACTTGAAAAGTCTTCCATAAAAACCATATTAAACTCATTAGTTATGGAAACCAAAAGTTTTTTAATTGTTCAAAACTTGCCCTCAAATTTTGGAATTTGTAAAGTTAACCCCCCATGTAAACTTTAATTCAAACCCTTAGAATTTTAATAGTTAAAATTCAGCCCTTATACTATTATAATATTAAAAGTTAATATATATATATATATATATATATATATATATATATATATATATATAAGTGTAAGTCAGTCTTACCGTTAGTAGGCCTCATTCACGAAGCTGGTCTATAAGGGGGTATAAGGTTACTGCCTATAAAATGGCAGTTTAATGGGTGTCCACTCTCACCCGCTGCTTCCTTAATTGGTGGAGGGTCGTTAGCCGAACGGGTAGGACAAGACATTAATTCTCCCTTCATTAAAAGTATAATGATAAATATAAAGTAACTAAACTTTATTAAATTCCCACTCTTAGTTACTTTAGGAAAATGTGAATATGGTGCTAACCCATGAAATTGCACTTTGCACCTTGTTAAGTCGTTAGTGGAGCGTGTGTGGTTAACCGGCACACTCATCTGGACTAACAGTGCATGGAAAAGGGTAGCTTGATGTTAATCATAGATCAATGAAGCATGTGTGGTTAACCGACACATTGATTTGGTGGTTGTAACATTGGGTGTACCAATCTAATTTCCATGGTTATTCACACCTTGTTTTATGATCCTCGACATCCCAATCACAAACTTGAAGGGCACAATCGAGATTTAAACATACCATTGAATAGTTTAATGAATCTCAAAAGATCTAGGAGTTTCAATTCACTTAAAACCTAAAATTGTTTTTCTTGGAAATTGGTAAATCGTCATTTACCTACCTTAAAATATTTTGCACTTGGATTACGGCATCCCTCTTCTAAGTTCTAAAATATTGTGGTAAGTCCTAGCCTTAATATTTCATTTGGGTGTTATATTAAGGACTTAATTCAAATAACTTGAATTTCTCCCTCATAGATGTCTAGTTTTGACAACTATGGTCCTACTTATCCTTTTGGAAAAAGCCGTCCTTATGAAGATGATATCCCACATGGCTATCAAGGTGATAGATTAATCCCATTGTTGTACATTAAAGGTACTGGATATCATACTTCACTTCCTCCACCTCTTCCAATTATTCTCCCTAACCTACAAGTTCAAAGACTTGAAAAGTTCAAGGTCAGTCAAGCCCTATTGGAAAAGTCTATGTGCACTCACATCTTTGAGATGAAGTCACATATTGACACGCCGGGAGAGTTGGGTGTCAAAGTCTTAAGGAAGTTGGTTGTTGAATGGGTTCTTTAATCGCTTCCCGAGTCATATAGTGACTTCATTAAGGACTACTATGTGACAGACCATGACATTACCCTTAATGATCTTTACTATTTGCTTGATGCTGCTGAATCAACAATGATTTGGACATTGACAATGGAAAAATTGGATGTCCAGAAAACTCTTTCCTGATTGAAAAGGATCAACCATAGTCAACCCGGTTGACCAAATGGTAAAGAGAAAGGCTAAGTCTGAGAAAATCCCGTGTACCATTCCTAAAGAGTCCATATGTTTCTGTTGCCAATAGAAGGGGCATTGGTTGCGAAGCTGTCCTATTTACCTAGAAAGATCATAAGGATGGTAAAGTCAAAATATTTGACTCTACTTCAAGTAAATCCACTATCTAACTTAATTAAGTTCCTATTTGGAGATTCGTATTACATGATGTGACGAGGTCGCATTTTGATGTTTTGTAGACTTGAAAAAAAAAGAGGAAGCTTAGAAGAAGTGTATGTTGAATCTGATCGCGAAAATGGATTTCGATTGCATGATTCAAAGATCAGAATTTTCAGTTGCTGCTTAAGAGTAATGATAGATTGCTTAGGAATAGATAACAACATAGTTTTCATTGCATTGTAAGGAAAAGTTTTTCTGCAAATTTTATAAAGAATTTTTTTTATTTATTTTAAGTATCCTTACAATGGCATTTGTGAAAATTGTTTTTATATGATTCCATTGATAGCAATATTGGAAAATGGATTTGATTCTTTCGTTTGTCGTAGTGTCATAATTTACCAAATAGGGAAAGATTCTCATTACCCAAGTTTTAGTTGCATAGAAACTTGGAATCATGCAACTTGTAGTGTACGATGAATGAGAATTATCATCTTTAGGAAATTAAGACTAATTCCTTGTTCACATGTATATATGACTCAAGTGAAGGACTTGGAGATCTGGTACACTTGGTTGTGCGCTGATCAGGTCCACCACAAAGAATGCTAAAGCTATTCGTCATGATTTACTAAAGTTTAGTAAATATTATTGTTCTTACAAGTTTAAGTATAATTCTGAAACATTGGAAAATTTTCAATGTATGGCAGGACGAATGAGAAGAATCAAATTAGGCAGAAAGAGAAAAGTTTATCCAATCTAAAAGGATGGGAGAGTACTTCAGTATCATGTTTTATGAGCATCTTAATGATTATGAAAAACCATATCACAATTGATCCTCTAAGAACATCTTAGTGCATTTGTTTGACCGATAAGAGGAATCGTGAATTGTTGAAATGGTTAAATCAAAAAATGAATCATACTTCATTCCAAAATTGAGTCTTAGAGTAACACTCTAGGATCGAGCCTTGAGTGACATAATGTTAAGAAGGTTTAAAACACTTATCAAATGTGGAGTAAAATGTATTCTACTCTTGTACATTTAATATTGGTAAGTGGTGATGGTTATTATAAAACAAAGACCATCTAAAACCAAATGTGTGAAGTGTTTATCTTGATAAGAATCCACACTAACTCTTGAATATTTGTTTTTCAAGTAATGTTCCTTGGCAAAGTGAATCTTATATGTCAAGAGTTCAGTGGGAGTCTTAAAGATCTTGAAAAGTTTCAAGAACTAATCAAGAGTAAACCTATTATGAATCACTAGTACACGACTTGAGGTTTGTAACCTATCATGTTAACATATTCTTGTTTCTGTTCCCATTCCAATAAATTTGACTATGCTTATGAGTTCTATGAGTTCTCAGTGGTTTGCATAACTACTTGGAAGCAATGGTAGGTCCTTGTGCTGCCAGGTGGCAAGATAAGATTGAACAAGTTCAACCCATATGAATTTGGATCTATCACTAACCATATCTTGTGATTATGGTTATGACAAATGCACATGGACAATAACACATACACCATAAAATTTAAGTGTCATAAGGTTTTCTCATATTCATGAAAATGATGGTGAGGAAATGCTTTCACTAAGTAGATTTTAAGGAGATAGAAATTGTGATATTTTCATTCTCAAATTTAATTATGATTACGACATCCCTTTTTATAATTCGAATTGTGAGCAATGGCAAAGGACTACATATTTGAGACTATGATTACGGTATCCCTTTTCATAGTTCTAAAACTATTTAGACACACATGTGAGATATCTAAGGAAAGGTGTATGATTTTGGGAAGCTTAGATAAAGTCTTATCGAAGCATCTCGTATCATAAATCTGAACTTTGGTAATATAAGTCAATAAAGTATTGATTTCTATAAGTTCAACTGATTTCTGGATACATGCCAAATCTAGTGGTAGCATAAGTGTTATGCTAATAAGGATATAATTATTATGTTAGTTGGAGCATGATTATTATGTTAAGTGTTGCAAGTTAACAGTGTTAATTATAAAAAACAAAAGTTTCAATTTGCAAAGTTGTAGGGTTTGAAAAGTTATTTTGCTATAATTAGAGGAGAGGGAATTATACTTAATTCCAATTCTAAAAGCTTAGATTGAGATATTAATCAAATTTAGTTAATTATATATATATATATATATATATATATATATATATATATATATATATATATATATATATATATATATATATATGAATGTTATGTTGGAATGGTTCAACATAAGGAAATTCTATATATGGAAACATTATTTGCGTTCTAAAATTCGATTATGGTTACGGCATCCCTTTTCATAATTCGAATTATCAGAACATGGCAAATAGAAATATTATAGCAAAAGACTGGTCTAGTATCATGTCTTTATGTGAGACATCATGAATCGTGTCCCATATACTGCAGATATAGGATCGATTACATGTGTTGTAATATTCATCCGTTTATTAATAAAACGGTAAAAAAAACAAATTTTAAAAATCAAGTTAAAAAATATCGTGGAAATTATAAAATTAAATTCTATCAAATCCGTAAATAAAAATTTAAGAAAATCAAAGTTTAAAAAAAATGAAAAAAAAAAGTTATACAAAAATTCTTAAAAAAAACACTTAGAAAAAATGAAAGCTGAAGAGGTTAGAAGAGGCAAGTCAAGTATTGCGCCACGCAACACACACGCAGAGGTTTTGTAGTCTAAAGTCTTCCAAAAAAATAAACTGTTGGGAGAGGGAAAGTGTTGTGCGTGTGCTGCATCGCGCATCAATAAGTGGTTTGAAGAAGTTTTCATAGAAAAACAAACAACACCTAAATAACCATGTGCGCATAACTATCATATACTGGCATATACAAACATCAAACATATCTATCTCACTGATCACCAATCATAGAAATCTCTCATAACTAGAGTACTGACCTACCAGATCATTAACATACCAATCCCTACGGATTATAAGATCATAATATACTATTTATCTTGATTCTAATCTAACAGATCATAACCACATGTAGCACATCATAACAATAACAACTAAAGGGTCGGAATTGGTGTTGTAGACCCTATTAATATAGTGACGATAACTCACCTTGCAGATGTCGAATCGGTAGAAAAACTCCAAGTCTCGGATCACTATCAAAATTTCCACCACCTATTACCATAATATGATTATACCCATAAGTTCCCAACATTTCAAGGTATCCCAAGAACAAACTAATCAGACCCTGGTCCAAGACAAACTCCTCAGTCAAGGTCAACAATCCATGTTGACCCTACTCGCCGACTCCCCTCGGCTACTCGTCGAGTTCCTTGAAGTACTAGTCCACTCGCCGAGTCACGGAGTGACTCGTCGAGTTCCTTTGGTTTATGATCGAACTCTAAGGCCACCGGTCGAGTTTTCCTTCTTGCAACTCGACGGTTACACACACATACATAAATTGAGGAAAACTTAACCGACTCATTAAGTTATTCATACACTCGTCGATTTCTAAGACAATCTTCATCGGACTCGCTGAGTTGTTCATCCAACTCCTCAAGTCTAAACTTATCTTCATATGACTCGCCGATTCTTCATTGTGACTCGTCGAGTTCCTTCAGTCCATAAGCCATATAGACTCCTTTTAAGCCATGTAGTGGCTCCAAATTATAGATCCGGCCCTCTAAGGCATGCATTTCACGTAAAGTTGCAAACTTTACGTACACGCTTGGCTACAAGGGCTCTAAATGTCAAATCCAAGCTTACAATGGGGTTTCATATTCAAGGAAGGTTTCCTACATGGCCAAGTTCATAGCTTTCTGACTCTAGAACCCAAGAAGGGTCCAGATCTAAAGTTACAACTTCAGATATAGCTCATATCCCACATTATTATCTCAAATATGCCATAAAAGCCCTAAATCTTAACGGTAAAAAAAATTTAAAAAATCAAGTTAAAAAAAATCGTTGAAATTATAAAATTAAATTGCATCAAATCCATAAATAAAAATTTAAGAAAATCAAAGTTTTAAAAAAATTTAAAAAAAAAAGTTATACAAAAATTCTTAAAAAAAACACTTAGAAAAAATGAAAGCTGAAGAGGTTAGAAGAGGCATGTCAAGTGTTGCGCCACGCAGCAGACGCGTAGAGGTTTTGTAGTCTGAAGTCTTCCAAAAAACAAACTGATGCGAGAGGGAAAGTGTTGTGTGTGTGTTGCGCCGCACAACAATAAGTGGTTTGAAGAGGTTTTCATTGAAAAACAAACAGCACCTAAGTAACCATGTGCGCATAACTATCATATACAGGCATATACAAACATCAAACATATCTATCTCACTGATCACCAATCATAGAAATCTCTCATAACTAGAGTACCGACCTACCAGATCATTAACATACCAATCCTTACGGATCATAAGATCAAAATATACTGTCTATCTTGATTCCAATCTAACAGATCATAACGACATGTAGCACATCATAACAATAACAACTTAAGGGTCGGACTTGGTGTCGTAGACCCTATTAATATAGTGAGGATAACTCACCTTGCAGATATCGACTCGGTAGATAAAATCCAAGTCTCGGATCACTATCAAAAGTTCCACCACCTATTACCATAATATGATTATAAACATAAGTTCCCAACCTTTCAAGGTATCCCAAGAACAAACTAATCAGACCCTGGTCCAAGACAAAGTCCTCAGTCAAGGTCAACAGTCCATGTTGACCCTACTCGCTGACTCCCCTCGGCTACTCGCCAAGTTCCTTGAAGTACTAGTCCACTCGCCGAGTCACGGAGTGACTCGTCGAGTTCCTTTGGTTTATGATCGAACTCTAAGGCCACTGGTCGAGTTTTCCTTCTTGCAACTCGACGGTTACACACGTATACATAAATTGAGGAAAACTTAACCGACTCGTTGAGTTGTTCATACACTCCTCGAATTCTAAGACAATCTTCATCGGACTCGCCGAGTTGTTCATCCAACTCCTCAAGTCCAAGCTTATCTTTATATGACTCGCCGAGTCTTCATTGTGACTCGCCAAGTTCCTTTAGTCCATAAGCCATACAGACTCCTTTTAAGCCATGTAGTGGCTCCAAATTAAAGATCCAGGCTTCTAAGGCATGCATTTCACGTAAAGTTACAAACTTTACGTGCATGCTTAGCTACAAGGGCTCTAAATGTCAAATCCAAGCTTACAATGGGGTTTCATATTCAAGGAAGGTTTCCTACATGGCCAAGTTCATAGCTTTCTGACTCTAGAACCCAAGAAAGGTCCAGATCTAAAGTTACAACTTCAGATCTAGCTCATATCCCACATTATTATCTCAAATATGCCATAAAAGCCCTAAATCTTAACGGTAAAAAAAAAATTAAAAAAATCAAGTTACAAAAATCGTGGAAATTATAAAATTATATTGTATCAAATCCGTAAATAAAAATTTAAGAAACTCAAAGTTTAAAAAAAAAAAAAAGTTATACAAAAATTCTTAAAAAAAAACACTTAGAAAAAATGAAAGTTGAAGAGGTTAGAAGACGCAAGTCAAGTGTTGCGCCACGCAACACACGCGTAGAGGTTTTGTAGTCTGAAGTCTTTCAAAAAACAAATTGTTGCGAGAGGGATAGTGTTGTGTGTGTGCTGCGCCGCGCAGCAATAAGTGGTTTGAAGAGGTTTTCATTAAAAAACAAACAGCACCTAAATAACCATGTGCGCATAACTATCATATATTGGCATATACAAACATCAAACATATATATCTCACGGATCACCAATCATAGAAATCTCTCATAACTAGAGTACCGACCTATCAGATCACTAACATACCAATCCCTACGGATCATAAGATCATAATATACTGTCTATCTTGATTCCAATCTAATAGATCATAACCACATGTAGCACATCATAACAATAACAACTTAAGGGTCGACCTTGGTGTCGTAGACCCTATTAATATAGTGAGGATAACTCACCTTGTAGATATCGACTCGGTAGATAAACTCCAAGTCTTGGATCACTGTCAAAAGTTCCACCACCTATTACCATAACATGATTATACCCATAAGTTCCCAACCTTTCAAGGTATCCCAAGAACAAACTAATCAGACCCTAGTCCAAGACAAAGTCCTCAGTCAAGGTCAACAGTCCATGTTGACCCTACTCGTCGACTCCCCTCAGCTACTCATTGAGTTCCTTGAAGTACTAGTCCACTAGCCGAGTCACGGAGTGACTCGTCGAGTTCCTTTGGTTTAAGATCGAACTCTAAGGCCACTGGTCGCGTTTTCCTTATTGCAACTTGACAGTTACACACGCATACATAAATTGAGGAAAACTTAACCGACTCGTTGAGTTGTTCATACACTCGTCGAGTTCTAAGACAATCTTCATCGGACTCGCCGGGTTGTTCATCCAACTCCTCAAGTCCAAGCTTATCTTCATATGACTCGTAGAGTCTTCATTGTGACTCACCGAGTTCCTTCAGTCCACAATCCATACAGACTCCTTTTAAGCCTTGCAGTGGCTCCAAATTACAGATCCAGGCTTCTAAGGCATGCATTTCACATAAAGTTGCAAACTTTACGTACATGCTTGGCTACAAGGGCTCTAAATGTCAAATCTAAGATTACAATGGGGTTTCATATTCAAGGAAGGTTTCCTACATGGTCAAGTTCATAGCTTTCTGACTCTAGAACCCAAGAAAGGTCCAGATCTAAAGTTACAACTTCAGATCTAGCTCATATCCCACATTATTATCTCAAATATGCCATAAAAGCCCTAAATCTTAACCAAATGAGGTCTAGGAGGAAAATGAAGTAAAGATGGTGACTTGATACTTTAAAATGATGCCCACTACGGTAGATTTCTGATTCCCATACCTTCCTTGCTCCTAATCTCTTGTCCTCCAAGCTCTTCCTTTCCAAAAACTCCTCTCTAAAGCTCAAGACACACAAGGATGAACACCACACGAATTAGGGTTTCTCAATAGATGGTAAATAGGCTAAATGGGGCTTATGCTTCTTTAAATAGTTTGCAAAACCTCAGGATTTAGGGTTTCATCTGCCAGTTCCTATTCGCCGAGTCCCTTTATGACTCGTAGAGTAGGCCACTAAATACGCGATCCCACCTTGCTGCTACTCGACGAGTAGGGCAACAAACTCGTCGAGTAGGTCTCAAAACCAAATAACTTTCATTTAAACTAATACTTGAGAATCGGGGCATTACAACGTCCTCCGCCCCCGAATGCTTCTACCAATTCAGTTTGGGGGTGTGATAGTTACATGCTCAAACTCATTAAATGTACCATTTAATGAAAGTATCTGACTTTATTAACCCAAAAACTTCTCCATGGATAAAACCGACAATTATTGGAAAACTTAAGGTTTTTTATGTTATTTGTTCTTGTTGGTGTGTACCTTTCAACTATATTTATTAAACAAGCGAGCGGAACGGTGGAAGAGAGATAGTGATGTCCGGCTAAGATTATTGTATTATAAATTTTTTTTGATGTGATCTTGTTGATAAATTCTTATACTAGATTGTTTAAAAGGTGAAAATTTTGGGTGTACCTTGCATTAAAAAGTCAGGTGTTGCATTTTGTTAGCAAATCCACCCATTTTAAGTTTAACTGATGTCTAATTTGATATGTTCCCACAAAGTTGCATGAAGTTATGAACTGAATAACTTTAGTACTCACTGCAAAAATGAGTCTACTTGTTGATGATTCCAAGTTTTTTTTATCTTCTGAACAATTGACATATGCCTTGTCAACACCACTTCTTCTCTTTTGGACCATGGTAAACTTTTTAGCCGTTGGATAGAAAATTTGTGTTTCTGTTTGAGATTTAAGTAGGATTTTGTTGCTTTATTTACTGTCTTGGTTTTGAGGGATAGGTTGAAGTTGGTTAAGTGATTCGTTGTTTTCACACTTAAGGAAGTACGATGTGTCAAGAACTTAGTATGGCATCAGGGTTTCGGGGATGGAATATGGAATTTAATTTTGTAAGAACATATAATTATTGAAGGTAGTCTTGAGAAATGCCAAGTTGATTATAAGATAGTTTCACCGATGTTTGTTGATATTGGTGTTTTAAATGATGGGTATTAGGGATAATTTGGGATTCAGGTTTCGAGAATTAACATTTGGTAATCTTGATAACAACCATCATCTAGACAATTTCTTCTTTGGGTTGAACCTATTTTTTGCATTACCCAGGGCTAGGATCCATTTGAAATTGAAGAGAAAAAATGTTGAAATGGAATTGAAGAGAGTAATAATCTAATTACAGATTATAGAAGTTTGATGTTGGTTTTGAAATGGTTGAGAGTGATATTATAGGAAAATGAAAATAATAATAATAAAAAGAAATTAAATTTAGGTGTTCTACCACTATATGTTTATCAGTTAGGATAGCACGATACCCCACCATCTGGCCAAACCCACACATGTGTAAGCCCTCAGCTTCTCGAAATACGGTGATACTACCACCTTATCCATCACCACTTTGTGCACCCTAATTAGGCATTTTATACAATATTTTACAAAGTATTTTCTCCAAACACCCACCCATCACTTGATACTTGGTCAAAAAAACATGAGTAAATTACATGAATGGTCCTTGTGGATTAAGGTAATTTCCATGGTTAGTCCCTAACGTTTCTTTTTAACTTGGACAGTCCTTTAAATTCTATTTTATTGTGTTGTAAGTCCCTAATAAACATAAAAATACCATTGTGCCCTTATAAATTTTATTTTCAATTTTTTGACGTTTATTTGTTATTTAGAGTTGTTTAATAAAATTAAAGTCATGTTGGTCACACACAATCCTTTACTTTCCTCTCTCAATACCTTGGTTGGTCAGCTGGTCCTTTATCATCGTGAATTACTTCCCCTATCCACAGCCATCCGCCATCTTCTCTGTAGACTTGAAGCTCATCCTCCTTTATCTTCACCGTTGAGTATCTCCTTCATCCCCTCCCTATCGGCTACCTCTTCATCACTAATAGAAATCTAACCGCAAAATTACCCCTTTGTGACCTAAATATTTCCGCAACACTTTTACTCACGACAACGAACTCACTAATTCGACTGTCGCCTAACCCAAGGTCTCTTTCTCTCCCTCTCTCTCTATCTCTCTCTCTCTCTCTATCTCTCTCTCTCTCTCTATATATATATATATATATATATATATATATATCTCAGCCATACATGATATACTATGCCACCTCTCTAATGTTTTTGTCTGATGGTCTCACATGCAATCGATGTTTTATACCTCCGTTGGTCTACACCATCAAGCAATCGTCACTATCCTCCATTATCAAGCAGTCGTCGCCATACATTTTTAATCTGTCCATTGATGGTCTCAGCTAAGTTCAGTTTCAGTTGCTCTGTATAAATTTATTTGTCTGATTTCAAGGCTTCTTGCATAAATCTGTGTAATTGAGTGTTTGATTTCTAGTTTTAATCTCATATTTCATAACTAATTTGTGTTTCGATATTTAAATCTGATGATGGGGTCGATGGTGGTGGTGAAGAAGATGGTAGATGGCTTTCTAGGGTTGGGGAGGGGGGTGTGGGGGTGACAGACATGAAAAGGGAATGGAAGTTTCATTTAACATCCCGAGCCTTGATCTTTTGAGTACTTGTCCATATTAGCCCTTTATTGAGAAAAGGTGGTAAATAAATACGTGGGGCTTATGCGAGTGTACGTTCAGCGTACTCATATGCGTCCATTTTATGCGAAAGCCACCTAGTATGTTAGGTGTACCAAAGGATATGTTCGGCTAGTGTACTCTCAGCGTACTCATATGCGTCCATTTTAGCCCTATATAAAGGATATGATGACCTCATTCTAGGCCACCATTCTTAGACAACAAACCCTCTTGTGCCCTAACATTCATTCTTAGAGCTTGTGAGTGCATTTGAGAGCCTTTGAAGGTCTTCGTGTGTTCTTTAAGAGAAGAAGAAGCTTTAGAGAAGGAGTGAGAGTCTAGGCCCTTGAATCTGAGCATATCCGTGTTTAGAGCTTCACATAGACGTAGGAAGCTTCATGCTTTCTTATTCTTTTGTTTTGTCTATCATAGTAGAGTAATTTAGGGGTTTTGTCCCAAAAGTTGGAGACTTCTTACTCTTTTGTTTTGTCTATCATAGTAGAGTAATTTAGGGGTTTTGTCCCAAAAGTTGGAGACTTTATGAGATATTGAGCTCCAAAGACTTTGATCAAACCCTTTGAGTGTATTAAGTGGTGTAATGTAATAAAAATCCAATCTTGGACTCTAAAATCAAGCCATGCATGAGTTATGAGCTTTTTGAGACAAGAGTGTGAGTATTTTGTGTGTTTCTAACCATATCAGCCATGCAAAGGCTGAAAGTCACTGACTTTATGGAGTAAGAGTTATTAGGGAGTCTAGATCTATGATATGAGTCAAGGTCTTAACTGATTAAGACCAATGAAACTAGGTCATATGTTGGACGTAATACCAATACACGCAGCGTAGGGGTCGAGCATCCCCGATGCCTACTTAGTAGCTGAATACGCCCAACGTAGAGAGCTGGTATGCGCAACGTACTCCCTGTTGTTGACTTTTTGGTTAAATTTTAGGGTTTGGCCAATTTGTGGACTATTAAGCCCATGGAGGGGAAAATGGTCCTTTATGCTTCTGTGAGTTATAGAAGGATTAGTCTAGCTTCATGAGAGACGTTGTTAATTAGGAATAATTATCGTATGTGTTAGGCGGAGGCTAGACCGGTGATTCAGGTTCGAGAGTATCCGAGTTCTTACGAGGTGAGACTTCTCACTATACTTTACCTAGAGGGGTAATCTACTGTGTGACTGGAGGGTCTTATGTGCTTATTGAGTTATGTGATATTATGCGTGTTGCCTGTAAGATATATATATATATATATATATATATATATATATATATATATATATATATATATGTTATATTTGTGTTTACTGAGATCGGACTGGTGGGTCCAACCCGAGATGTGGGACCGAAGGATCCAATGCGAGCTGTGAGATCGGAGGGTCTCACTGAGACACATTGATCGGAGGGTCTTACTGAGTTAGACCCTCGAGTGGCTAATGGGTTGTGTGTGGTATTTTGGGGAGCTCACTAAGCTTCGTGCTTACCTTGTTATATGTTATGTGTTTCAGGTACTTCCGAGGATCGCGCGAAGGCACCGACTTAATTGTACACACACCTGAGCTGGAGTTATATTTTTGGTGGATCCTGAATTCGTGATAAACAATTTTTGAAATATGTATTGATATCTGATAACTGAGATTTTTGAGGAAACGTGACATGTTTTTTATTGTGTTTAAGAATGAAAATTTTGGTTTGAAAGTTTACGGTGTTACAAGTTGGTATTAGAGCCTTGGTTTGAGGGATTCGGATGCACCTCCAAGTGTGTTTGGACTCAAACAGAGGATTTGAGAAAAAAATTTCAAAAAGGATAATTTTTCTAAAATAAGAAAAGAGTTTAGAAGAAAATGATTCGGACTAGTGTGTACAATCAGTCATAGCTGAAACGATGATATCCAAAAATACTCTTATTTTTGTGTTATGGGATATTTTATTAGAAATGCATGCTAGAGAGTAGGCTAGGTATTTCATATTTTAGGGCTAGAGTTGCCTGATGTGTGATGCCTTAGCCTAGGAGATACTTTTGATCAGTATTATCTATTATTTGCTTTGAGTATGTGTTGAGTCCTGAGTCTAGAGATAATCTTGGTAGAGATACCTAGATGAACATATGACTAGTCTACTGAGAGAGTAGTCTGATATTGTGAGAGATAGAGTACTTGTGAATTAGGGTCCTAGGAGGAGGACTTGGGATAAATACAGGTTGGTGTGGAAGGTATTATTCGGACCGTACTACTGGAACCACCAGATCCGTAGGCTGTCCAAGTAAGAATCCTTAGGATGCTGAGGAGCAAGTACGGGTGAGCGATTGAGTGTGAGTATACTTGAGCAAGTTTTTCATGATTTTTTGTTATGTTTCAGAGACATCATGGTGGGTACACACTACAACCCAGAGAGTAGTGGAGTCAGCGATGATGAGATTCGCAAGATGATTCATGACGAGGTGGCCGCAGCCATATGAAAGGATATTACAGAGATGTTTGGGTCTATTAATAACACTTTGATCGAGACATTTGATGAGCGATACATTGCAGTTACTGAGGCGGCTGCTGCTGCAACCACTACAGCTGTTGTTGCTGCTAGGCCACAGGGGGTAACTCATTACTGTATCGGGAGTTCAGCAACACGAAGCCACCAGATTTTGATTGGACTTAGGATCCGATTTCTACAATGAGATGGATCTCTGACGTCGATGGGTGTTTCTACACTTGTTCATGTCCAGAGCACTTGAGGGTACAGTTCGCGCTGAACCAGCTTCGCTTAGGAGTGAAGGACTGGTGGAAGTTTGTGACAGCTAGTTTTACACCTACATAGCACACTATAGTAACTTGGGAGAGGTTTACTTTGATGTTTCGAGATGAGTATGTTCCCCCAGTGGAAAGGGAACGGTTAGACTAAGAGTTTCTGTCTCTCAAGCAGAAGACAAAATTAGTGACAGAGACTGCGAGCATGTTCCACGAGAGGGCGTTGTTCTGCCATGAGCATGTGTCTTCTGAGAAAGCATGTACAAGTCGGTATTTGAGCATTCTGAGGAGGGAAATTCGGGATTTCCTAGCGAACTCATCTTATCAGACATTTGCTGAGATTTAGGTAAATGCCCGAAAGAGGGAGATTGACCTAGAGACTCAGGCCAGGGAGGAGGCTGAGTCTTAGGGGAGAGACAGGCAGCCGACACAAATGCAGCCGGCAGCCAAGTGGGCTAATCCCGCTAATTCGAGATAAGCAGTCCAGAAAGGCCGCACTTGTGGGAAGTACGACAAAAGTCATGAGGGATCATGTCGAACAGGTATTTGCTACAAATGTGGCAAAGAGGGGCAATTGGCGAGAGATTTCCCCAAGGGGTTTGTAGTATGTTTTCATTACAACCAGACCGGCCATCAGAAGGCCGAGTGCCCCCAACTGCTTCAGGGATCATCATAGGGATTTGCACCAGCTTCTGTACGAGCTACCGAGAGTCAGCGAGCGAAGGTCGAGACACTGAGGGTTCATGGGAGAGCCTTTTAGTTGACATTGGAGGAGGTCCGTGCAGCACTAGATGTCGTGGCCGGTATGTGTTCTTTTACTTATTCTATTTTCGTGTTGTAATTGTGCTTATATTGTGTAGTGTATAGGTACTTTTCTTGTGAGTTTTGTACCAGCCTTGGCGTTATTTGACTCGGGTGTGATTCGATACTTTGTGTCATTAGCGTTTAGTCGCCACATCAGTATCCGATGCGAGGCATTGAGTCGACCTCTACGAGTTTCTATAGCCAATGAGCATGTGGTGTTTGCTACTGATGTGATCTGGGGATGTGTGCTCGAGATTTTTGGTGTTGAGTTTCCGATAAATCTGGTGTCGATCGCGATGGGTGATATCTATGTCATTGTGGGCATGGACTGGTTGAATCTATTCGAGTTTGTGATTGAATACGAGCGTCAGGTGGTAAACATATGAGACCCTAGTGCAGGAGTTCTTACAGTGTATGGAGAGGGTACCAGATCTAGGTCATCTTTCTGATCGGCTGCAAGAGCGAGACAGAGCCTACAGCAGGGTTGCAGGGGATTTTTAGCATATGTGATGGATATGAGGGTTGCTACCGAGAGACCGAGTTCTATCACTGTGGTTCTGATAGTGAGTGAATTTCTGGATGTTTTTACCTAGGAGTTACCGGTGTGCCTCCCGAGAGGCAAGTGGAGTTCTGGATTGATTTGGTTCTGGGAGCAACGCCTATCACCAAGGAACCTTATCGCCTTTCACCACCAAAGATGCAAGATTTATCCTCATAGATTTAGGAGCTGTTGGTAAAGGGATTTATTAAACTGAGTAGCTCGTCGTGGGGAGCACCGATACTTTTTTTCAAGAAAAATGATGGTTCACACCGGATGTGTATTAATTATCGGGAGTTGGACAAGCTGACAGTCAAGAACCGTTATCCACATCCGAGGATCGACGATTCGTTCAATCAGTTGTAGGGGGCGTCTTGGTTTTCCAAGATCGATTTGAGGGTTGGATATCATCAGATGAGATTCTACGAGGAGGATATCCATAAGACGGTCTTTAGGACTCGTTATGGGCACTACGAGTTCGTGGTGATGCCTTTAAGGCTCCCGAACGCACCGACAGCGTTCATGGACCTCATGAACCAGATGTGCAGGCTGATGTTGGATCGATCGGTGATCATGTTCATCGATGATATCCTAGTGTATTCAAGATCGAAAGAGCAACATGAGCAGCATCTAAGAGAGATTCTTGGAGTTTTGAGGTCGGAGAGGCTTTATGCCAAATTCTCCAAGTGTGATTTCAGGTTACGAGAGGTCCAGTTCTTGGGGCACCTCGTTAACCAGAATGGGGTATTGGTCGACCCGGCCAAGTTCGAGGCGGTGATGAGATGGAAGGTGCTGAGGTCCCCTACCGAGATTAGGAGTTTTTTTGGGTTTGACCGGCTACTATTGGAGATTTATCAGAGATTTCTCCAAGATTGTCGTCCCTCTCACCAGGTTGACCCGGAAGGGTGTTACTTTTTATTTGGGGTCCCGAGCAGTAGGCCTCATTTGAGACTCTTAGCTAGAGATTGTGCGAAGCCCCGGTGTTAGCCCTCACTAAGGGAGTGGAGGACTTTTTTGTTCACTGCGATGCATCTATTTTAGGGATGGGTGTGGTGCTGATACAGAGGGGGCACGTGATAGCATAAGCATTGAGGCAGTTGAAGCCTCATGAGACGAAATATCCCACCCACGATCTGGAGTTAGGGGTGGTGGTTTTTGCCCTCAAGTTCTGGTGCCGCTATTTGTATGGGGTTCGGTGTACCATATATACGGACCACGGGAGCCTGAAGTATCTCATGGATCAGCCCAACCTGAATATGAGACAGAGGAGATGGTTGGATGTAGTGAAACACTATGACTGTGAGATCCTGTCTCATCCGGGCAAGGCTAATGTGCTAGCCGATGCCCTGAGCCATAGATCAGATAGTGCTCCCATCCCAGATGTGTGTATGAGGATGACGGTGATGACTCCAGTCTTAGATACCATTCGAGAGGCTCAGGTGGTAGCCGTGAGACCGGAGAACCGCAAGAGGGAGCGGGTGATTGGGCAGGTGTATGAGTTTGTGATGGATAGTCGAGGGCTTATAACTTTCCGAGGGAGGATGTGGGTTCCCTATACGGGAGGAGCTGTATATTGATGGAGGAGGCGCATAGATCGAGATTCTTGATCCATCTTGGGGCCACTAAGATGTATTTGGACCTGAAGAGAGATTATCGGTGGCCCTGTATGAAGAGTGATGTGGCATGGGTAGTTGAGAGGTGGTTGACCTACCATCGGGTTTAGGCAGAGAACTAGCATCCATATGGTCCATTAATGCCTCTAAACATTCCCCAGTGGAAGTGGGAATAGATCTCTATGGACTTTATCACCAAGTTACCGAGGACTGCACATGGAGATAATGCGCTTTGGGTAATTGTGGACCGGCTAACAAAGAGTGCTCACTTCCTTGCTATTAGTGAGAGATCTTATGCAGAGAGATTGGCTGAGATCTATGTGAGAGAGGCGGTAGCACGGCATGAGGTGCCGACCTTGATAGTGTCAAATCGAGACATGCGTTTTACTTTAAGGTTTTGGAAAAAATTTCATGAGGAGTTGGGCACGCGATTTGCATTTCAGTACTGCATACTACCTACAGACGAACGGGCAGAGCGAGCGGACGATTCAGAAACTTGAGGTCATGCTGCGTGCATGTGTTATTGACTTCGGAGGAATTGGGACACCTGTTTACCCCTGTCTGAGTTTTCTTACAACAACAACAGCCATCATGCGGTTATTGGTATGCCTCCCTTTGAGCTTATATATGGGAGGAGGTGTCGGACTCCGATTTTTTGGGGAGAAGTTGGGCATAGAGTGATAGGTGGCACTGAGATAGTGCTAAAGACATGTGAACAGATTCGGCAGGTCAGATAGATTTTATTGACGGCCGAGATTCGCCAGAAGAGTTATGCAAACAGGAGACGATCTGAGCTAGAGTTCCAGGTTAGAGATTTTGTCCTCCTGAAGGTATCCCCTAGGAAAGGGGTGATTCGATTCAGAAAACGGTGAATGTTGGGGCCCCGATACATCGGTCCTTTCAGAGTGACCGCCAGAGTGGGTCAGGTAGCATACCGGTTGGAGCTACCCGCAGAGTTGAGTCAGATACATAACACCTTCCATGTTTCCCAGTTGAATAAGTGTGTGGCCAATGATATGGAAGTGGTACCCCTAAAGGACATTCAGGTGGATGCGAGCCTCAATTATATTGAGAGGCCAATCGCGATTTTGGATTGAAAGGTGAAATTTCTGAGAAACAAAGAGGTGACCCTTGTTCAGGTTCAGTAGCAACATCGAAGAGGGTCCAAGTTGACTTCAGAATCGGAGTCTGAGATGCGAGAGCAGCATCAGAGTTATTTGTGGAGCATGACTTCGAGGGCGAAGTCTGATTCTAGTGGGGGAGAATTGTAACATCCCGAGTTTAGGTATACCTTGAAACCCTTGATCTTTTGAGTACTTGTCCATTTGATCCCTTTATTGAGAAAAGGTGGTTAATGAGTATGCGAGGCGTATGCGAGTGTACGCTCAGCGTACTCATATGCGTGCATTTGACGCGAAAGCTATCTAGTATGCTCGGCGTACCAGAGGGTACGCTGGGTGTACTAGACCCAAAATGAAAACCCTAATTTAGGGTGAGTCCCCTATATAAAGGATATGATGTCCTCATTCTTGGCCACCATTCTCAGACAACAAACCCTCTTGTTCCTTAACCTTACTTCTTAGAGCTTGTGAGTGCATTTGAGAGCCTTTGAAGGTCTTTATGTGTTCTTTAAGTAAAGGAGAAGCTTTGGAGAAGAAGGAGTGAGAGTCCAAGCCCTTGGATCTGAGCATATATGTGCTGAGAGCTTCACATAGAGGTATAAAGCTTCATGCTTTATTACTCTTTTGTTTTATGCATCATAGTAGAGTATTTTAGGGTTTTTGTCCCCAAAGTTGGAGAATTTATGAGATATTGAGCTCTAGAGACTTTGATCAAAACCTTTAAATGTATTTAGCTGAGTCCGCCCAGCGTAGAGAGCTGGTAAGCGCAACATCCTCCTTGTCGTTGACTTTTTTATTGACTTTTAGGGTTTGGCCAATTTGTGGACTATTAAGCCCATAGAGGGGTAAAATGGACTTTTACCCTTCTATAAGTTATAGAAGGGTTAGTCTAGCTTCATGAGAGTCGTTATTAATTAGGGATAATTATCTTATATGTTAGGCGGAGGCTTGACTGGTGATTCGAGTTCCAGAGTATCTGACTTCTTACGAGGTGAGTCTTCTCAATATACTTTACCTAGAGTGGTAATCTACTGTGTGACCAGAGGGTCTTATGTGCTTATTGAGTTATGTGATATTATGCTTGTTGCCTGTATTTGTGTTTACTGAGATCGGATCAGAGGGTCCAACCTGAGATGTAGGACCGGAGGGTTTCCACCGAGACAAGACCGGAGGGTCCAAACCGATCTGTGAGACCGGAGGGAATCACTGAGATACATTGACCGGAAGGTCTTACTGAGTTATAGCCTAGAGTGGCTAATAAGTTGTGTGTGACATTTTGGGGAACTCACTAAGCTTCATGCTTATTGTGTTATGTGTTATGTGTTTTAGGTACTTCCAAGGATCGCGGAAAGGCACCAGGTTGATTGTACACACACCTGAGCTGGAGTTATATTTTTGGTCGATCCTGGATTCGTGATAAACAATTTTGAAATATGTAATGCTATTTGATACTTGATATTTTTTAGGAAATGTGATGTGTATTATTGTGTTTAAAATGAAAATTTTGGTTTGAAAATTTATAGTGTTACATTGCAGGCTTGGATTTGGATCCTACATTAGGTTCTCATCGGAAGTTGTAGGTTTGGATTTAGGTTTCTTTATATTCCAATTGTATTTATTTGTGTCTCGATCTATAAGCATTTGGATTTTCTCCCCATTCACATTTCGGATTTGGATGTTGAATAGGTTCTTATCCTCAAGTTTTGTGTAACAACGTAATTTTTGAAAACAATTTTTCATTTCTTAAAAACATAATTTCATCCAAATCAAACCATAAAAATCCAATGTATCATCATCATAATACAAAACATGTCAAATCCCAAGATCAAATATATCCAAATTCGCATGCGTGTGTGTGTACAAGTCATGTCGGCACCTTCCCACGGTCCTCGCTAGTACCTGAAACACATAACACAACAACTGTAAGCATAAATATTAGTGAGTTCCCCAATCTACCAATTACACACATACGCCCTTCCAGGCCATGACCTTCTGGTCCATGTGTCTCAGGGGACTTCCATCCCGACTCGGTAAACCTTTTGGTCCCACCCATGTCGACCTTCCGGTCCATAACTCCCTGACCTTCCGGTCTACATCATAATGCCTTTCGGCCCATAACATAATGCCTTCTGGCCTATATCAAGCATAACATACATATCGCATACAAAACAGACAACTTAACATACAGTGCATATATCTTATAGCATACGAGACCTTCCGATCACACATATAGGTACCCTTCTAGGTACAATATAGTGAGAAGACTCACCTCGTATGATGTCTAAGTCTCACGTGCTCGATATTTTTGAATCTCGTAACCTCGACCTAGCCTCGCCTAATCACATCAAATAATCATTTGAAATCATTAACAGCTCTCAAGGCGTTACTATATTCCTTTTAAAATTCCACAGAAGGGTAAAAGACCATTTTACCCCTCCCTGACCCAAAAGTCCACATGTTGACTAAAACCCTAAAAGTCAACAACAAGTAGTACGCGGGGCGTACTCTTGCATTCTAGAAACGGGGTACGCAACCCCTTACGCGGTGTGTACTGGGATTACGCCCAGCGTAATGCCCAGTTTCTTTGTTTAGCACATTCAGGTCTTAAACGGTTAAGACTTGCATCCAAACTTCAGATCTGACCCCTCTAATATGTCATAAACCATAAAGTTGGAACCTTTAAGCCTTTGCATGGCTGTAAAGGTCACTTTGTGCTCAAAACACCTTTCCTCTTTTGATAATGAGACTATAACTCATGCATGCCACAAGATCCACGTCCAAGACTTGATTTTTATGACTCCTCAACACATATTACACTAGAAAAGGTCAGATCTAAGCTTATGGAGACTCTTTGCACATAAAGTCTCCTGCTTTGAACCAAAAACCCTAAACATGGTCCCACAAGCAAAACTTATGAAGAACAAGGAAAGCTTTGAGCTTTTTACCTCAGGAAGGATCTCCAACCACTGTAGAACTCGGATTTACACTTATTATTCAACTTCTAGCTCCAACAATGGCTCCTTCTTCTCCTTCTTCACCTTGAAAAGACAACTTCAAGCTCAAAAACTCACACACAAGCTAAAGCACAAATCTCAGGTCTTCAAGGGCTCTCTCAAGGGTGTATGGTGACTAGGGAAAAGGACTACATGTTCCTTTTATAGTGCAAGGCCACAAATTAGGGTTTTGCATCTGGGCCGGTTATGCCCGACGTAAGCTTGGGTACACCCAGCGTACCCGGATGAACACACGTATAAATTAAGCGCGCGAGTACGCGCAGCGTACGCCCCAGTACGCCTAGCGTACTCACCAATTCATCTTTTCAACTTCAAGGGACTAAAATGTCAACTCTCCAAAATAGAAGGGCCATAAAGCTAACCTGGATTTCGGGCTGTTACAATTCTCCCCCACTAGAACCAAACTTTGACCTCAAAGTCTTATACCGAGAACAATTTTGGATGCTGCTCCCACATTTCTGACTCCCATGTCAGCTCGGACCCCTTCCGATGCTACCACTGAACCTGCACCAACAATATCTCCTTTCTCCTTAGAACCTTGATCTTCTGATCCTGAATCACAATTGGTTTCTCAGCATAATTCAGGCTTGCGTCCACCTGGATATCCTCTAATGGTACCACTGCCAACTCATCGGCAATACACTTCCTCAGCTGCAACACGTGGAAGGTATCATGAATCTGTCCAACTCCGCAGGTAGCTCCAAGCGATACGCTACCTTGCCCACCCTCCCGATCACTCTAAACGGCCCAATATACCGGGGTCCCAACTTTCCCCTCTTCCTGAATCGGATCACTCCTTTCCAAGGAGATACCTTCAGGAGCACGAAATCACCGACGTGAAATTCGAGTTCAGATCGCCGCCTATCCGTGTAACTCTTCTGGCGACTCTGAGCAGTCAATAACCTCTGTCGGACCTGTTGTATCTGCTCTGTCGTCTGAAGCACTATCTTTGTACTACCCATCACACGCTGCCCTACCTCACCCCAATAAATGGGGGTACGACACCTCCTTCCATACAACAGCTCAAAAGGTGGCATACCATTGCTCGAGTGATGGCTGTTGTTATAGGAAAACACAGCCAAGGGCAAATATGTGTCCCAACTTCAGCCGAAATCTAATACACATGCCCGAAGCATGTCCTTGAGCGTCTGAATCGTCCGCTCGCTCTGCTCGTCGGTCTGTGGGTGGTATGCGGTACTGAAATGCAGCCTCGTACCCAACTCCTCGTGAATCTTCTTCCAAAATCTAGAAGTAAAACGCACATCTCGGTCTGAAACAATCGAGATCGGAACTCCATGCCGCGATACCACCTCCCTCACGTATAACTCTGCTAACTTTTCAGCAGAAGAGCTCTCACTGATAGCAAGAAAGTGAGAGTTCTTCGTCAACCGGTCCACAATCACCCAAATCGCATCGACACCTCTGGCAGTCCTCGGCAATTTGGTGATAAAATCCATGGTGATCTGTTCCCACTTCCACTTGGGAATCTCTAATGGCTGTAACTTACCATGCGGGCGTTGGTGCTTGGCCTTAACCTTGCGACAGGTCAAGCACCTCTCCACGAACCATGCAACATCCCTCTTCATACAGGGCCACCAATACTCCTTCTTCAGGTCCAAATACATCTTAGTGGCCCCGGGGTGGATTGAGAACTTCGATTTATGCACCTCCTCCATCAAGACGGTACGCGTTCCGCCCACAAACGATACCCAAACCCGACCCTGGAAGGTCATAAGTCCTCGACTATCGGTAAAAAAAACTCTGATACCTGCCCGATCACTCGCTCTCTCTTGCGGTTCTCTGGTCTCACGGCCTCCGCCTGGGCCCCTCGAATGGCGTCCCATACCAGAGTCATCACTATCAATTTCATGCAAATATCTCGAATCGGGACGCCCTCCGCCCTACGGCTCAGGGCATCGGCTACCACATTAGCCTTGCCCGGGTGGTACAGGATCTCACAATCATAATCCTTTACTACATCCAACCATCTCCTATGGCGCATATTCAGGTTGGGCTAATCCATCAAATACTTCAAACTCTTGTGGTTCGTGTTTATCGTACACCGAACCCCATACAAATAGTGATGCCAGATCTTGAGGGCGAACACTACCGCTCTCAATTCCAGCTCATGAGTGGGATACCTCGACTCATGAGGCTTGAGCTGTCTCGATGCATATGCTATTACATACCCCATCTGCATAACCACCACTCTTAATCCGGATATCGATGCATCACAATATACCACGAAATCCTTCATCCCTTCCGGAAGGGCTAACACCGGGCTTCACATAATTTCTGGTGAAGGGTCTCGAATGAGGTCTGCTGCTTCGAACCGCAAGAAAATGCAACACCCTTCTGGGTCAACTTGGTGAGTGGCACGGCGATCTTTGAGAAATCCCTGATAAATCTCCGATAGTAGCCTGCCAACCCTAAGAAACTCCTAATCTCAAAAGGTGACCTCGACACTTCCCAAGTCATCACAACCTCAATCTTGGCCGTATTGACCAATATCCCTGCTGGTTAACGAGATGCCCTAGGAACTAGACCTCCCATAACCAAAAATCACACTTGGAGAATTTGGCGTAAAGCCTCTTCGATCTCAGAACTCCGAGGATTTCCCTCAAATGCTCCTCATGTTGCTCTCTAGATTTTGAATATACCAATATATCATCGATGAAAACAATCACTGATAGATCCAACATCGGTCTGCACACCCTGTTCATGAGATCCATGAACGCGGATGGTGCATTGGTGAGCCCAAAAGGCATCACCACAAACTTGTAATGCCCATAACGAGTTCTGAACGTTGTCTTCTGGATATCTTTATCCCGAACCCTCATATGATGATAACCCGACCTCAAGTCTATCTTGGAGAACCAAGACGCTCCTTGCAACTGATCGAACAAATCGTCGATCCTCGGTAACGGATAACGGTTCTTGACCGTCAGCTTGTTCAACTCCCGGTAATCAATACACATCCGGTGTGAACCATCCTTCTTCTTGACAAAAAGGATTGGCGCTCCCCAAGGTGAGCTACTCGGTCTAATAAACCCCTTTCCCAATAGCTCCTGAAGCTACGAGGATAACTCCTGCATCTCGGACGGCGCAAGGCGATAGGGTGCCTTGGCAATAGGTGCCGCCCCGGGCACCAAGTTGATACGAAACTCCACCTGCCTATCGGGAGGCACACCTGGAAACTCCTCGGGAAAAACATCAGGGAACTCCCGCACAATTTGGACCTCATCAGTCGAACTTGGCCTCCCAGCGGCCACTTGTGTGTCCATCACATAAGCCACAAATCCCATACAGCTCTGTTGTAAACTCTGCCTCACCCTAGCAGCCGAACAAAATGCTAACTCAATACGGGTACCCTCATCGTGCACCGTAAGTACTCCCCCACTAGGGTCTCGTATCGTTACCAACTGATGCTCGCAATCTATAACAGCCCCAAATAGGCTCAACCAATCCATGCCCACTATAACACACACATCCCCCATCGCAATCGGGACCGAATCTATTGGGAACTCCACACCGAAGATCTCAAGGATACATCCTCGAATCACATCCGTTGCATACACTGCTTGCTCGTTAGCTATAGAAACTCGCGGAGGTCGACTCATGGTTGCTCGATAAATACTGATATGACGACTGAATGCTAACGACACAGAAGACCGACTCACTCCCAAGTCAAATAACACTAAGGCAGGCTCAGAATTCACAAGAAAAGTACCTACACATAACATAATATAAGCATAATATCTCATACTCAAATAAGTAGAGAGAAGAATACATATCGGCCACAACGTCGGGTGCTGCGCGGACCTCCTCCACTGTCAACTGGAAAGCTCTCTCACGAGCCTTCGGAGCCTCTGCCTTTACCGATCGAACCTCGGTAACCCTAGCAGCAGGTGCAGATCCCTGTGATGTCCCCTAATGCAACTGCGGACACTCGACCTAGCCTCGCCTAATCACATCAAATAATCATTAACGACTCTCAAGGCTTTACTATATTCCTTCTAAAATTCCACAGATTGGTAAAAGACCACTTTACCCCTCCTTGACCCAAAAGCCCACATGTTGACTAAAATCCTAAAAGTCAACAACAAGCAGTACGCGGGACATACCAGCTCCTGTACGCGGGGCGTACTCTTGCATTCCAGAAATGGGGTAAGCAACCCCTTACGCGGCGTGTACTGGGATTACGCCCAGCGTAATGCCCGGTTTCTTTGTTTAGCACATTCAAGTCTTAAACGGTTAAGACTTGCATCCAAACTTCAGATCTAACCCCTCTACTATGTCTTAAACCATAAAGTTGGAACCTTTAAGCCTTTGCATGGCTGTAAAGGTCACTTTGTGCTCAAAACACCTTTCCTCTTTCCATAATGAGACTATAACTCATGCATGCCACAAGATCCACATCCAAGACTCGATTTTTATGACTCCTTAACATATATTACACTAGAAAAGGTCAGATCTAAGCTTATGGAGACTCTTTGCACATAAAATCTCCAACTTTGAACCAAAAACCCTAAAAATGGTCCAACAAGCAAAACTTATGAAGAACAAGGAAAGCTTTGAGATTTTTACCTCAGGAAGGATCTCTAACCACTGTAGAACTCAGATCTACACTTGTTCTTCAACTTCTAGTTCCAACAATGGCTCCTTCTTCTCCTTTTTCACCTTGAAAAGACAACTTCAAGCTCAAAAACTCACACACAAGCTAAAGCACAAATCTCAGCTCTTCAAGGGCTCTCTCAAGGGTGTATGGTGGCTAGGGAAAAGGACTACATGTTCCTTTTATAGTGCAAGGCCACAAATTAGGGTTTTGCATCTGGGCCGGTTACGCCCGACGTAACCTTGGGTACGCCCAATGTACTCGGATGAACACGCGTATAAATTAAGCGCGCGAGTACGTGCGGCGTACGCTCCAGTGCGCCCAACGTACTCACCAATTCATCTTTTCAACTTCAAGTGACTAGAATGTCAACTCTCCAAAATAGAAGGGCCATAAAGCTAACCTGGATTTCGGGCTGTTACATTTTGCAAGTTGGTTGTTGGCAAAAGGTGATCGAATGCTTAACTTTTTCAGCATTTATTTTTAAGTAATAAATTTGCATCTGGATTGTATTTAGGTTTTTTGCTTTTAGGATTATAACTCTGTTTTGTTTTTTTGTTAACAAAGGTTTGATTTAAGTTTTAATGGAGAGTTCAATTTGAGCATGTTTGAGCATTATTTATGGGTTTTTTAAGTTGCTAGAAAGGAGTCAAAGTTAGACGGGGAAGGGTAAAGGAGAGAGAGTATGGGTGTAGGTGGGCCCTAAATATTTTATAATAATAAAAATAATTATACCAAAAAAAAAGATAAGGGTTGTATTGTCATTTCATATATGGAAGGGACTAAAGGTGAAACAAAACCTAATGATAGAGATGGTCCGAGTTAAAATCTGAACTTTTAAAATCTGAATTTTTAAGAGATCAGAATTTGTAAAAGGGTCTAAATTTTTAAGATCTGAATTTCTAACATGCTGTTTGGTTGAACCTCTGAATTATTATGCTGAATAATAAAAATGACAATTTTTCCCTTCTGTATCATTTATTATAATTACTAGAATTCTATTTATAATTACAACATTGTACTTTCAATATTTTCCTTATCAACACATGGTAAACTGAAAACTATAACCATTTCTAGCCTTCTACTTTCAATTTTTTCTCAACCATTAATGAATCAAACATATATTACTTCACAAAAATGAAAAATACCTTTACTTCCCAAAAATAACAAAATCAAACAAACATTTACTTCACAAATATCACAAAATCAAACAGCAACCTTCATAGTGACAGAAAAATGTATCGGATTCACATAAATACCAAATTTGATTCACAGCACTTCGTTCATGCTTCAACTAATTTTTTTTATCAAAGTACAAAAACTAATTTTCTATCAAAGTATAACTTCAGTTAATTCAGAAACAAGAAAACCATGCTTGAGACCATAATTAGCTAATTTTCTATCAATGTAGATCATTCTTGCTTCACCCCACCACCAATCCACACACAACAGCTTCAAATCACAAGAGCAATAACCAAATCTTAAACAAAACAATTACCTAATATGAATCTAATCCTTCATAGGGGCATCTAGACTATTGAACGAAAAAGCAAATAGAAAATAAAGACCCATAAATAAGAAATCCAAAATAAAAAAGGATGAAAACGATGACATGTGACTGGAAAAAAAAGAACAGCCAAACATTAGGGCAAAGAAAGAATCTGATTTCTACCAACATCACAACCATTCCAGCGAAAATAATCAAGTTTTAGGCAAAAAAATCTTACCAAGAGCAGTGTTTTGACAAGGAAACTGGATGGTTTTCCTTCCGGCGACAGTCGTCAGAGGTGGAATTAGAGTCGATGTGGCACAACCGTCGGATCTGGAGGCGGAGAGGACGCCGACGACTGCGATGGAGGAGAGGATGCCAACGACTTCGATGGAGGGGAGGGAACAGAGGTTCACTAGATTGGGGATGAATTTGTTATGTATGTGTCAATGAGAAGAAAACAACGCAGGCGTGATATTGAGAAGACTAAGGTTCCTGTCTTTTTTTTTTCAGATGCGCTTTGAAGTCTTAAATTTTAAGAGGCACTTTTAAAATTCGGATGTATTGTATAAGAGGTTACCAAACAAACCATATCTAATTTTTAAGAGGTTACCTCTTAATTTTTTAATTAAGAGGTAAACAAAAAGGGCTAAGCTTGCAAATTACCTAAAACCACAAGACCATACACATAATTTACTGAAGAAACATAATAAGATGAACCTTCCACCACCAATTTCTTATATCTATATCACTAAAGAGGTCTTGATTTAGAGTAATGTAATTATGTATTGTTTTTTGCATCAAATTCCATAAAGAAGCGTGATTACAGTATGAATCCTCAAAGTTTGATTATTTTGTTATTACATGAAAACTCCATATTCAACATTTTGATGTGAATATTTACAATTAAACAACATGATTGCAAAAATCACCCAGACTTCCATTTAGTCTTTGTGGGAGTGGGATTGGGAATATGATGAATCAATAGGAGGGAGGAACTTGGCATAGCGTTCTGACTTTGTGCCCGATTTGTGATCATAGTACTCCACAACTGCAGCTCCGGCTAAGGCTGCCAATGTCAGAGCCTGTGCATGCAACCTAAATCAAAACCAAGTCACACAGGGATAAACATCATTGCGATTTCAATTTCCAATCATGTTTTATGATTCTGATTTCATGATTAATATGTAGATGTAGGGTAATTTCATTTGGATAATTAGGCAAAAGAAATCCTACACCCAAACCCCCCATAATGTTTGATATGCTAGAACCATGGAATTGAACTTGCAATCCAAAAAATCAATTTAGAATGAAAAGTTCCAAGCAATTTGTCAGGTGTGCTAGAGTTAGGGTTTCGTTTCTTTAACCCCTAATCCTCTAATTTATAATTCATGTACAAAATTAGGGCAAACCAGAAGGTTGATTGTTAGGAAGAACAAGTAAGATTACCTTGCGTGAATAATCCTAACGCTGGTTTTCATGCCGGGTTGAGACCAATTGTAAGCGATCGATCCAGCAATACCACTTAACCACAAAGACCCTGTCAGATATCAAATCTAGCATAAGAATTTAACGGAAAAGCACCATAACATAAGGATGATAGAACTACGTGATGATCAAAGTTTGAAGTAATTACCAACAGCCCGAAGCTTATGCTCAACGACCCATTCGCGCATGCTCTGGATTTTGGACTTGGTATTAGAATCCGACATATTCGTTTTGTTGCAGAGATCGATTATGGAGAGGATATAGTGTAGATTGATTATGCAAAGAGATAGATTAGAAATAGGTTGAGGAAGAAATGTTATGTTATATATTCTTACAAGGAAACAGAGAGGAAAGAGAAAGAGAAAGAGAAAGAGAAAAGGAGTTTGATATCTACCACCACACGAAACGGTGGGCGGGAGACTAGATGTTTAACAGACGCCACCGAATCCTCTACCGTGCACCCAATACTTTTAATAAAGACTAAATTACATGTTTGTTTTTTTTTTTTTTGTGTTTGAATTTTTTATTTAAAATGGGAAAATGATTATTAAGGGTAATTAACTTTTGTGTTTTTATTTATTTGGGTTTTTTTTATTTATTCAATATACTATTGAACTTGTTGTTTGTATTTATCATCACTCTTTTGATCGACTTTTGATCTATGATAGCCGGTCAAAGGGTTATGGTGAACACAAATAACAAGTTCGATGGTATATTGAGTACAAAAAAAGAAATAGACCAAATGAGAACAAACTCAACAGTTAGTTCCCTCCTGAGTCACTTTCCCTTTACTCATTTACAGCAAATCTCACGTCAACTCCTATTGATATTAATGACTTTATGAGATTCATTTTTGTCTCTCTTCAAAACATAAGCCACGAAAAAATATTATTCATACATGTACAACTTTGTAATACACTTGAATATTTATTAGGGGAATCTTAACTAAGTAGGCGCATTTCATGACTACATTTACATTTCCAATCAAATGATTTATCGTATCATGGATTCTAGACAAGTCTACAAACGGTGGAATCACAAGCGTTGTGATGTTTGAGTTTAGTTAGCTTTAAGATCGAATTCATGAGATTAGATACAACATCAATATGTACAATATCATGCTGATTTTGCAGACACATCACCATAATATACCTTGAGGTAAACGTTTTTGCTGATAAATATACCTCTCATACACAATCATATCCTTTTAAAGAGAGGTGTTGATAGCTAACCACAGTAAGCATATCATAGACCATGTTTTAATGAAATTACCCCTCTTAAACGCTCGTCATATACGTTATAGTCAAAGAAGGTTGCAGTCTTTGATAATTTTGCAACTTTAATTTCATTTAACTTTTCGAGGAAAACGACTCAGGAGGGTAACCAACTGTTGAGTTTGTTCTCATTTGGTCCATTTCCTTTTTTTTATACTCAATATACCATCGAACTTGTTGTTTATGTTCACCATAACCCTTTGACCGGCTATCACAAGTCAAAAGTCGGTCAAAAGGGTTATGGTGAACACAAACAACAAGTTCAATGGTATATTGAATACAAAAAAAGGAAATTGACTAAATGAGTACAAACGCAAAAGTTAATTACCCTCAAGAGTCATTTTCCCAAATTTTTAAAAACTAAATGTAACATCCGGAATCCCAGGTATAATATTCTAATATTTTAATTTTTAAATTTGTGAAGGAACTCGGCGAGTTGATGCTTAGACTCGCCGAGTAGGGTTGCGGTTGATCATCTGGGTTTTCGTTGGACTCGGCGAGTCCATGAGTGGACTCGGTGAGTCCACGTTGTTTAAAGAAACCCTAATCCTCCGGGGTTGGAGCCTATTTAAGGGCACTCTTAGCCTTACATTACGGCTACCAGTCCCTTGAGAGCACCCTAAGTGAGATATATCGTTTGGGAGGAAGGAGAAACCATATTTGACCTTTCTAGCTTTGGTTTAGCAAGAAGAAAGTGATCAAGAGCAAGAGGAGACTGAAGGAGGTGTGGTTCTAGTGGTTGCAGACTTCAGAGACTTCAACTTGAGGTATTTATTCGGACCTTCAGTTTTGGTATTGATACTTAGAGTTAGGGTTTTCTATCCATTTTTGAGGATGTTTAGGTGGAGCATTTGGTCCCCTATCGAGTTTATGCTTTGGATATGGACTCAAAGAGGTCTAGAGACCTTATCCCTTGGAGCTTTATGAGTTATCATGGGAGTTATGAGCTTAGGATGCCATTTTTAGGGCTAAATCCCCAAATGATACCATCAAGGTGATATATGAGTGTCAAGGTCTGGACTTTACGTGATTATTATACTTGGGAAGCACAAATCTATGGATTTGAGGAGCAGATCTGACCTTAGGAGGTCAATGGAGTTTGTGCATGGCACGTACTCACCGAGTTGTTCTTGAGACTCAGTGAGTTGAGTCGGGGTAGCCCCGTGATTCTTTCCTAGGAACTCGTCGATTAAAGGGAGGGACTCGACGTGTTAAACGGGACTAAAGAGTTAAGTGGACACAGGTGGACTCGCCGAGTTGCCCAAGTGCACTCGCCGAGTCAGGTCAAAGTTTGACCGTTGACTTTGATTGACTTTCAGGGTTTGGTCAACAACAAGGGCCTTTGAGCCAAAGGAGGGGTAAAATGGTCTTTTACCCTTATGAGGGAGCTTAGAGAAAGTAGAGTCTAGTTCTGAGAGTTATATTTATGAGAGTATTACTTTATGTGTTTAGGCCGAGGCTAGATCGTATTTCCACCGAGTCAGTGATTTACCGAAACATCTGAGGTGAGTCTTCTCACTATATTGTACCTGGAAGGGTACCTATGTGTGACCGGAAGGTATGGTATGCTATAAGATATATGCATTGTATGTGATTAGTTACTTGTTTTGTATGTGTTATGAATGTTATGCTTGATATAGGCCGGAAGGCATTATGAGGTAGACCAGAAGGTCAGGGAGTCATGGGCCGGAAGGTCGACACGGGTAGGACCGGAAGGTTTACCGGGTTGGGACGGAAGTCCCCTGAGACACATGGACAGGAAGGTCATGGCCTGGAAGGGCGTATGTGTGTAAGTGGTATATTGGGGAACTCACTAAGCATTTATGCTTACAGTTGTTGTGTTATGTGTTTCAGGTACTAACGAGGACCGCGGGAAGGCACCGACGTGATTCGTACACACTAGAGAAAGGATTTTATTTTTGTGATCTTGGGATACGATATGTTTTGATAATTATTGTTGGATGTTTTTGGAAATATTTTATATGAAAATGGTTGTGACAAAAACAAAATTTTTGTTGTAAAAATTACGTTGTTACACTAAATTACTTTATGGTTTTAAAATGCTATACTATTAGTTCTTTTGACGATTACCGCAATAATAGTCTTTAACCAGGGGTAAGATGATAAATTTACACCTTATTTTTGTTGGATTAGTGTCTAATTCCATAACTATTTTGGTGTGTACTTGACCCGATGGTGCATGGTCCTTTTGGGTTGCCTTCACCAAAGCAACTTGATAGGATGAATTATGGAGAGAAATAGGATTAATTATGATTTATTAATATATTATGAGAATAATATATTAAAGGAGAAATCATATTGTTTAATTAATATTAGTCAATAATTAATTAAGAATTAATTTTGTGGCTAAAAGACATTAATTAAACTTAAGGGACTAGAACTCTTAATTGTATGATAGTTGAATATTGAGCTAATGGACTCCGTATTAGAGAGCTGGACGAATTCTATGGGGAAACCCATTAGAAATCATCCTAGGCCTCTAAGGAGGGAGTCCATGGGTTGCTTAGGACCTAAGCAGTCAAATTAGGGTTTCCTTGTTAGATAACCCTAATAGCCTCACTATTTAAGGATCCCTAGAGCACAAAAAACGTGGCCAAGAGTTTCCTTAGGGTTTCCACACGTTTTTGGGTGCCTCCTCTCTTCTTCTTCTTCATCCTCTTGCTCTTGGTGTTTGTGATCCATTAGAGGAGTGACACTTGTGACTGTAAGCTTTCTAAAGCCATTACAAAGAGGATTTGAGATTGTTATTGCTACATAACAATCAAGGTAAGATCTAAACCTTATTCTTGTGTTAATATTGATTATCACATGCTAGATCTAGGGTTTAAAGTCTTGGATGAATGCATGTAAAATAGAGAAACCTAGATCCAAGCATTAGGGTGTGCATGAGCACATAAGATGTTCTTTTGGCTAAAACCCATCAGTGGTATCAGAGCCTTAATTGGTTTCTATTGTATTGATGCCATGATTATTTGTTTAAGCTTTGAAAATCGTTTTTTTTTTTGCTCCTGACTGATGAACTCGGCGAGTTCCATAGTGGACTCGGCTAGTAGCTTCAACTCGGCGAGTTCATAGAGGAACTCGGCGAGTTTGAGCGTCAGTAAGGGCAGATTTCGGGATTTCTTGCTATTTTGCTTAAGGATACTTGCCTTAATTGCTTTGGGTCATTAATATCCGAATTTTATCATATATTTGAGTATATCATTGACCAAACAAAAGATAATTACCATTTGATTGAATGATAATTTCCTTATATGATAATAATTGATTATTTTAATTAAATTGGTAAATTGTCTTGCAAGTAATATTGACTAGGTCAGATTTAGATAATCATTAAATTAATTGTTTAATTTAAATTATTTGCTATTTGATCCTTTGTGTTTTGAAAAGTTTCAAAACTTACCCTCAAGTTTTGGAATTTAAATTTTGATTAAAATGTTTGATTTGAAATATTTAAATTCTAACCCTAATGATTTGAAATGTTTCAAAACTTGCCCTCAAGTTTTGGAATTTAAATTTTAATTTAAAAGTTTAATTTTAAAAGGTGTTAAATTCTAAAACCCTAAGTTTTGAAAAAGTTCAAATTGCACCCTTATGGTTTTATTAAATTAATTAAGTGTATAATTAAAAGAGAGTTAATAAATCCATAGTGATATGGTTTACATTTAATTAAATTAAAAGTATAATTTATTAAATTATACCACCTAGTATTTTAAAAGTGTAAAGTACACCCTTATACTCTATATAACAGTAAAAGTATAATATTATATATGTATAACTTAAACTACTAGTCTTACCGTTGGTAGGCCTCATTAACGAAGCTGGTATATAATGGGTGTTTAAGGAAATTGCCTATAAAATGGCGATTGAATGGGTATCCACTCTTAGCCACCGCACTCTTGACTAGTGGATGGTCGTTAGCCGAACGGGTAGGATACGGAAAACCCTTTCCATTAAAAGTATAATCAAGTATAAAGTAACTAAATGTTTATACAAAATTCCCAATCTTAGTTACTTTAGGCAAAAATGAATTGATGCAATTCCATGAAATTACACTTTGTACCCTTGCAAAGACGTTAGTGGAGTGTGTGTGGTTAACCATCACACTAAATGGTTCTAAGCAAAGGTAGTAAAGGGTGACTCAATGTTTGTCATAGTTCGGTGGAGCGTGTGTGGTTAACCGGCACATCGAATAGGTGACTGTAACATTAGGGGCACCATGTAAGTTTGCATGGTTATTCACACCCTGTTTTGTGATCTTTGGCATCCCAGTCACAAATCGAGGGGCATATCGAGATTTAAACATGCCATTGAAAAGTTCAATGAATCTCAAAGGATCTAGGATTTTTTAAATACATTTAAAACTTAATCTCCTTTTCGTTTTTCATGGGGGAAAATTAGTGAATCGTCATTCACTTACCTTCAAATGTTCTACAATTTGGGTTACGACATCCCTCTCCCAAGTTGTAGAGTGTTGTGTTGGGTCCTAGCCTTAATATCTCATTTGGGTGATTTATTAAGCACTCATTTAATCAACTAACTTGAATTTTCTCCTGTTTTGTAGATGTCAAAGTATGACAACTATGGTAGGGGTGAGCATGGTGCGGTTCGGTGCGGTTTTTGGTCAAAACCGAACCGAAATCCGCAACTTCGGTTTTTTGAAATTTAGAAACCGCACCGTTCGGTTTTATGCGGTTCGGTTTTTGCGGTTCGGTTTTTTTGCGGTTTTTATTAGTTTTTTTTCGTTTTGTCTTTTTACTAAAACTCAACTTACTCAACGAGTTATTTTGACTCAGATAAGGATTGCTAATCTTTTATTGGATATAAACTGATACCACCACCTCTTGGTTCGAAATCAAATTACATAACCACTCATTCAACATGTTTCTAATGCTTCAATATAATACGAATTTAATATAATATTTGTTTCACAAGTACATAGGATAATATCAATTAATGTATTCTTAAAAATGATACTATATCACTAATACTATTCATATTTAAACGTTAAAAAAAATGTCATAAACATTATTTGTTATTGTAAATACCACTGAATGTATGCTTAAAAATATAAAATCATCCTCCGATAGATAAGATAGATATTTACATTTATAGAAATTTTAATTTTTATAAGTTCTTGGTTCTTATAAATATCAATACTTTATATATATATATATATATATATATATATATATATATATATATATGCGGTGCGGTTCGGTTTTTTGCGGTTTTTACGAGACTAGAAACCGCACCGTACCGATTATTTCGGTTTTTGCAAAACTAAAATCCGCACCATCGGTTTTCATTTCGGTTTCGGTTTTTCGGTTTCGGTTTATGCGGTTTTTTCGGTTTTTTTGGTTTGCGGTTCGGTTTTTGCTCACCCCTAAACTATGGTCTTCCCAAATCCTGTGGAACAAGCTTTCCACATGAAAATGATATTCCACAATTCGATCAAGGAACACGAGATCATGCTTCACTTCCTCCACATCCTCTTATTGTTCTCCCTAACCCACAAGTTCAAAGGCTTGAAAAGTTCAAACTCACTCAAACCCTTTTGGCAAGTAAACATGAAGAAGGAAAGTCAGTGTGTGCTCACATCCTAGAGATGAAGTCACACATTGATAGGTTAAGAATGTTAGGATCCATTGTCTGTGAGGAGCTGGCTATTGACTGGGTTCTTCAGTCGCTTCCTGACTCATATAGTGAGTTTGTAAGAGAGTACTATATGATGAACCACAACGTGACCCTCATCGATCTCACCTATATGCTTGTTGCTGCTGAATCATCAATGATTTGGCGCACTGGAAAAGCAAGGTTAATTGATGGATCTACCTTCCAGACCTCTATGGATATAGACAATGGCAATAAAGGCATGCCATGGTCGAAAAGTTTGTTCATAAGAGAAAGGAAAAGTCTAAAGTAGTTTCGTGTGTTGTTCCAAAAGAGTCAATTTGCTGTTATTGCCAAGAGAAGGGGCATTGGAGACGAAGCTACCCAGTCCACCTGAGAGATCTAAGAGATGGGAGAGTCAAGACGTTTGGCTCTACTTCAGGTAAAATCCACTATCTAACTCCATTAAGTTCCTATTCATTGATTTGTAATACATAATGTGATAAGATTACATTTGAATGTTTTGCAGGATCAATGAAAAGAGAGGAAGCTTGATGGAAGAGCAATATGAGTCTGATCACAAAGAAATGACTCACGATCACATGGATTCAAAGATCGGATTTTGAGCTTAGAAAGTTATGATAAAGTTGTTAGGAATATTTGATTACAGAGTTTTTCAGTTGATTTTGCGTTGTGAGGACATGTTTTTCGCTGCTTTATGAGTAAAATAAATTTTGATTTATCTTATTTATGTATATCCTTACAATAGCATCGTTGTGAAAAATTGATGTTTGTGTATTTCAATAAATGGATGTGATTGTTAGTTATGTTATGGTAGTGTCAAAATTTTCTAAGTAAGGAAAGATTCCCATCACCCAAGTTTCAGTTGGACAGAAACTTGGAATCATATGATTTGAATCATGTGATGTATGGAAATCTTGGTACTTAGGAAATTAAGACTAATTCCTTGATCACACAAGTATGTGAGTCAAGTAAAGGACTAAAGGAATAGAACACAATGTTGTGCACTAGTCAAGTCCACCACAAATAACAATAAGACTATTCGTTACAATTTACTAAAAGTCTAGTAAATGTGGTCATACTTACAAGATTAAGTGTAATTCTGAATCATTGAAAGGTTTGAATGAATGGCAGAACGAATAAGAAAAATCAATGAAGGCAGAAAGATGAAAGTTTCTCCAATATAAGAAGAAGGGAGAGTACTTTTGTATCAAATTTTATGATCGTCTTAATGATTAAGAACTATATCACAATTGATTCTCTAAGGACATCTTAGTACACTAGTATGGCTAAGAAGAGCAATCGGAAATTGTTGAAATGGTTAAATAAAAAAGGATGAGTGATACTTCGTTCCAAAATCAAGTCTTAGAATCGTACTCAAAGATTGTGAATTGAGTGACATGAATTCATCAAATGTGAAGTAGAAAATTGTTTTCCTACTCCTACACATTTGAATTTGGTATGTTGCGATGTCTTGAAGAAGCCAAAGACCAACTAAGACCAAATGTGTGTAATGTTTTGTCTTGATATAGACACACACTAACTCTTCGATATTTGTTTATCAAGAAATGTTCTTGATAAGAGAATCTAATATGTCAAGAGGTCAGTGAGGGTCTGAAGATCTTGAAAGGATTCAAGAATTAATCAAGAGTAAACACTAGCGCAGGACTTGCGGTTTGTAACCTATCTTGTTGACATAATTTTGTTTCTGTGCCATTCCGGTTTAAGTTGACTATGAAATGTGAGTTTTATGAGTTCTCCTGTGGATTGCATAGAGTCAAGATGCCCTAATCAATGAAAAGTACATTGATAGGAAGGGGTAATCTTATTGACAACTTGGAAGACATGGTGGGCACCCGTGCTGCCATGAAGCACGAAATCAAAATTAAGTAAGTTCAATCCATAAGAGTTGAATTTTGTTTTGATAAATTCACATGGATAAGAAAACATGCACCTTAAAATCTAAGTGTCATAAGATTTCTCTCCATTCGTGAATAAATTCTTTCACTAAGAAAGATTTTAAGAAGATAACAATTGTGAAAATTGCGTTCTCAAATTCGATTATGATGACGACATCCCTTTTCATAGTTCGAATTATGAGGTTTGGCAATTGGTCTGAATATTTGAGGACTTAGTATTGTTCAGACACACATATAAGCTATCTATTGAAAGATGTGTGAGTTTAAGAAGCTTGATAAAGGCTTATCAACTGTTTTTCTGAATACATGTCAAAGCTAGTGGGAGCATAAGTGTTATGCTTGTATGATAATAATCATCATGATAGTGGGAGCATAAGTGTTATGCTTATATGATTATTATGGCAAGTATTGCAAGATAGCAATATTAATTATAGAAAACAAGAGTTATACTTTGAAAAGTCGTAAGGGTTGAAAGGTTTTTTTGCTATAATTAAGGGAGAAAATATTATGCTTCATTTCAAATCTAAAGGCTTAGATTGTGAATTTAATAAATTTAGTCAAGGATACATAGTGTGTTCTCAATTTCGATTATAATTATGGCATCACCCTTCATAGTTCGAATTAGGAGAACGTGAAACATAAAATATTATGGCAGAAGATTGATAAAGTATCATATCTTTATGTAAGACATTATGCATCGTGTCCCATAGGCTTCCGGTATAGGATCGATTGCAAATACTATAATATTTGACCATTCTAAAATTTTCCAAATGTCTAGCACATTAAGAGGGAAAAAGGACTAGAATCGGTTTTGACTAAAATAATTAAACAACTATCAAAGGACGATCCAAAGTTCGCTGAAGATTGGTTACTTGTGAGTAGTTGGAAGTATGGTATTGGATGGACCATATCGACATTATTATGAATAGATAAGATTCTATTAAGAATGAGTTGTCATATGGCAAATATGGAAATGTTTCCATATTGGGAGTTGGATATTGAGAATCTATGTCTAGATTAGGAACTTTTATACAAGAAGGATGTTCAAAGGAATGTACTTTGAGTAAGAGACATCATATCTATAGAATTGTTTCTGATAGAGATTGGCCAAATCTTGATGATTTTGAGCTATGACTTTACGAAAGGATCATTACATAAAATGTTAGAATCTAGCATATTCTATAAGTGGCAAGAATTTGATATTCTTATGCTGATGATAAGCATTGGGAGTTATGAAATGAGTATGATTGGAAATGTGTTCATTTGATCTATTTCACAAGGTAAGGACCATAAGTAAACATTGTGTGCATGCTAAGAGCATGGGACAATTGTTGTTGTAATTCAAGTAAAAAGTTGATTACCCGAAACAACAAATAATGAGTAATCAATATGGTGATTAAATAAAAGGTGTTTTATTTATTCGAACGGTCCACAGTCGTTCATATGCTAGAAGTAGGTATGAATGAAGACTGTCATGAATTGGTGTCTGGATTGTCTAAAGTGTATTAGACATAAGCATATCTTTGTTGCAACGTTCATGAGTGCTTATGAATATGATTTGAGCATTGGAGTAAACCCACGCTCACTTGGATCACTTCATGGATTTTATCATGAGTGATTTGTGAGACGATAATATCTTATATTCTTGAAACCGAGATATATGAGTTGTATCTTGCGAGTCGGTTACACATTGATAATATGTAAACGCACCAGTAACTTGGTGTTATAAAACATATTGTTGTGTGTGATTCGGTGAGTGAGTGCAAGCAAGCATCGAATCAAAGTTTACCCGTTCCTTTTATCCAAGGTGGGATGAAAGTGATATATGTGGGCCCCTCGATGATTTAGTGATGACACCCTAAGCGCTTGGCCAAGCTGGGACTAATTTGATGTGTTCAATTGTAGTTTGTTGTTAGTCGTCGTAAATCAGAAATCAGGAAACAACACATAGACAGAGAGAATGGTTTAAATCCATGTCTCAGTCTATATGATATCTAGAATGGAGGAATATATGATCCCTTATCTAAAGGACTCATATATGATAAGATCAGAGTTGACAACGGTTTTTGAAAGCTGCAATTGCAGATCAGGATCTGAAGTCATACACATAATAGTTATTAGACTTATCCAAGTGAGAGACTGTTAGATTAGTGTCTAAGTCCATAACTATTTTGGTGTGTACTTGACCCGATGGTGCATGGTCCTTTTGGGTTGCCTTCACCAAAGCAACTTGATAGGATGAATTATGGAGAGAGAGAGGATTAATTATGATTTATTAATATATTTTGAGAATAATATATTAAAGGAGAAATCATATTGTTTAATTAATATTAGTCAATAATTAATTAAGAATTAATTTTGTGGCTAAAAGACATTAATTAAACTTAAGGGACTAGAACTCTCAATTGTATGATAGTTGAATATTGAGCTAATGGACTCCATATTAGAGGGGTGGACGAATTCTATGGGGAAACCCATTAGAAATCGTCCTAGGCCTCTATGGAGGGAGTCCATGGGTTGCTTAGGGCCTAAGCAGTCAAATTAGGGTTTCCTTGTTAGATAACCCTAACAGCCTCATTATTTAAGGATCCCTAGAGCACCAAAAACGTGGCCAAGAGTTTCCTTAGGGTTTCCACATGTTTTTAGGTGCCTCCTCTCTTCTTCTTCTTCATCCTCTTGCTCTTGGTGTTTGTGAGCCATTAGAGGAGTGACACTTGTGACTCTAAGCTTTCTAAAGCCATTGCAAAAAGGATTTGAGATTGTTATTGCTACATAACAATCAAGGTAAGATCTAAACCCCATTCTTGTGTTAATATTGATTATCACATGCTAGATCTAGGGTTTAAAGTCTTGGATGAATGCATGTACAATACAGAAACCTAGATCCAAGCATTAGGGTTTGCATGAGCATATAGGATGTTCTTATGGCTAAAAAACATCAATTTTATATTTTACTTTTGGTTAATGTGTCTCTTTTTTACAAATTTTCGGGAACATGTTTTTGTAAATTATATGAAAACTCATATATGAACCCTAATTTAGTAGCCCCTCTAACCTTATTGTCGGCAACTCCAACAACGATGAACAAGTCGCCAACATGCAAACCCAACTCTGGCATGGAGGTATATATGTTTCTTCGTTTCATGGTGAATCACACGTAACCTACGCTTTTTCTATCGCCTCATATCATCTGTCGAGAGCTCTTTGTTGTCTCCTCTCCTATGCGACCCATATATTTATTATGTCATGTCTTAAATATGTTGCGATTACGGCTACCTTCTACGCCTTGCCTCATGTGGCATCGCCGTACATCCTATCCCTTTTATATCTTTCCCTTTCAAGATTAGGTTCAAGATCTACTACCATTATGATTTAGAGTTAAAGATAGCTTGTGTGCAAGATCTTGATTTTGATTTAATCTTTAAGTTATAGAGTTTACCTTGGTTTTAATTTTATGTTTGTGATTTCAATTTGGTTTTGATTTTAGGTTAGATATTTGAATAATATGGTGGTGGATAACAATTTTAGGTGGTGCTGGTGTGATGGACAACAGTCTTATATGGTGAAACTCTAGCCCCATCTGAGTGTCTTGAGAGATCTTGTGCCTTGATTGGATTGTTAGTGAAGAAAAGTAGCATTTGGTGCATTAAGGAGACTGTTTCAGACAAGATCAAATCGTCTACATTCTTTTCAGACCTTTATAAGTGATCAATATACTTGCTTTATGTGTTTTCATGCTAAGATCTAGGATGTAGATGTGCTCTTAATCTTTTGGTCTTTATGTTAGAAGCTTTTGGATTTTTGAGGACTCCAAAACTTTAAACTTGTCATTGTAACATCTGGATTTCCAGGTATGGTCATATGATTATTTATTTTGAGATATGAGGAGTGACTCGACGAGTTGATGCCCTAACTCGTCGGATAGGATCACGAATGATGACTCGGATAATTGAGTGGATTCGACGAGTCGGTGAATGGACTCGACGAGTCTGTGTTGTTGGCAGAAACCCTAAATCCTTGGGCATGTGCCCTATTTATGGGTCCTTATGGCCTTCATTTGCAGCCACCCTTCCAGAGAAAAGAACCGTAGCATCTTTGAGCATGTGAAGTGAGAGAGAGAGCCATCTTGAGCCATTTGTTGTGATTTTGCTAAGGAAGAGAAGTGATCTAGCAAGAAGGACCAAAGGACGTTGTTGTTCTGAGACTTTCAAGCAAGGAGACTTCACTTTGAGGTAGCAATTCGACCCTTTTCTTCTTTATTTTGTAGGCTTATTGAATCAAGGGTTTCTTTACCCTTTCTTGAGTTGGAATAAGAAGCATGAGAAGTCCCAATGTGAAATAGACCTAAAATCTGGACCTTGAGAGGTCCAGAGAGTCCCAATCATCCAACTTTATGCAGTCCCTTTGGGGTTTTGGATCTTGGTTAGCATATTTGTAACACCGATTTTTTTCAAAACAAATTTTTTTCAAATTTTGTAATTCATAATAAAAATCAAAATGTATCTCAAATCATATACATCTATCTCAAAATATAAGTATCCAAAAACATCTCCCCAAAATCTCATCAAAATACTCCAACAATGTGAACAATCAAGCTGACGCTTTCCCGTGATCCTCGTTGGTAGCTGAAACACATTTCACACAACACGGTAAGCATAAATGCTTAGTGAGTTCCCCAAAATACCACATACAACACATACGCCACTTAAGGCTACAATATGACCCTCCGGTCGATGTGTCTCAGCGGAACCCTCCAGTTCCGTATCGTTGGGCCCTCTGAACCGACCAGTCTCGTTGGACCCTCCGGCCTGGTCTATATCATTGGACCCTACGGTCCAGTCTATATCACATAGCATACATATATCACAAACACATATACAAAAATAGCACATAACATATAAGACCCTCTGGTCTGCTCATGGTTACCACACTAGGTAATGTATAGTGAGAAGACTCACCTCAGGAATATCTTAGAAAATCACAACTCGGTATCTCTTAACCTCAAAACAACGACCTAACCCTGCATAATCACATAAAGTAATTATTTCAATCATTAACGGATCTCAAGGCTAGATGTAGCACCTGGTTTCCGGTATGTGAATTTTATTTGAGCATTGCCCTAATTTAGCCTTAGACTCGGCGAGTCATAGGGTCCGACTCGCCGAGTAGGGACGAGACTCGGGACACGTTTTAAGTAGGCGACTCGACGAGTCCATATCCTGGACTCGGCGAGTCACCGCTGCGGGATGAAACCCTAAGTTTCAAGGGTTTGCACCCTATTTAAACTCTCATTCCGCCCCAACTCGTCCCCATTCACCCCCAGAACTCCCCCTACATCGTTTTCCCTTGTTTCCTTGAGAGTTTGAGGTGTTCTTGGTGTGTTCTTGAAGGTTTTGAAGAGTAAGAGGAGTAGATCAAGAAGAGGAGAAGGAGATCAGCCATCCTTGTGTCATTTCAACATTTCCTTTGAGGTATAACCCGTTTTCCCCTTGATTCTATGCTTAAAACTTCATTTGGGTCCTTCTTGGTCAATTCCCCAAGTTTGCATGTTCATTATATGTCGTAATAAGGCGTTTGGCCTTTGGATCTATGCAAGATTGAGCTCCAGGAGCTCAGATCTGTTAGCTTTTTGGCCCCATGAGGCTTGTTAGCCCTAGATCTACCCTTTTGAGACATTTTGAGCCTTATAATCCATATTGGTGAATATCCACACGTAAAGTTGGAAACTTTACGTGTGATTCGTGTCCTAGAAGTCCAGATCTATGAATGGCATGGACTGGAACCGAGCAAATCGGTATATTTAAGGAGTGCATGGCGACGACTCGGCGAGTCGCATAGGTGACTCGGCGAGTCTGGTCGCGAGTCACCGATTTGGTCCCTTCTTCATGTATCGAGTTGTGCCTTGAGTCACAGGGGGTGACTCGGTGAGTTGGGAGCTGAACTCACCCATGTTAGGACTCGGCGAGTCAATGCCCTGACTCGGCGAGTCCAAGGCAATCTTCATAGCTCAAGAACAGACTCGGCGAGTTGTTCATACAACTCGGCGAGTCTTAGCATAAAGTGTTCATCGGATGAAGATGAACTCGACGAGTTGTTCATACAACTCGGCGAGTAGGACGAAGGTGTTGAATGACAGTTAGAAGGTGAACTCGTCGAGTCATAGCCTGACTCGACGAGTAGAACCAGGGACCCAGGACATCGGTTTGCTAGGGACTCGGCGAGTGGTGATCCACTCGGCGAGTCGGGTCAACTGAAAGTTGACTCCAGCTTTGGCTTAGAGCTAATCCAGGGGTAAAATGGTCATTTTACCTAAAGGACAGTTAGCAGTGTTTGATTGAGTATGTCGTGGAAATTGCAGCCGGAGGACTCCCGGAGCAGCAGCAGCCAGTTAGTTCCCGATCAGTTCAGCAGCTACTTTGAGGTGAGTTACCTTCCAGTAGCGGTGGGTCTAAGGCCACAAAGCCGACCCACCAGTAGGAGTTGTATGATAGATGATTGTCTTTGTGATATCATCTAAGTTCGCTATTACCTGACATGTTATATGCTAGCATGATATGCTGTATGTGATAGTAGTAGAGTTTGGTTGTTCGGACCGAAGGGTAGTCAGACACCCCAGATACGTCTGACAGTATGTGATGATATGTATGCATGCTGGCTTGTTATGTTATATGTGATCGTAGTAGTAGGGGTGAAATAGTCCCCGAGGATCGGTTGTTAGGACCGATGGGTAGTCAGCACCCCAGAATGGCTTGACACGGGTAAGACGGCACCCCAGAATGGCCGTATGGGTAGGTCGGCACCCCAGAATGGCCGTACCGGGTAGTCAGGCACCCCAGAATAGCCTGGCAGTATATATGTTATGTGTTTGTATGGTATGCGGTACGTTGGGGGACTCACTAAGCTTTGTGCTTACGTTTACAGTTTTGTTTTCAGGTACCTCTGCATCGAAGGGGAAGGAGCCGGCGCGGTAGCGGCACGTCATACACACACTCTTCGGTTTCCGCATTTATGAGATTTACTGGGATTGTACTCTGATATTTTGATGGGATGTACGGTTTGGCTTTTGAGAACATGGTTGCAATGTGTTATGGTGTGAACAAACAATGTTTCTTTTTATTTAAACAATGTTTTTATTTATTAATGTTTTCTAAAGTAATATCTTAAAAATGAAACGTTCGGACGTAAAAATTGGGTCGTTACAAATGGTATCAGAGCTCTGGTTTGTGGGATTCGGACACGCCTTCGGGAGTGTTTGGACTCAAATCGAGGGATTGAAAGATTTTTCCAAAAGAAATTGTTCTTTGAAACCCGGAAAAAAAAAAAAGTCACGAGAAAGAGTAAAGTGTGTGACGTGCGCGACCGGCCGATCTCAAGTAAGTATTCCCCATAGTACCCATACAAGTTTATGTTATGTTTATCAGCTTTATGAATATTGCATGCTAGAATAGGCTAAGGATCTAGGAGTGATGCCTTATGTGCCTGTTTATTTGTTACAGCTTATTGAATATTGCATGCTAGAATTGAGTAGACAGCAGTAGGGTAGCCTGTTTAGGTTATGCCTGATAGTATGAGCTTAGCATCCTATGTTAAGTGTCGTTTCTTGTTCTAAGAACAGTTTTGGCTTGAGTTTGTTTTTCCTTATCCGAATGCTGCTTGCTTCGTGCTTGGTGGGCTTCCGAGTAATGGGAGTGAGCCATTAGGTAAACACGTCACACCACATGTAATCAGGGTTGAATAATCCCAAAGTGTTGGAACTGGCCCTATTGCGCAGCTCTTGTTTGAGTCCAACCGTTGTAGGGACGGACCTTTTACTTGAAGGATTATCTAATCCTCATCACATGTGATGGTGTTTAGGTGGTGGCTAACTGGCATTATGAGGAGACCTACAGCAGCTGAGGACCAGTTGTATTGAACTTGAGTTTTCCCTGGGGCAAGCTTAGGATGAGAATAACAGAGAGTAGCAGTAGTAGAGGGGAGTTGGTGGAGTCGAGGAATTCCTCGGAGAAGGTACGGATAGATGTGGAAGGTAGTATGGGCCCGTACTACTGAAAGCAGAGGATCCGTACCCGAGCCGAGGAAGGCCAAGACGAGACCAAGGAACCTGTAAGTAGTTGAGATCCCTCAGAAGGTAGCAGTACCACTAATGATTATTATTGATGTTTTGCAGAATGGTGGTACTTCGACCGAGACCGACAGATGGCGGGTCAGGAGAGGGGTCAGGTTCGGGATCTGGCACCGAGCCGATTGAGGAGAGGCTACGTGAGTTCATCACGTCGGAGATCACTAGGGGCATCCTTGAGTCGACCCCCATCATCTTTGGGTCGATCAAGGAAGGGATCGTGGAGATGATGGAGGATCGCCTACGGGCATTCAGGAGCGACTTGGCCTCTAGCCAGTCAGGATCTCGCACACTGTCCTTCAAGGACTTCAGGAGCAGTGGTGCGCCGGATTTCCATGGGGTGAAGGACCCCATTGTCGCCAGGCGGTGGATTGCGGATATCGAGTCCGCCCAGTTGATCAGCTTCTGCCCCGAGGGGTCGAAGGTGAGGTACGCAGCAGGGTGTTTACGGGACCGGGCCCGAGATTGGTGGGAGTCAGTGGGTGACTCGATGGGAGCCTCGGCTATCGAGGCAATGACCTGGTCGGACTTTGTAGCTAGGTTCAGGGTAGAGTTTGCGCCAGCGGTCGAGCTTCAGCAGCTGGCCAGGGAGTTCTTAGACATGAGGCAGACGACAGAGACCGTGGCGGAGATCACCGCCAAGTTTCGGGAGAGGGATTTATTGGTGCCCCAGTATGCAGGTGACGAGGATATGAGGAGGACTCGTTACCATGATATGCTACGAGCTGACATTCGGGAGCATGTTAGCTTTTCGGCTTGCCCTACCCTGGACTCCATGATTGCCAGGGCTAGGGAGAGAGAGATAGATTTGGAGCACATCCGGAAACGGAAACTTGAGGATGGTCAGGCATCGGGGGATTCGGGGAAGAAGCCCAAGGGATCAGATGGGAGGCCGAAAGGCCAGTCGGGACCGAGCCGCTGCAGGAGGTGCGGCAGGCCGCACGAGGGGGCGTGCAGGATGGGATCGTCAGGCTGCTACAAGTGCGGCAAGTTTGGGCATATCAGCAGGGATTGCACTGCTCCTGCGACCGTTATTCAGACATCGGAGTTGCTGTGTTTCCACTGCAACCAGAGGGGCCACAAGAAGGCCAATTGCCCCATGTTGACAGCTTCAGCGCCAGTGAAGGCGCTAGCTCCAGCGACCCTGCGGATCACGGATGGCCGTCAGGGCAAGGCAGAGGCTCCAGTGGTGAGGAGTCGGGCATTTCAGTTGACTGCCGAGGAGGCACGCGCCGCGCCTGATGTGGTGACGGGTATGATTCCTTCCTTCTATCTTTTATTTTACGTTGTTATGATATTGATATGTGCTCCGTGTGTATACATGTGTATTAGGATCGTTCCATGTGAACGGCATCCCGGTTCAGGTATTGTTCGACTCGGGTGCATCCCGATCGTTCGTTTCTCTTGCTCTTAGCAAGAGATTTCATGAGACTTCAGGCGAGTTAGATTGCCCGTTAGAGGTAGAGATTGCCGATGATCGATCGGTGCGAGCATCGATGGTGTTTCGAGATTGTGTCCTGCGACTGTTTAAGGAGTGTTACCTGGTAGACTTGGTTCCCATTCCATTGCGTGGGAACAAGGTGATTATTGGTATGGATTGGTTGAGCCCTAATGGGGCAGTGATAGATTGCGCACAGCAGCTAGTGCGAGTCAAGACCCCAAGCGGGGGAGAGTTAGTGATTCATGGAGAGCGGCCGCAGTGTGGACCCACTGTATGTTCAGCAGCGAGGGCTAGGCGCTACCTTCAGCAGGGATGCGCGGGTTATGTCGCGTACGTGATGGACACCCGGGAGGCGGGTAAGGCGACCGTGAGCGAGGTCCCGGTGGTTCGAGATTTTGCTGATGTTTTTCCGGAGGAACTACCTGGGATACCTCCGGAGCGACAGGTGGAGTTCAGGATTGACCTCGTTCCCGGTGCGGCTCCGATAGCCAAAGCACCGTATCGGTTGGCTCCTCCCGAGATGCAGGAGTTGTCTACGCAGCTGCAGGAGCTGCTGGACAAGGGATTTATTCGGCCGAGCAGTTCGCCCTGGGGAGCCCCGATTCTGTTTGTGAAGAAGAAGGATGGGTCGCATCGGATGTGTATAGATTATCGGGAGCTGAACAAGGTAACGGTGAAGAACCGTTACCCGCTTCCGAGGATTGATGACCTCTTTGACCAGCTTCAGGGCGCATCTTGGTTCTCCAAGATTGATTTGCGTTCGGGTTATCATCAGATGAGGGTCAGGGAGGAGGATATGCAGAAGACCGCGTTTCGGACGCGCTATGGCCATTACGAGTTTGTGGTGATGCCGTTTGGGCTCACCAATGCTCCTGCCGCGTTCATGGACCTCATGAACCGTGTATGCAGACCGATGCTGGACCGGTCTGTGATAGTCTTTATCGATGATATCTTGGTTTATTCCAAGACCCGGGAGGAACATGAGGAGCATTTGAGAGAGGTGTTAGAGACCCTGAGGAGGGAGAGCTTGTATGCCAAGTTCTCCAAGTGTGAGTTTTGGTTGCGCGAGGTGCAATTTCTGGGGCACCTCGTCAACCAGAACGGGATTCTGGTCGAACCGGCCAAGGTCGAGGCCGTGATGAGATGGGAGGTTCCGAAGTCCCCATCTGAGATTCGGAGCTTCCTAGGATTGGCAGGCTACTATCGGAGGTTTATCCAGGATTTCTCCAAGATAGCCGTGCCCCTGACGCGGCTGACGAAGAAAGCCGTGGTCTTTCGGTGGGGACCCGAGCAGCAGGCTGCATTTGAGACGCTGAGACAGAGATTGTGTGAGGCGCCGATCTTAGCCCTGCCAGAGGGCGTAGAGGATTTCGTGGTTTATTGTGATGCGTCCATTTCTGGGTTGGGCGCGGTGCTGATGCAAAGGGGGCATGTCATTGCTTACGCTTCGAGGCAGCTCAAGCCTCACGAGGCGAACTACCCGACGCACGATTTGGAGTTGGGGGCGGTGGTATTTGCCCTCAAGATTTGGCGACATTACCTCTATGGGGTTCGGTGTACCATCTACACGGACCACAAGAGCTTGAGGTACCTCATGGACCAGCCGAATCTGAACATGAGGCAGCGTCGGTGGTTGGATGTGGTGAAGGATTATGATTGCGAGATCCTTTACCACCCGGGAAAGGCCAATGTGGTGGCCGATGCGCTTAGCCGTAAGACGGCACCGATCAGGGATGCCTGTTTGAGGATGACTGTGGTGACTCCCCTGTTGGAGCAAATTCGGAAAGCTCAACAGGAGGCTATCAAGGAGGAGCATCGGAAGAGCGAGCGTGTAGTAGGTCAGGTTTCCTCCTTCGATTATGATAGCCGAGGGTTATTGACACTACACCATAGGGTGTGGGTGCCGTATCACGGGGGCGTGCGCCAGATTTTGATGGAGGAGGCGCACAAGTCCCGATTCTCTATTCATCCCGGGGCGACGAAGATGTATAGGGATCTTCGTCTAGACTATTGGTGGCCCTGCATGAAGCGGGATGTGGCATGGTACGTCGAGCGGTGCTTGACCTGCAGGAAGGTCAAGGCCGAACATCAGAGGCCGCATGGCAAGATGCAGCCGTTGGACATTCCACTGTGGAAGTGGGAAGATATCACGATGGATTTTATCACGAAGCTTCCCAGGACCGCGCGTGGAGTGGATTCGATTTGGGTCATCGTGGATAGATTGACCAAGAGTGCTCACTTTATTCCGATTCCGGAGAGCATATCGGCCGAGAAATTGACCGACATCTATATCAGGGAGATTGTGGCACGGCATGGGGTGCCAGTATCGGTGATCTCGGACAGGGATGTGCGTTTTACTTCCAGGTTTTGGAAGAGATTCCATGACGAGTTGGGCACTCGTCTGCATTTCAGCACCGCCTTTCACCCGCAGACAGATGGACAGAGTGAGCGGACCATCCAGACTTTGGAGGACATGTTGCGGGCGTGTGTTCTGGATTTCGGTGGTAGCTGGGATACCTATCTTCCTTTGGCTGAGTTCTCATACAACAACAGCTATCACGCGAGTATCGACCGCCCTCCCTTCGAGATGTTGTACGGACGGAGGTGTAGGACCCCGATATGCTGGGGTGAGGTTGGCCAGAGAGTTATGGGAAGCACCGAAGTGGTGATCAAGACGACTGAGAGGATACAGCAGGTCCGGAGCAGGCTTCAGACTGCTCAGAGTCGGCAGAAAAGTTATGCCGACAAGCGTCGATCCGATTTAGAGTTCCAGGTCGGGGATATGGTCCTCCTGAAGGTGTCGCCGTGGAAAGGCGTCATCCGATTCAGGAAGCGGGGCAAGTTGGGCCCACGATTCATCGGACCGTTCAGGGTCTTAGCCCGGGTGGGCAAGGTAGCATATAGGCTGGATCTGCCAGCCGAGCTTAGCCAGATCCACAGCACTTTCCATGTTTCGCAGTTGCGGAAGTGCCTAGTGGACGATTCTGCAGTAGTACCTTTGGAGGATATTCAGGTTGATGACAGCCTGAACTACATTGAGCGCCCAGTCGCAATCCTCGACAGGAAGTCGAAGGATTTAAGGAACAAGAGGGTGGAGCTAGTGAAGGTGCAATGGCAGCACCGCAAGGGTTCAGAGTGGACTTGGGAGCCGGTAGACGAGATGATGGAGCACTACCCCGAGCTGTTTCAGGACCAGGCAGCAGACTTCGAGGACGAAGTCTAAAATAAGTGGGGGAGATTTGTAGCACCTGGTTTCCGGTATGTGAATTTTATTTGAGCATTGCCCTAATTTAGCCTTAGACTCGGCGAGTCATAGGGTCCGACTCGCCGAGTAGGGACGAGACTCGGGACACGTTTTAAGTAGGCGACTCGACGAGTCCATATCCTGGACTCGGCGAGTCACCGCTGCGGGATGAAACCCTAAGTTTCAAGGGTTTGCACCCTATTTAAACTCTCATTCCGCCCCAACTCGTCCCCATTCACCCCCAGAACTCCCCCTACATCGTTTTCCCTTGTTTCCTTGAGAGTTTGAGGTGTTCTTGGTGTGTTCTTGAAGGTTTTGAAGAGTAAGAGGAGTAGATCAAGAAGAGGAGAAGGAGATCAGCCATCCTTGTGTCATTTCAACATTTCCTTTGAGGTATAACCCGTTTTCCCCTTGATTCTATGCTTAAAACTTCATTTGGGTCCTTCTTGGTCAATTCCCCAAGTTTGCATGTTCATTATATGTCGTAATAAGGCGTTTGGCCTTTGGATCTATGCAAGATTGAGCTCCAGGAGCTCAGATCTGTTAGCTTTTTGGCCCCATGAGGCTTGTTAGCCCTAGATCTACCCTTTTGAGACATTTTGAGCCTTATAATCCATATTGGTGAATATCCACACGTAAAGTTGGAAACTTTACGTGTGATTCGTGTCCTAGAAGTCCAGATCTATGAATGGCATGGACTGGAACCGAGCAAATCGGTATATTTAAGGAGTGCATGGCGACGACTCGGCGAGTCGCATAGGTGACTCGGCGAGTCTGGTCGCGAGTCACCGATTTGGTCCCTTCTTCATGTATCGAGTTGTGCCTTGAGTCACAGGGGGTGACTCGGTGAGTTGGGAGCTGAACTCACCCATGTTAGGACTCGGCGAGTCAATGCCCTGACTCGGCGAGTCCAAGGCAATCTTCATAGCTCAAGAACAGACTCGGCGAGTTGTTCATACAACTCGGCGAGTCTTAGCATAAAGTGTTCATCGGATGAAGATGAACTCGACGAGTTGTTCATACAACTCGGCGAGTAGGACGAAGGTGTTGAATGACAGTTAGAAGGTGAACTCGTCGAGTCATAGCCTGACTCGACGAGTAGAACCAGGGACCCAGGACATCGGTTTGCTAGGGACTCGGCGAGTGGTGATCCACTCGGCGAGTCGGGTCAACTGAAAGTTGACTCCAGCTTTGGCTTAGAGCTAATCCAGGGGTAAAATGGTCATTTTACCTAAAGGACAGTTAGCAGTGTTTGATTGAGTATGTCGTGGAAATTGCAGCCGGAGGACTCCCGGAGCAGCAGCAGCCAGTTAGTTCCCGATCAGTTCAGCAGCTACTTTGAGGTGAGTTACCTTCCAGTAGCGGTGGGTCTAAGGCCACAAAGCCGACCCACCAGTAGGAGTTGTATGATAGATGATTGTCTTTGTGATATCATCTAAGTTCGCTATTACCTGACATGTTATATGCTAGCATGATATGCTGTATGTGATAGTAGTAGAGTTTGGTTGTTCGGACCGAAGGGTAGTCAGACACCCCAGATACGTCTGACAGTATGTGATGATATGTATGCATGCTGGCTTGTTATGTTATATGTGATCGTAGTAGTAGGGGTGAAATAGTCCCCGAGGATCGGTTGTTAGGACCGATGGGTAGTCAGCACCCCAGAATGGCTTGACACGGGTAAGACGGCACCCCAGAATGGCCGTATGGGTAGGTCGGCACCCCAGAATGGCCGTACCGGGTAGTCAGGCACCCCAGAATAGCCTGGCAGTATATATGTTATGTGTTTGTATGGTATGCGGTACGTTGGGGGAACTCACTAAGCTTTGTGCTTACGTTTACAGTTTTGTTTTCAGGTACCTCTGCATCGAAGGGGAAGGAGCCGGCGCGGTAGCAGCACGTCATACACACACTCTTCGGTTTCCGCATTTATGAGATTTACTGGGATTGTACTCTGATATTTTGATGGGATGTACGGTTTGGCTTTTGAGAACATGGTTGCAATGTGTTATGGTGTGAACAAACAATGTTTCTTTTTATTTAAACAATGTTTTTATTTATTAATGTTTTCTAAAGTAATATCTTAAAAATGAAATTTTCGGACGTAAAAATTGGGTCGTTACACTAGACTACACCCCTTTCTACAATCCCACAGAAGGGTAAAAGACCATTTTACCCCTTCCTGATCCAAAAGTACAATTGCTGACCAAAACCCTAAAAGTCAACGAAGTCAACGATCAACCTTGACCAGAATCATCGAGTTGTCTCAACGACTCGGTGAATCCAGTCGTGAACTCTACTCCTCTGATTCTCTTTTGACTCACCGAGTCACTCACTTAACTCGGCGGGTCACTCTCTAGACTTACAGTCTCGGGACAACTCGACTCGACTCCTCGAGTCTGTTCATGGACTCGGCGAGTCCAATCCATGCTCACTTCAAACGGCTTCCTGAGGTTAGATCTGATGCTCTACTCAATAGATCTATCCTTTCTAGTTCCAATAATCACGTAAAGTTCAAAGCTTGATGCCAATGCAAAGGCTCCAAGGTTCTATTTCAAGAAATGACCTCTAATATGGCATCCTAAGTTCATATTCACCAACAATCCTCATAAAGCTCAAAGGAGTAAGGTCTCTGGACCTTTATGGATCCAGATCCAAGACCATAATATGAAAAGGAACCATATACTCAACAAAACCATCTATCAAGGATCTAGAAAACCCTAACTCTATAAACAATCACCAAAACAGATGGTGGATCGAGATTATACCTCAAATAAGCACTCCTAATCTCAGAATTCCTCCAAATAGCACCTCTTTCAGCCTCCTTTTGATCTTGATCACCTTCTTCTTGCTAAACCAATGATAGAAAGATCAAATATGGCCTCTCCTTCCTCACAAACGATTTAGCTCATTTAGGGTTTCTCTCAAGGGACTGGTAGCTGCAATAGGAGGCTATGAATGCCCTTAAATAGGCTCCACAACCCGGTATTTAGGGTTTCAATTGCTAGCACAGATTCGGCGAGTCATATACCCGACTCGTCGAGTCTGGTCGCGAAGATTCGCGGAAACTTCCTCACCTACTCGACAAATCGGGGCACCAACTCGTCGAGTCCCTCCTTTTACTTGAATAAATAATTAAAATTAAATTATACCCGAAACTCTGGATGTTATAATATTAAGAGTTAATTCATCAAATAGAGTCATATGAGTGTTGCATGAGCATAAAGATTTGACCTTTACATGACTTTTGAGTGTTTACGGGTCAGATCTATAAGTTACAGAAACATATCTGACCTCAGAAGGTCTTTTGAGAGTTGCCATGGAGGAAACTCGTCGAGTCCATGAGAGGACTTGACGAGTCGAGTCAGGTTGCCCCGCCATCCGGGATCAGTGGTAACCCGTCGAGTGAAAGGTTAACTCGACGAGTTGAGCAAGGCATTAGAAGGTTTCAGAAGTTGCGCAAGAACTCGCCGAGTCCCATGAGTGCACTCGATGAGTTTGGTCAAAGATGTTTTGGTCAAGAAATATTCGATTGAATTGATCACACGAAGATAAAATATACAATCTAAAGTTAAAGGATGTTGCTGGCAGCTTTGACCCCCTGTCAGTATTTTAACCATATCTCGAGAACCGTAACTCTGATTGACACGATTCAAAATGATCTAAAAAGTAGATGAAATTTTGGACGTCATAGGAACAACCTGCTAAGGTTGTCTCCTTGCGATCACAGGTGACCCTTTTTGCGATCGCATGTTGCCTTCGAGGTTCTTTTGTGCCTAAAATTCATCCGGAAGTGAAAAATGAAAACCTGGGATCGCAGGTTGTGTACATGCGATCGTATGTTGGCCAAAAAGTTGCAGAATAGCATCCTACTTCATTAAAAAGGCACCAGACGTGTTCATTTCAAAACCTGAGATCGCAGGTTGTGTACATGCGATCGCAGGTGCGTCGTGTTTGTTACTGGACGTATAAATAGACCTTCTAACCTTCCAGTAACCTAAGTTGATGATTCCAGAGGTATCAAATGACAAAAATAGGATTTTGGAGGCGTTTCTTCTCTGATTTCAATGATATCTGAAGATCTAAAGACTGTGGATCATCTCCTTCAAGTAGATTAGTAAGATTATGTTGGATTAGTGTCTAAGTCCATAACTATTTTGGTATATACTTGACCCGATGGTGCATGGTCCTTTTGGGTTGCCTTCACCAAAGCAACTTGATAGGATGAATTATGGAGAGAAAGGATTAAATATGATTTATTAATGTATTATGAGAATAATATATTAAAGGAGAAATCATATTGTTTAATTAATATTAGTCAATAATTAATTGGTAATTAGTTTTGTGACTAAAAGAGATTAATTAAACTTAAGGGACTGGAATTGTAATTATAAGATAATTATAATTTGGGTCATGGATTGCCTTATATGATAAGGTGGACGAATTTTATGGGGAAGCCCATATAAAATCATCCAAGGCCTTGAGGAAAGGGCTCCATGGGTTGCTTAGGGCTTAAGCATCCAATTTAGGGTTTCCTTGTTAGATAACACTAATAACCCAACTATATAAAGACCCCTTAAGGCTCAAAAACGTGGCTAATGATCTTTCTAGGGTTTCACACGTTTTTGGGAAGCCTCCAACCTTTCTCCTCTTCATCCTCTTGCTTATGGTGTTTGTGAACCATTAGAGGAGTGACATTTGTGACTCTAAGCTTTCTAAAGTCAATACAATTTGGGATTGTTATTGCTACATAACAATCAAGGTAATATCTTAAACCTAATTATATGTTAATATCGATTTCCATATGTTAGAATTAGGGTTTGTAGTCTTGGATAACTTGCATGTGCAATAGAGAAACCTAGATCCAAGCTTTAGGGTTTGTATGAGCACATAGGATGTTCTTAGGACCAAAACCCATCAGTGGTATCAGAGCCTAGACTGGTTTCAATTGTATTGATGCATTATATGTTCAAAAATTCGTTTTTTTGGTGTTTTGGAGGCTGGACTCGCCGAGTCGATGCATACTCGACGAGTCCAAGCCTGACTCGACGAGTCAACTCGTCAGAAGAAGGGAAAACCGGGATTTCTTGCTGTTTTTGCTTTGGGATAGTTACGTTATCATATTAGATCAATATAAATCTGATTTTATGATATATTTGACTATATTTCTGATCTAATTGAAGATATTTATCAATTAATAAGATAATTGTTTCCTTATGTGATAATTGATTGATTATTTTGATTAAATTGATAAATTGTTCTGTAAGAAATCATTAAATAAATCAAATATGGATAATTATGTGATTAAATATTAATTTAGATTATTTGTTATTTGATCCTTGTTGTTATGAAAAGTTTCATATTTTCCCCTTTAGGTTTTATAGTTTAAATTTGAACCCAAAAGTTTTGTAGTTTTGAAATTTAAATAGTTAAAACCCTAATGTTTTGAAAAAGGTTTCAAAACTTGCCCTCAAGTTTTGGAATTTAAATTTTGATTAATTGTTTAATTTTGATGTATATTTAAATTCTAAACCCTAATGTTTTAAAATGTTTCAAAACTTGCCCTCAAGTTTTGGAATTTAAAAGTTGATTAGAAGTTTAATTAGGAATGTTAAATTCTAAAACCCTAGTAATGTTTTGAAAAAGTTCAAATCACACCCTTATGGTTTTATTAATTAATTAAGGTGTATAATTAAAAGAAGTTTAATAAATCCATAAATGTTTAGGTTTACAATTTAATTGAATTAAAAGTATAATTGTTAAATTAGACCACCTAGTATTTTAAAAGTGTAAAATACACCCTATACTATATATATAACATTAAAAGTCTAACATTATATATATGTATGAGTAAAAGTCAGTCTTACCGTTAGTAGGCCTCATTCACGAAGCTGGTCTATAAGGGGTGTTTAAGGAAATTGCCTATAAAATGGCGAAGAATGGGTATCCACTCTTACCCACCGCACTCTTGACTAGTGGAGGGTCGTTAGCCGAACGGGTAGGATAGGACGAAACCTTTCATTATAAGTATAGTGAAATACAAAGTAACTAAATGTTTTTCAAATTCCCAATCTTAGTTACTTAGGTAAAAGTGAATTGATGCAATTCCATGAAATTACACTTTGTGCCCTTGCGAAGACGTCAGTGGAGCGTGTGTGGTTTAGTGGCACACTAAATGGTTCTAAGCAAAGGTAGCAAAGGGTGACTCAATGTTTGTCATAGTTTGGTGGAGCGTGTGTGGTTTACCGACACATCAAATAGGTGACTGTAACATGTGAGGGCACCATGTAACTTTTCATGGTTATTCACACCCGCTTTGTGATCCTCGGCATCCCAGTCACAAACAAGAGGGGCATATCGAGATTTGAACATGCCATTGAAATGTTCAATGAATCTCAAATGATCTAGGAGTTTTCATAGATTTAAAACTTAAATTGCTTTTTCGTTTTTCATGGTGGAAATTAGTGAATCATCATTCACTTACCTTTAAATATTCTGCAACTAGATTACAGCATCCCTTTTCTAGGTTGTAGCGTATTGTGTTGGGTCCTAGCCTTAGTATCTCATTTGGGTGATTTACTAAGGACTCAATCAATCAATCAACTAACTTGAATTTGTTTCTCCCATTTTGTAGATGTCAAAGTTCGGCAACTATGGTATTCCCAAATCCCGTGGAACAAGCATTCCACATGAAGATGGTATTCCACGATTCGATCGAGGAACAAGATATCATGCTTCACTTCCTCCACCTCCTCCAATTGTTCCCCCTAACCCACAAGATCGAAGAATTGAAAGGTTTAACATCACTAAAGCCCTATTGGAAATGAAACATGAAGATGGTAAATCTGTGTGTGCCCATGTTCTAGAAATGAAATCACACATTGATAGGTTGATAATGTTGGGTGTGTCATTCCCCGATGAGTTGGCTGTGAACTGGGTTTTGCAGTCACTTCCTGAATCATATAATGAGTTCAAAAGAAAGTATTATATGATGGATCATGACGATAACCTCATTGACCTAACTTACATGCTCATTGCTGCTGAATCAGAAATGATTTGGCGAAGCAATGGAGCGTATTTGTTGGGAAAGTCAATCGACCATGCTTCTGAGGACGTTCTAAGAGAAGCGACCTGCGTTTGCTGCCAAGAGAAAGGGCGTTGGATAGAAGTCTGCCCCAAGAGCCTGAAAAAATTCCAAAGATGGGAGAGTCAAAGAGTATGACTGCGCTTCAAGTAAAATCCACTATCTAACTTCGTTAAGTTAATATTCATTGTTTCAAAATACATGATGTGATAAGATTGTATTTGAATGTTTTTGTAGGATCGGTGAAAAGAAAGGAAGCTTAGTGAAGGAGCAAGATGAATCTAATCATAAGAAATGGGTCTTGATCGCATGGACTTGAAGATTAGATTTTGAGCTTAGATAGTTATGATAGAGTTGTTAGAAATTTTTTTTAATACATAGTTTTCAATGGATTTTGCATTGTAAGGACAAATGTTTTCCGCTGCTTTTATAAATAAAATAAATTTTGGTTTGACTTATTTATTTATTTGTTTATTTCCTTGCAATGAAATCGTTATGAAAATTGATGTTTGCATTTTTCTACAACGAATGGATATGATTCTTGTTTATGTTATTTATGGAAATGTTAAGAATTTGACAAATAGGGAGAGTTTCTCATCGCCCAAATTTCAATTGGACAGAAATTTGGAATCACGCAACTTGGTTGCATGATGAATGAGAAATTTTATATTTGGAAATCAAACTAATTCGTTGACAAAGTGTCAAGTGAAGGACTAGGAGATCGAGTACACAAAGTTGCGTGTTGATCAAGTCCACCATAAGAGTAACAAAGATATTCGTCATGATTTACTAAAGGTTTAGTAAATATGATTATACTTATAAGATTAAGTATAATTCGTAATTGATTAAAAAGGTTTAAATCAATAGCAAAACGAATAAGAATCAAGTACGCAGAAAGATAAAAGTTTCTCCATTCTAAGAAGAAGGGAGAGTACCTTTTATGCTTTATGATAGGTCTTTATGATTAAGAACCATATCTTAATTGATCCTCTAATTGAGTCTTAGTACAATTGTATGTCTAAGTAGAGGAATCAAGAATTGAAGAAATGGTTAAATCAAGAAGTCAATCATACTTCGTTCCAAAACAAGTCTTAGAGTTAAGATCGTGACAATGAGTTAAAAGTATTATGAAGGTTTATAACATTCATCAAATGTGGAAAGTTGTGATGTCTTGGATAAGACAAAGGCCAACTAGGACCAATTTATGAAGTGTTTTGATAAAAGCTACACTAACTCTTTTGTTAAGAAATGGTTATTGACAAGAGAATCTTATATGTTAAGGAGTCAGTGGGAGTCTTATTGGTCTTGAAAGGTTTCAAGAACAAATCAGATAAACCTTATCGATCATCACTAGCACACGAGTTGAGGTTTACAACCTATCGTGTTGACAATATTTTGATTCTGTGTTGTTCCAATTGAGTTAATTATGCATGTGAGTCCTATGAGTTCTCATTTTGAATGCATAAAAGGCAAAGCACCTTAATCAATGAAAGGTATATTGATAGGAAAAGGTGAGCTGCTTAACTACTTGGAAGACGTGGTGGGCAGCTGTGCTACCATAAGGCAAGAAATCAAGATTAAAAGAGTTCGGTCCATATGAGTTTGAATTTGTCGTAAACTTTGGTTTTGACAAATTCACATGGATAGGAACATATACACCATTAAAATCTAAGTGTCATAAGATTTCCTCCTTCATGAAAATGATTGTGAGGAAATGCTTTCACTAAGAAAGATTTTAAGAAGATAGTGATTGTAAAGTTGCATTCTTGAATTCAATTATGGTTACGGTATCCCTTTCCATGATTTGAATTGTGAGGTTTGGCAATTAGTCTTAATTGTTTAGACACATATATGAACTATCTAAGGCAAAGGTGTATAAGTTCAAGAAGCATTGATAAAAGATTATCAAAGCACTAAGTATTAGAAACATGGACTTAAGAATTTCAATAGGTATTGTTTTTCTGAAAGTTAAGATGTTTATAAATACATGTCGAAGTTAGTGGGAGCATAAGTGTTATGTTTTATAATAACCATCATGATAGTGGGAGCATAAATGTTATGATTTTATGATTATTAAGGCACGTATTGCAAGTTGGCAATATTAATTATAGAAAACAAGAGTTATACCTTGCAAAGTGGTAAGGGTTGTAAAGTTGTTTTGCTATAATTAAGGGAGAGAATATTATGCTTCGTTTCAAATCTAAAGTCTTAGGTTGAGAAATGTTAATAAATTTAGTCAAAGGTACATAGTGTGTTCTTAAAATTCTCGATTATGATTACGGCATTCCTCTTCACAATTCGAATTTTGAGAACATAGCAAATAAAACATTATGCATCGTGTCCCAAATGCTTCGGGTATAGGATCGATTACAAATGATTTAATGTTTGACCATTCTAAAATTTTCAAAATGTCTAGCGCATTTAGAGGGAAAAGGGACTAGAATCGGTTTTGACTAAAATAATTAAACAACTATCAAAGGACAATCCAAAGTTCGACGTGGATTGGTTGCTTATGAGTAGTTGGAAGCATGGTATTGGATAGACCATATCGACATTATTATGAATAGATAAGATTCTATTAAGAATAAATTGTCATATGGAAAATATGGAAGCGTGTCCATATTGGAAATTGAATATTAAAAAAATCTATGATTAGATTAGAAACCTTTATGCAAAAGGATGTTCAAAGAAATGTACTTTGAGTGAGAGACATCGTATCTAAGGAGTTGTCTTGTAACAATCTCCAATAGAGGACTTTGTAGTATCATTGGCAATAGTCTTTGTGACTTTGGTGCAGTGACATTACGAAAGAATCATTGCATAGAATGTTAGAATCTAGCATATTCTACAAGTAGCAGGAATTTGATATTCTTTCACTTATGAAAAAGGATTTGGAGTTGTGAAATGAGAATGATTGGAAATGTGTTCAATTTGATCTATTTCACAAAAGTAAGAACCATAGGTAAACATTGTGTGCATGCTAGGAGCATGGGACAAGTGTAATAATTCAAGTAAGAAGTTGATTACCCGAAATGACAAATAATGAGTAATCGATATGGTGATAAATAAAAGGAGTTTTATTTATACTCAAAGTTTTGAGGCCATATGGGATTAGTATTATTCTTGTGTTTCACTTTGCATGTTTTGACTTCCAGAATAATCGAGTTTATTAAGAATAAGCGAATTATTCGAACGGGCCACAGTCGTTCATATGTTGGAAGTAGGTATGAATGAAGACTGTCATGAATTGGTGTGTGGATTGTCTAAAAGAGTATTAGACATAAGCAAATGTTTGCTACAACGTTCATGAGTGCTTATGAATATGAATTTGAGCATTGGATTAAACCCACACTCACTTGGATCACTCCATGAATTGTATCACGAGTGATTGGTGAGACGATAACATCTTATATTCTTGAAACCGAGATGTGTGAGTTGTATCTTGCTAATCGGTTGCATATTGATAATATGTAAATGCACTAGTAACTTGGTGTTATAAAGATATTGTTGTGTGTGATTCGGTGAGTGAGTGCAAACAAGCATTGTATCAAAGTTTATCCGTTCCTTTTATCCAAAGAAGGATAAAAGCGATATCTTTGGGCCCCTCGATGGTTTAGTGATGACAAACGTAAATGCTCGGCCGGGCTAGGGATAATTTGATTTGTTCAATTAGTCAGTCATCATAAATCGGGAATCGAGAAATAGTACAAAGAGAATGATTAGAAATCATATCTCATACGATATCAAGAATGGAGGAATATATGATCCCTTATCTAAGGACACGCGTATCTGATAGGATCAGAGTTGACAGCGGCTTTGGAAAGCTTCGATTGCAGATCAGGATCTGAAGTCATACGTAGAATAGTTATTAGACTTATCCAAGTGGGAGACTGTTGGATTAGTGTCTACGTCCATAACTATTTTGGTATGTACTTGACCCGATGGTGCATGGTCCTTTTGGGTTGCCTTCACCAAAGCAACTTGATAGGATGAATTATGGAGAGAAAAGATGAAATATGATTTATTAATGTATTATGAGAATAATATATTAAAGGAGAAATCATATTGTTTAATTAATATTAGTCAATAATTAATTGGTAATTAGTTTTGTGACTAAAAGAGATTAATTAAACTTAAGGGACCGGAATTGTAATTATAAGATAATTATAATTTGGGCCATGGATTGCCTTATATTATAAAGTGGAAGAATTCTATGGGGAAGCCCATATGAAATCGTACAAGGCCTTGAGGAAAGGGCTCCATGGGTTGCTTAGGGCTTAAGCATCCAATTTAGGGTTTCCTTGTTAGATAACACTAATAACCCAACTATATAAAGACCCCTTAAGGCTCAAAAACGTGGCTAATGATCTTTCTAGGGTTTCACACGTTTTTGGGAAGCCTCCAACCTTTCTCCTCTTCATCCTCTTGCTTATGGTGTTTGTGAACCATTAGAGGAGTGACATTTGTGACTCTAAGCTTTCTAAAGTCAATACAATTTGGGATTGTTATTGCTACATAACAATCAAGGTAATATCTTAAACCTAATTATATGTTAATATCGATTTCCATATGTTAGAATTAGGGTTTGTAGTCTTGGATAACTTGCATGTGCAATAGAGAAACCTAGATCCAAGCTTTAGGGTTTGTATGAGCACATAGGATGTTCTTAGGACCAAAACCCATCAGATTAGTTATTTGATGTCTCTTTTTATCTATTTTGATCGTATTTTAGCCATGTTTGGATAAACCCTAGTTTTCAGTTCTGCAAAGACAAGTACTTTTCATGTGATTGATCATTAGATTTGGTTTTTGATTTGTGTTTCTATCTAGATTCTTCAGTTTTGTTCTTAATGAATGTTTGATTTGGATTCTTGTTAGTTTGATCACTTAGCTAGGGTTTTATCATTCCAGTTAATCAGTTAATAGAATCCATAATTGTTCTTGTAAATGGGTAAAACTAACAAGTATTAGATTGGTTCCGTTTTGGGATTTAACTCTGGTATAAACTGTAAAAATCATATCTTTACGCTTCCAAGCCTGTGAGAAGTATTAGATATTGCTGGGAATTTTACATAGATTATAATGCAACTTTTCTAATTTAATTAAGAGCTTGTTTGATTAGACAGTAAAAAGTTAGGGTTAATTGAAGAGCTTGTTTTGATTAACTAATTTAGGTAAAAGAGAAATTACTAGAACTTGTTAGTTTTTCTCAGTACCAGCTTAGATAGAACGCATCTCAAATAACCAAGTCAATATTTATTACATGATTAGGAAAGTCGCAGCAGAGCTGAAATCATTTTTATTATTGATTTTCATTTAGTTTAATATCACTGTGAAAGACCCCAACTTTCGTATTTATGAAAGACCCAAACTTTCATACTATTCTAACATTATTCTTAAGTTACTTCCTCAAAACATGCTACATGCATATTTATAAAACAATATTTTTTATTTATTGATAAAGTGATTACAAAAGATCGGATACAAACCGACTAAGTTTTATTACATTTCATATCTACCCAGGAATCTACTATTCATATACACACATGAACATTAAAATACAGAAAAATGGTAATAACTATTCTAAATCTTTCTGCAGTATAAAACTATATTGGATACTCATCACCTGCAATTGTTAAACATTGAGAAGGATAAGCGATAACGCTTAGTGAATTCAATAAATAGATACAATATAATCTTATGCCTTATATATACTAATATGATAGAAGTAAAAGGGAACAAGAACAACAATAGCATATGTGTATCATATGTCAGGCTTTCAATATCAAATCAAGATTTGATTCAAAGATTTACGATCAATGAGACATAACGATTTCAATACTTGATATGCATCGATAAAGCTTTGGCCCAAATGGCACAGAAGACGTATAATTTCTGATTAAAATTTTGGTAGATTTCAGGCTTATAGCCCTGTCTAACCATTTGCCAATACCATAGAATATAGTTCATTCTCTTACGGAGTCATGCTCTACATGGTCGGAGGCTACATACCATTCCTATTTAACCTTCTGCCAATGCCATAGAATAGAAGTCCTTCTCTTACGAGACATGTTCTACATGGCCAGAGGCTTCGTAACAGTACCAATGTGAATCTAAGTTCTTTCACTGATCACACATTAACAGGTATTACATTTGCTATAAACATAGCAAATAAAATAACACGGGAAAATAACTCAGAATAATAACACTGAAAATCACATAGCACATATAACACATAACATACAATTGTTCCTATATATTGAACTCACCTTAAATTAACTGGGGATTAAAATAGTAATTTGAATAGCATTTCGGCTTTAAATATGACTTTCTATGTTGAAAACCGGGAGCTTAATTGAAAACCGGGCTCTGCGAAGGTAGGGCTTCAAAACCGAAAAGATAAAATTTTCGAGCTTCTCGGGAGCTTCGGGACGTGTTTCGGGTGCTAAAATTGATACCGGGGCTTCGGAGAAAGTCAAAATAGTGAATATATGAAATCAGGGTGAAAAAGTGTCAAATTTTTAAAGTTACCCGGGAAGGCTCGCAGCCCCACCTTTATATAGGGCCGAGGGCTCGGACCTTGTGGCTGAGAAGGGTCCACGTCGCATCTGCGAGGTTCGGACGAAGGGTGACGAATCAGCTCGGTGGCATCAGCAACAAGGGGCTCGGTGGCAGCAGCAGCGAAGGGCACACGGCAGGAGCGGATGCGAGGCTGGTAGGCGAGGCGTGTCTCGCGTCGGACTGGCCACCGATGCGAGACATCTCTCGATCTTATTGGACCTCGGACTTAGCGAATCAGAAGGGAACACGTGCTGGTCTCGGACTTGGGCCACGTCTCGGATACGCTGCTGCTTCGTGCGAGGTGATGTGGCCTGGCACTGTTCATGCGTGATTTCTCGGATTTTGAGCCCCGAACTTCTAAAATCCATAACTTTCGCATAAGAGCTCCATTTTTGACATTCTTTATATACAAGCATAGCTAAAATTACGCTCTACAACTTTTATTTAGACTTTGTCGGCTAATTTTGACTTTATTTTTAATATTATTATTTTTAACAGACCAGCACAAGAAAATCCGTTAAAATTTCATAACTTCTTCATCCGACATCCGTTTTCGTCAGACTTTTTACCGTTGTACTACAAATGACGAGACCTTCGATTCTCGTTTAGGATGTATCGGTCAAATATTGCTCGATCTAAGATTCGAGTTTTTAGCTGTCTACTGCTAAGTTGAAACTTCGAAAAATCATAACTTCCTCATGCGAAGTCAGATTTTGGCGTTTTTTTATCGAATTTCTCGGTTTAACAAATACTACAACTTTAATTTAGATCACTAAGGCTAAAAAGTAATTTATCAAAAACTCACTTTTTACGTCATTCGGTGTCATGTTGGTTTTGTCGCGGATCTTCGGTTGGTCATAACTTCTTCGTTATAACTCGGATTTCGACGAGGTTTTCGCCTACAAGTTTCCAACGAGATGATTTACAACATCAAATAATAAAATTTTACTTATTTCAAGTTTTATATTTTCGCTAAATTTTCATTATTTGGCTATTAATTGGAATCTCATAAGACTTCCAATATTTTATGAGTGATTCTAAACATAGTTTTACTTCATTTCTAGTAAAAACTAGCTGTTAGAACTCAACAATCAATTTTATTCACTTTTAATAATAACAATACACAATATTAGAACATGTATGTTACAAATACCTCCTCCTTTTGAGGATTTCGTCCCCGAAATCACATCGATTAAAGTAAATTGGGATATTTTGCTTTTATCTCATTCTTATTCTCCCAAGTATAGTTTGGGCCTCGATGGTGTTTCCACTTGACAAGCACCAATTCTACTTCTTTATTGCGTAGCTTAGTTGTTCTTTCATTTACGATTTCTTCAGGCTCTTCAACATATCTTAACTTATTATCTAATTTCACCTCGGATAATGGAACTGTCTCATCATAGATGCTTAAGCATTTGAACACATAACTTACATGAAACACATCATGAACACCTACCAAATCTTTAGGTATGCCTGCTTTCCAATTCGTTGGATGATTTTGAAAGGATCAAAAAATCTAGGACTCAACTTTCCTTTCTTCCTAAATCGCATAAGGCCTTTCCATGGGGATACCTTCAGCATCACGAAATCACCCACTTGGAATTCTATAGGTCGTCTTCTCTTTTCTATATAGGACTTCTGTTGATCTTGGGCTGCTTTCATTCTTTCTCGTACGATTTGAATCTTTTCGGTAGTGTATTGAATCATTTCAGGGCCTCCAAGGATCTTCTGCCCTACATCACGCCAACATTACGACGTACAACATTTATGCTCATATAGTACTTTATATACCTTCAGTATATTTTCTACTATTTGGATTGCTCTCTTCTTGTGATCATTTGTCTGAGGATGATAAGTTGTGTTGGGAGTACTTCGAGATCCCAATTCACTCTTCACACTCGCCCAAAAGTGAGAAGTGAAGCGAGTATCACAATCGGAAAAGAAATCTTTAGTGACACACCATGTTTCACGATGATTTCGTCTAAATAACTTACGCGTATTTTTCGAATGGATTCATTTCACGTGTGGTGAGAATATATGCATTCTTCATCAGCCGGTTGATAATTATCCAAAGGTTATCATTCACAGTTTTCTTCTCCTCTTTCAAGGTATTAACTGTATAATCCGGATAAGTAGAATATCCCTTCGACATAATTTACGAGTTTTTAAGAAAGAAATTTATTATTTTCACCGTAGACATAAATAGAATCTTCCCTTTCGATAGGGATTCATATCATCTCTTTGTAGCACAAGAGCTCTGCATGGTTCTTTAACAACCAATCTATGTCGAGAATAATATTAAAGATAGGAATTAGGTTAGCAGGAAGATTATAACTTTCAATTCCTATAACACTAACTCTATATGCTTTATCAGTAAGTAATGATATATCTCCTATGTTATCTATATGAAATTATTGGATAACTGCATAACAAGCAATTTTGAAAAGAATATGTGAACTTATAAGGTACGGAAGAATCTGAGGCATTGAAATCAAATAAGATGTGAGTAGATCTAGAGTTTACGAGAAAATTACTAGTCACAACATTCGAGTTTTAACTTACTTCCTTTGTGGTAATCTAAAATGTACGATATTTAACTTTTAGTTTGCCAAACGATTGTCAAATTCTTCAAACTTCCTACTTACTAGTGTAGTTCAAATTTTCACCTGCTCTTCATTCTCTATTGAACATTCGATCCTAATGTTTGAGTTAAAACTCAATTCTCATTGCACACTCCTGCTCCTCCTTGGTTTATAGACTAAACCCAAGATAAGGTCTTTACTTTTGCTATAACAACAACTCGAATGGTCATATTATAATAACCTTTGATTTTATCTCGCACAAGACACATAACAATCCAAACTCTTGTATTAGAATCAGATCGAATAAATCGAGCTGATAGAATAGCGTAAACAAAAAGAGTTTGATCAACACGTGGATGCTTATGAATAGAAACAATAGCATCACATATCTCTAATTCATGCTTTCGGATATACACATCTTTTAGATTTTGGCACCTCCTCCTTTTTAGTTGGAGTACTCTTTGATTGTTGAACGGAAACTTGACTCCCCGCCATTTGACTAGTACGAGTAGGGCGGATACATTTCTTGTGGCTCGTAACACCACATGGCAAGTCACATCTCTGGCTAATGATTGCTCAATTATTTAATGAAGATTGTTATATTTTTATCGACTACCTCGACCATTTACTTCTTCAGTATTCCTACTGAAGTTTTGTCACTGTATAACACATGGTTCTCTGAACCAATTAACTCTTTTCTCGGATTTGTACTAATCGGACTCAATTCTTTAAGAGTTGAACAATACTTGTCTTCTTAGTCATTACCGAATCAAAGGTAACGACATATATGAATAAAACAGAATCATTTACTAGCTTCTTGGTAACCTTGTGACTTTTCCTGATCCAAGTGTGAGTCATGTGCTTCCAGTAGTATAGGCCTCTACTACTATTCACACCTACTCATACTCATCCCAAGTATTGTCTCGCAGTTCCCGAGTCACCATTCAAAAGTTTTCACAAAGCAACTTATCACACATGAATGTGTTCAAACAAATACGTACAACAGTTTCTCCTAGACTCAACTAGGGTTTTCACGTTTCTATCAAACATATATTGGATTACTTATACTCGCTTTTTAGGATTCTTCTCATGCATATGCTCATTTAATATATCCTAATACTTTTCCATAGGTCGATAGAAATTTTACTTCCATTTATTCATATTAATTCTTTCTTGAGTAGTGTCTACTCTACAAGACACACTATTCCAAAATATACTTTAGCAGCATGGAGACAAACGGTCTTCTACTACCTGCATCATCTTCTAACTCATGCAATCCATCATGCACTTTTTTTCATTTCATTATTCTTCCTTGACATCGATATTCTTGTATTTGAGTAAGTCTAAGTATACTTCATAGGAGTCTATCCTAAGAAGTCTGCATCTTAGCTGCATCTCAGCAAGCTCTATTAGCTTCAACTTGGTTCTCTATCATTCCTGACTACAACATCTCTTCTCATACGATACTATGGGTGTATTTCTTTTTTAATTAAGCATTCTACCTTACTTAAACAAGTAAGTTGCTTAACCATTTACCACTAAATGACTCAATTCACCATCCCAATCTTGTATGTTAAAGTCGGCTTAACACACAATGGAACTTCTGTAAGGATGGGATAGAAGTCAATCATCACTTAGTATTATTAAATACTAAGTTTGAACATCTTTTATAGGGTTACTACTTGAACTACATACTACATCACAAAGTCTTGGCCTATTGAGTCTGAAAACTTCATTAGCCTTTCTTTTGATCTTCATTTAATTCTTCTAAATCTTGCACAACATTCATTGTGATACTACCGAAGTACTGATCACCATCTTCGGTTCTTTCGACTCTATTAAACAATCACTTCTTCAATCTATACAGCGGTAGAACACCTTCGTGTATTTGCACCAACACATTTATCTTGCTCAAACGTGTTTCAAACGCACATCTTTCTTCCAAAGATGTTATTATATATCAATCATACTTTAAATGTATATCACCACTCTATTGGTATTTATACACTTATTATGATAACAATTCATATTTATTATTTTACGATATCTCGTGATCATTTATTTATAAACTTATCGATGACAACTATCATAAGTCTCTTTATCACTTCAAAAAATTCTATTATGAAAATTCATGGAATTCTGAACATAAAATTTTCTAAACCAAGGTCGGCAACAGACCTTAAGCGTTCTCAAATAATAGCAATTATAGATAAGCACCCTAAGGCGTGCTATATTCATTTATCATTTAGCACATATTAGAATATAAGGCATATCTCTTCTTAATATTCTAGTGCTTGGTTCCATTAGGTATTCAACCTAAAATATACCAGATACATATCATATAATTTTCACTTAACAATTCTTGTTTAAGCTTAGAAATCCTCAAAACTCCTAGTTCACTTAAACTAATTTTCTTAAAATTTTGAAGTAACTTAATATCTTAGAATATTAGGGTTTATCACTACCCAATCCCCCACTTAAATATTTTCTATGGTTTGTATCCATATACTTATTATGAATCAGCTCATATATTGAGCTTCCAATAGTTTAAGTCTAAATACCAAACCGTGATATTTAGTTCACTTAAACCATTGATCTGATACCATGATTGAAAGACCCCAACTTTCGTATTTATGAAGACCCAAACTTTCATACTATTCTAACATTATTCTTAAGTTACTTCCTCAAAACATGCTACATGCATATTTATAAAACAATATTATTTATTTAATGATAAAGTGATTACAAATGATTGGATACAAACCGACTAAGTTTTATTACATTTCATATCTACCCAGGAATATAGTATTCATATACATACATGAACCTTAAAATACAGAAAAATGGTAATAACTATTCTAAATCTTTCTGCAGTATAAAACTATATTGGATACTCATCACCTGCAATTGTTAAACATTGAGAGGGATAAGCGATAACGCTTAGTGAATTCAATAAATAGATACAATATAATCTTATGCCTTATATATACCAATATGACAGAAGCAAAAGGGAACAAGAACAACAAAAGCATATGCGTATCATATGTCAGGCTTTCAATATCAACTCAAGATTTGATTCAAAGATTTACGATCAATGAGACATAACGATTTGAATACATGATATGCATCAATAAAGCTTTGACCCACATGGCACAGAAGACATATAATTTCTGATTAACATTTTGGTAGATTTCAGGCTTATAGCCCTGTCTAACTATTTGCCAATACCATAGAATAGAGTTCATTCTCTTACGGAGTCATGCTCTACATGGTCAGAGGCTACATACCATTCCTATCTAACCTTCTACCAATGCCATAGAATAGAAGTCATTCTCTTACGAGACATGTTCTACATGGCCAGAGGCTTCGTACCAGTACCAATGTGAATCTAAGTCCTTTCACTGATCACATGGTCAAAGGTATTACATTTGCTATAAACATAGCGAATAAAATAACACAGGAAAATAACTCAGAATAGTAACACTGAAAAGCACATAGTACATATAACACATAACATACAATTGTTCCTATATATTGAACTCACCTTAAATTAATTGGGGGTTAAAATAGCAATTTGAACAACATTTCGGCTTTAAATATGACTTTCTATGTTAAAAACCGGGAGCTTGATTGAAAACCGAGCTCTGCGAAGGTAGGGCTTCAAAACCGAAAAAATAAAATTTTCGAGCTTCTCGGGAGCTTCAGGACGTGTTTCGGGTGCTAAAATTAATACTGGGGCTTCGGGGAAAGTCAAAATAGTGAATATATGAAATTAGGGTGAAAAAGTGTCAAATTTTCAAAGTTACCAGGGAAGGCTCGCAACCCCCCCCCCCCTCTTTATATAGGGCCGAGGGCTCGGACTTTGTGGCTGAGAAGAGTCCACGTCGCATCTGCGAGGTTCGGACGAAGGGTGATGAAGCAGCTCGGTTGCATCAGCAGCGAGGGGCTCGGTGGCAGCACCATCGAAGGGCACGCGACAAGAGCAGATGCGAGGCGGGTAGGTGAGGCGTGTCTCGCATCGGACTGGCCACCGATGCGAGACGTGTCTCGATATTACTGGACCTCAGCCTCGGAGAATCAGAAGAGAACACGTGCTGGTCTCGGACTTGGGCCACGTCTCAGAGACGCTATTGCTTCGTGCGAGGTGACGTGGCCTGGCACTGTTCATGCGAGATTTCTCGGATTATAAGCTCGAACTTCTAACATCCATAACTTTTGCATACGAGCTCCATTTTTGACGTTCTTTATATGCACACGTAGCTAAAATTACGCTCTACAACTTTCGTTTAGACTTCGTCGGCTAGTTTTGAATTTTTTTAATATTATTATTTTTACAGACTGGGATAGGAAAATCCGTTAAAATTTCATAACTTCTTCATCCGACATCCGTTTTCGTCAGAATTTTTACCGTGGTACAAAAAATGACGAGACCTTCGATTCTCGTTTAGGATGTATCAGTAAAATATCGCTCGATCTAATATTCGAGTTTTTAGCTGTCTACTGCTAAGTTGAAACTTCGAAAAATCATAACTTCCTCATACGAAGTCAGATTTTGGCGTTCTTTTTATCGAATTTCTCGGTTTAACGAATACTATGACTTTCATTTAGATCACTAAGGCTAAAAAGTATTTTATCAAAAACTCACTTTTTTACGTCATTCGATGCCGTGCCGGTTTTGTCGCGGATCTTCAGTTGGTTATAAGTTCTTCGTTATAACTCGGATTTCGACGAGGTTTTTGGCTACAAGTTTCTAACGAGATGATTTACATCATCAAATTATAAAATTTTACTTATTTCAAATTTTATATTTTCGCTAAATTTTCATTATTTGGCTATTAATTGGAATCTCATAAGATTTCTAATATTTTATGAGTGATTCTAAACATAGTTTTACTTCATTTCTAGTAAAGTGTAGCTGCTAGAACTCAACACTCAATTTTATTCACTTTTAATAATAACAATACACAATTTCAGAACGTGTATGTTACAGTTTGTGGTACCCTTCGAAGACTGGTTTCTTCTTTCAAGCCTTTTCCGATGCAGACCTGGGTGCATGCCAACTCGACAGAAAAAAAATTATTGGCAGATGTCAATTATTGGATGGGAAGCTTGTGAGCTGGCAATCGTAGAAACAAACACGTGTTTCGATTTCCACAGTAGAAGCAGAATATGTTGTTGCTGCAACTTGTACTTCTCAGATCATTTGGATTCATAGTCAGCTTCGTGATTATGCAATCAACATGAAAAAGAAACCCTTATATTGCGATTCAAAAAGTGCCATTTGAATATGTCATAATCTAGTGCAACATTTGAAAACCAAACATATTGCACTTAGATATCATTTTATCAAGGATCATGTTAAGGATGGAAATGCAGAAGTTCACTTTATGAAAAAAACATATCAACTAACTGATATCTTTACCAAGCCTTTGGATGAAAAGTATTTCCTTAGGATCTTGTCTGGACTAGGAATGCTTGATGCAACTATTGTTCCAAATCAATCTTTCTCATGAAATAACAAGGCGTTGACACTTCGCTGAATGAATCAGAAGTTACAGTTCATTATTCAGTGTTTGACATGCTTCGATTTCGACATATCGCTAAATGATTCATAATATCCTTCATTACCTGCGTTGCTTTGATATATCGATGACTTATGTCTCTATGTCGATGCTCTTTGGTTCGTTCGTCTGGTAACATTGTCTTGTTTTTATTTTGTTTTGTTTTTCTAAATCAAAAATTCCAAAAAGATTTATTTTTGTTCTTTTAATTTTCACAAAACAAAATTCCAAAAATATATATTTTTTGTCTTTATATTTCAAAAACAAAAATTCCAAAAATTTTTCTTATTTTTGTTCTTTTTTTTCAACACTAAAAATCCAGAAATATTTTTTTCTTTTTGTAAGTTTTATGATTTTCAGGTTAGATCTCAATCAACTTTGTATGGTGGTCATTGCTTTATTATTGGAAGGGATAGGTATACTTCCTGCACTTTGAACTTGTTAGGTGTCCCTAGAAGCATGCTGATGTATGTCAACCTAAGCCTCATAGACTCAATGCGTGTCGAAGCCTTGATGGATCACTCAATATGAGAGTTCCTTCCCAATTAGCCTATATTCACATTAGTCGACGAGCTACCTTTTTCTTCTCGTCTTGAGTTAAGAGATTTTTTCTTGGTCCTCATCATTCTTAGAGGTACATCATGGTTCTTGAACAATATTTTTCATCAACATACTTCTTCACGAATCACACACTTCACTTGCATATCCTCAACATCTCTGGTAGAGCCCAACCAGAATGTAGATATCGCACAAGTCTGTGTTAATGATCCTGATTCATGAGACCGAGATGATGGTGAAACCCAAAATTTCCAAACATTGAAGGAATTGATGGTGAACTTCTTGTTCAAGATTTTAACGAAACACTTGTTTTTGGAACTATCTTTGATATTCAAAATCATATATTTCGATTTGCATGGTCTTAATAAAATGATATTATCCTAAGACATTTTTACCCAACTGGATCCATTTCTTATTTGTTTTTGAAATATGATTTTTGTCTAAATATCAATTTGTTTCTTCGTCACTTAAACATTTTGTCTAACATTAACTTGACACTAGCTATACTGGTCATACAAGTAATTTTGATCATCGAATCCACACTTATGTTAAGTTGTTATCATGAACAAAATTATGCCAACCTTCGAAGCATTATTAAAAGCATCCCTTTGATACTCCTCTATGAGTATTCGATTGTAAATCACGAGAAACCACAAAAGCAGTTCGATATCTCTCTTGATGACGAATGAAGTGATCTTTTCCCGGGATCCATCTGCTTTTACATCAAACGATGATTTGATGCCACCTTATGCACATATTTTTATCTTGATTCCCACTAATTCTTTGTCACACATTTGCACAAGAAATACTTTAGGTCTTGAGTAATACCAACTCAAACCTAGATTTCGAATGTCTGGCCATGATTTTGCTTGTTATCCCAAAACCAAATGAGCCCAGCCTTGAAACGAAGGGTCTAGTGACGGTTCTTATCCTCTTGGGGCATAGAAAATGACTAATTGATGTGACGGTTAGGTTACTTTACGATTTTCCAGTAAAAGTGCTCATTACTTTACAGACATGGCTATCTTTATGGCTATAGGTCCAGTTTTCAAGGATACATGTGGAAAGCATTTATTGCTAACCGCTTGAAATTCAAACTTGGGGTCACATTATAAAAGGATTTTGGGGATATCTTATTAAAACTTTACGTGATCCAACTAAAGATTTTCCCCAAATTCTCTTTACTTATACTTATATGTTCTTTACAACCTTCAAACCATAACAACGGTGGCCACAAATGTTCCAGTTGATTCTTCTCATACTACAGATGAAACTTCATCTCAACCATTGTTGAAGATTCAAGGATCCAACTATAGGGTTCAACCTAATTTCTCTAAATACCCTGAAGAACTGCAAATGCTGATTGTGTCTCTCAATCATTGAGTTCTCCCTATGATGATGACGACGACTTCATTCTCTGTTATGATGACTTGGTTATCATTGGCCGGTTCTACTGTTGTGTTCAACAAAACTTCTAAAGTGGTTACTTTTCAGTTAACCAATGATAAAAAGTGCAAGCTCTCGAAGAGCAAGTTCGCTCCAATCATGAACATTCCCAATGTTGGTCCTTTTAGGTTATCAATGAACAAGGACATCATATATTCAATGATATGGGTCATCAACGCCTTCTCACTAAACTCGGTCCGTTCAAGAAATTGTCTTTACCATGTTTGTGGAACTTCCTCTTTGGAATTTTTCTTCGATGCTTGACAGGACAAAGTGTTGGTTTAGATATAGGCAAACTTGAAATATATGTCATGTTTGTTGGTATGTATTATGATTTACAAGTTGATTATGCTACTCGTCTATGGGAGGTATTTGGTATCAGTATCTCACACACCAATGTCGCTAACAGTGTTTCGTGTGCAAGATATTAGATTCTCAATCTCCAATATGTGTATGAGAAGGAAAGTATTTTTCTTCCTTCTGATGTTCCTACTGTTGAGTTAGGGATTTATCAATATCCAAATAATGTTTAAGATGACTCGGAAGTATCGCCTAATGTTGCAAGAATTCCAGATGCGATGCTTTGCAAGGTTGATCCCACAAACCCAATTCTTGTGGCTTATCTTCAATCAATCAATCCTACTGTTGAAACAAGTTTTTTACTTCCCAAAGAAATTGCGAGATCTTCCAAACAAGGCAAAAGTCCCATGAAATCTTCCAAGGTTGAAAACCCTAAAGTTGTTCCTGAGGTTGTTGAGAAAGTTGTTACGAATCTAGTTCACGAAACCATTATACTGGATGCTCAACTAGAGGTTGTTCCATCGAAGACTGGTTTTTTAAAGCGCACGAAGAAGCCTGCTCATACACCTCGTCATTCACCAGATTCGAGGCCTATTATTGAAGATGTTCATGTGCAAAATATTTAGTCGCCTAAGGGGTATTTTGTATCAAAGATACAAAAGATTCGAAAACCCCAAATTAATCTAAAGGGGGTAATTATTCATGAAATCTCTACTCCAGTTTCTCTGGCTTCAAAGAAACGAAGAGCTGGTGATTTGGTAAAGAAGATCAAAAAGAAGCACAAGAAGTTGGAAGAGTCACTTGAAGAAGCTGTGGTTGAGTCTTATTTTGAAGACAAGGGTACTCCATCTCCAATTCGAATTGATGGCATGGGCTTCAAATCATTCCAGAGGGATTCTCCTATCAAGTCGAATAACGAGGTGACTGGAAGTCCTAGTGGCAATGTGAACAAATTTAATGTGGGCACAACCACTAACATGGGTGATACTTCTAATCCACCCATCCATGTGTATACACAGGTCATACCACCTGAAGTTTCGATTGCCAAGTCCATTCTGGAGGAGGTTTGAACTTTATACATCACTGTTGACATATCTAATATGTACCAAAATGTTAATATGGGTGATGGGATGTTAACGTATAAAGCTCAAGGTATTTCGAATGTCTCTACTTCATTTATTCATGTTTCTATCATTACATCATCCACATTCGAAACCACTATTATTGTGACATCTACTTCTTTACCACCCTATATCACACCTACACCAACTTCACTTGCTCCTACTTTGTTACCAACTTCTACTATTTCACCCACATATGTTTATCTTATGGATCAACCTATCACTTCTTTGTTTCCTTCTCAATCAACTGATGGTCCAAAGTTTACTTCGGAGGTTGAACAGGATGATGATGATGATTATATGGTTTCATTTGGTGATATTCAGTTCGATCCTATGGAGGAGAACATTCTTAATCATATGTTGATGTCAAGAAAAAAATTTTAAATCTTGAATCGAAAGTTGAATTCGCTGCTTCAACTTCAAGCTGATACAGGAAGTAGCAACACTGTGTCCGGAATTGAAGTAAATGTTTTGTTAAAAGCCCAAGAACATCATTTGAAAACCATCATGGATCAAATTGATACGAAGAATGAAGATCGTTTGAAACGACAATCTAATTCTTTTAATCATGAGGTTAAAGATTTGAGGGAAATTGCTAAGGAATGACATATTCTCTTTGTCGAAGCAGTTAAGAAAGTAAGGGAGGATGTAAATTTCAAAGTTGAACAACTTCGTATTGATATGGCAAAGGAGATTGCAACTCTTGATCAGAATTATTCTAATCTTCATAAGAAGGATGATATAATTATTGATGCTTTTAAAAATGTATTGGAATTTCACACTTCGTTATTACCAAGGTTGACATGAAGTCTGAGTCTGATTCCAAGCATTTTGTTAAATTGGAAGAGTTGTTTGGAAGCATGAAGGAGTTAATTTCGAAACTTTAGGTTTCTCCTTCTTCTTTGGTGTCTCAAGAAACATTGTCTCAAATGTTTTCTTTATTGGAGTCAAATGTCAAGGTTGATATAGCTCCTCTTATGAAGTTTGTAAATTTGATGCTTTTGGATGCCCCACCAGTTAAAACATGGGTGCAAGGAGGAGAAAAGGGTCGTTCTGGTGTTTCAAAAGTTATTTATACTAGTTCATCAAAAGATCATTCTCAAGGAAAAGTTGTAGGAAAGGTTATCAGTATATATATTCCTACTTCGCTTCCAACTTCATTGTCAACTACCTCAACCACCATGACTTCGATGCCTTTAACCAAAGGTATTGTTATTGGTTCATCTACTAGTGGATCAAGTTTGAAGCTACCTCCATCAAAGAAATAAATAGAAGGAAAAGGGGAGGGTATCCACACTAATCCAACTGAAGAAGAGAAGAAGATTGCCTTAGAAAAGGAGATGGAAAGAAAAAAGCAAATCCAAAGTATTTAAAGATAAATGCAAGGAGACCCACCTGGTCTAGAGAAGGGTGACCCAACAAAAACATGCAGTTATGAAAAAATCGAAAAAATTATTTCTCTTGCTAACATTAATGATTTTCTCAAAGTCCCAAAGTAGAGCTATAAGATAGAAAATTCAAACTTCAATCAACTGGATTTTCCTATCAACCATATGACGTTCATATCAGCTCAATATCAATTAATAGACCAATTCAAAGACAAAGAAGAGCTCAAGAAGATGAAAATAAGGTTTAATTCATTCAATACTTGGAAAGAAAAAAAAAGATTTAGTCATTAGTAAAGATTGTCAAGGTATTGGGTATAACCAAGGATCAGATATTCGAAGGGTTATTGCATGACTTTCATTTTCACGTAGTTCATGCCAATAATGTGTCTAGTGATTTCTCTATAGCTGATTTTCGTTTGATGTATCTTAATGATTTCATCGGTGTGGCAAAAAATCTAAGTGGGGTTGATGCTTTGAAACTTCAGGTGACTAGAAAAGAAGACTTTTTTCTTGGGTTTGCACATATCAAGCTTTTCATTAACAGCTATTATGATTGTCTTGCCTTAACATACATGGAGTTAGCTTTGGTGACGGGAAAACAAATTTAAGTGCCATAATCTTTGTTAAAAGGTGTGGGAAGCTTGAAGAATATTGATGATGGTGAAATTTGTCTTAAACCATTGGGGATAGTTTTTGTTGGGAAGAATAAAAACAACAAGAATACAAAGTTTATATTCAGAGTTGAGGATGTTGAAAGATACACTAATTCTCAGTATATGAATCTACTTGTTCGTATCAATAATTGCAAGAAGAAAATGGAAGGAGATAAACTTGAGGTTTGTAGATCAATTGTTTGGTACATAAAGATTAGAAGGGTTCTTCATTACGCAACGAAGATGCTAATAACCTAGGAATCAACACTGCTCATAAAGGGGGAGAATGTTAAGTGTGAATCGTGTTGTGGGGTGTCGAAGTGTTATGAGTCTGTCTTAGTGTCGAATATTGTTTTTTAGGATTGGTTGTATGTATTTCATAGGGGTACATTTATATGTCGAAGCTTAATAGTTTTATCCCTTATGTATTTCTTGTAAACTTTTGTTACTCCTATAAATAAGGATAGGTACTATAGATAGAGTAACTATTGAGCCTTTTGTTCTTAATCTAAGAAACACTCTTGTATCTTCAAAAGTTTAATTGAGCCATCCATATCATATTTACTCATTGTGTTCATGATTCAGTCTAAACTCTTATTTCATTTCATTTACTCGATCTTTAGGAACTACAACATGTTTCCTCAATGCTCCGTTAGCAACTCTAAACCTAAATATCAATTAAAGTATTCTATTTCAGATGACTCTTTAATGTCTCTTGAGCCTCATGACAAGTTATCTTCTAAGCATACCATCGATGACAATCCTTATTCTAGAACTAAACAAGAACTCTTAAATCAAATAATCAAAGTTCTTCCAATCCAACAGTTGAAAAGAAATCAAAATGAAAAGTTAAAGGAAAGTATCATGGAATCAAAGTTTGTTATCGATGTGGTGATGCTTCTGACAAAGTCAATGAGTGTACTTTTGAAAAGAGCTCCACTCGCACTAACAATATCATAACTATTAGTGATAAGTGTATCAAAAAGGGAAACTCTTTGAACTATCTCCCTGATGATTTTTATAATATCTTTTTTTAAGTAACAATTGCAAGATAGGTTAGTATATATCAACTGTATATTTTAGTTTCAGGGTAAAGAACATATTTGGTATCTTGATAGCAGTTGATCAAGACATATGACCAAACTCAAGTCTCTTCAGGAAGATTTCATAATGAAGGATTTGTTGGAATAGTGTCTAAGCCCGTAACTATATTCGGTATGTGCTTGATCTGGTTGTGCATGGTCCTTTTGGGTTGCCTTCACCAAAGCAACTTGACAAGGTAATTTAAGGAGAAAGAGAGAATATTATGGTTTATTGATATATTATAAGAAAAATATATTAAAGGAGAAATCATACTTATTTAATTAATATTGGTCATAAATTAATTTGGTGACTAAAAGAGATTAATTAAATAAAGGGGTATAAACTGTCAAATGTGTGATAGTTAAGTTTTGGGCTAAGGAAACCTTATGGACTTAAGGGGGAACGAAATTATGATGGGTATCCATCATATTTTCATCCAAGACCTTATTCTGGAAGGTTCCTTAGGCTGCTTGGTGGTTAAGCTGTCCATTAGGGTTTAGACTGAAACCCTAGCAGCCTACAAGTATAAATAAGACCCCTAGGCTAAGGAAATCAACTACACATGCTTCTAAGAGAACCCTAATCAGCACCTCTCATCTTTCCTCATATTGCCTTCTTGCTTGTGGGGTTTGTGAACCTTTGAGGAGTTACAATTGTGACTCTAAGCTCGAAATCAAGAAGATTACAAGGATTTCAAGCTACTTGAAAGAGGTAAAACACTTGGATCTGTTTTTTTTATGATAATTTAGAAATATATATGATAGATCTAGGTTTGTAAGTCTTGGATTCAAAGCATGTACAATAGGGAAACCTAGATCCAAACATTAGGGTTTGTATGAGCACATAGGATTGTTTCTTATGCATAAAACCCATCAGTGGTATCAGAGCCTTGATTGGTTTCAATTGTATGTGATGCTTAACTGTTTTGTTTGCTGAAAATTGAGTTTCTTGCCTTTTTCCGACTCAACTCGGCGAGTCCGTATCTGGACTCGACGAGTTCAGAGCTGACTCGGCGAGTTCGTGCGTAAGGCAGAGGATATTTCGGGATTTAGTTGTTGTTTTGTGTTGGATTTAATGCCTAAATCATTTTTTGAAGTTAAAATCTGAATTTTACCTTAATTAAATGATCATCCTTGCCAAAACAATAGATAGTTTCAAATCTTTTGAATATTTGTTGTTTATGTGATAAATATGGATTATTTAAAATTATTTGGTAATTATCTAATGACTAAAATTGGATTAGGTCAAATATAGATAATTATGAAATTAATTGTTTAATTTAAATTATTTGTTATTTGATCCCTTTAGTTTTGAAAAAGTTCAAAACTTGTCCTCAAGTTTTGAAATTTGAATTTTGTGATTAAAAGTTTAATTTTGAAAAAAAATTAAATTTCAAACGCTTAGAGTTTTACAAGTTTAAAATTCGACCCTATACTATTATATTATTACAAGCTTAATGACTATATATGTGTGTGTGTGTGTATATATATATATATATATATATATATATATATATATATATATGTATGTATGTATGTATGTATAATTAAAAATGCTAGTCTTACCGTTAGTAGGCCTCATTCACGAAGTCAGTTTGTAAGGTGGGTATAAGGTTGCTGCCTATAAAATGACGCTTAATGGGTGTACACTGACACGCACCACTTGCTTGACTGGTGGAGGATCGTTAGCCGAACGGGTAGGATATGGCAATCTTCTCCCCATTAAAAGTATAATGTAAGATACAAAGTAACTACATGTTGTAAAAATTCCCAATCTTAGTTACTTTAGGGCAAAAAAAAATGTGAATATGATGCTATTCCATGGAATTACACTTTTTACCCTTGTCAAACATTAGTGGAGCATGCGTGGTTAACCGACACACTAATTTGGGATTGACACTGGTGGCGAAGGGTGACTCGATGTTTATCATAGATCAATGGAGCGTGTGTGGTTTACCGGCACATTGATTGGGTGATAGAGACATTGAGTGCACCATGTTGATTCGCATGGTTATTCACAACTTGTTTGCGATACTCGGTATCCCAGTCACAAATTTGAAGTGCATATCGAGATTTAAACATACCATTGAATAGTTCAATGAATCTCAAAGATCTAGGAGTTTTCAATACATTTAAAACATAAATCTTCTTTTTCGTTTTTCATGGTGAGAATTAGTGAATCGTCATTCACTTACCTTTAAATTATTTACTTTTAGAGTACGGCATCCCTTTCTAAGTTGTAAATAATGTTGTTGGGTCCTAGCCCTAATTTCTCATTTGGGTGTTTAATTAGGTACTCATTTCTAATCAAACTTTGTTCCTTTTCTTTTTCAGATGTCTGCAAACAACAACAACAACAACAACAATAACAACGCTTTCGGGTCATGCTCGTTGATGAACCTATGTCAAAAGGTGACACTTTATGGCTCAAACTACAATGAGTGGATGAGGTATATTCGCATGATCACTCTCTACGAGGAAAAAGAATATGTCCTCGATGAAGAGCTTGAGAAGATCATCCCAGATATTGCTACTCCTAAAGAGTTTGCCGCCTTTGAGGCCCACGAGCGTGATGCTACTAAAGTTCATTGCATCATGCTGGCCACCATGAACCTCGAACTCTAAAAGTCTTATGCATGAGTACATGTATCCGTATGAAATGCATCAGGATTTGCTGGACCGGTATCACCAAAGCGCGAGGCAAGAGTGTCACACCCCGAAACCGAAGGCGGAAACATTCCGGGGTGGAGGACGTCATGAATATCGCAACCAATGTACATAGTAATCATAGTAAACACAAAACATTACATTACATATGAATAATTACATTTGTTTGAAAGTAAAGTGTTACAAAGGTTATACATATATCATATGAACAAAAGTTAACACGAGTCTTCTGTACGCTCCATCTTCTCCAAAAGATCATGGGTACCTGTCTAATATGGACCTGAGAATACAAGTAGTTTGAAAATCAGCATAAAGCTGGTGAGTTCATAAGAGGTTTGTTTTCTGAAAATGTACATGTATCCTTTGGTTTTCCGAAAAAGTTTATTATCCAAGAAAATCCCATATTTTCTTATACGTTTAGTTTATTGTTTTTTTAGACGATCCGGTTATGTAAAATTTGTTATCCCAGGAAAAACCCTTATTTTCCTAAAAGTAAAGTTTAGTTATTGAATCCAAATGTAATGTACAATTATCTATCAAAATTGTTGTATTAGCTAGGTATTCTGATATCCTAGTTATTCTACACTCGAATGTATCCAGAGGCGTGCTTTCGTATTCGTATTCCTATTCCTATTCATATTTGTATTCGTATTCGTATTTATATTTGTATTCGTATTCGTATTCCTATTCTTATTCCTATTTGTATTCGTATTAGTATTCATATTCGTATTCGTATTCGTATTCGTATTCGTATTCGTATTCGTATTCGTATTTGTATTCGTATTCGTATTCGTATTCGTATTCGTATTCCTATTCCTATTCCTATTCCTATTCCTATTTGTATTCGTATTCGTATTCGCATTCGTATTCGTATTATTCCTAGCTGAACTTTCGTATTCGCTCTATTCCTAGCCGTACTTTCGTTTTCACTCTGTTCCTAGTTGTACCTTCGTATTCTCTCTGTTCCTAGTTGTACTTTCGTATTCGATCTGTTCCTAGCTGTGCTATCGTGTTAGCTTCTGTATGAACTCGGCGAGTCAGTAGGAGGACTCGACGAGTCAATTAGGGTTTTCCCCGACATCTGGACACGCATGGACTCGACGAGTTGGTTGGAAACTCAGTGAGTCAATTAGGGTCTTCAAGATATCTCGAGTTCTGGAAGGACTCGACGAGTTAGTAAGCTGCACTCGACGAGTTGAGTTAACATGGGCTGTTGACCTTGACCGTTGACTTTTACTTCGAAAAAGGGTTGACCGGTTTCACTTCTGGGGGTATTTTAGTAAATTGAAAAATTATGGAGGTGGTCTTATGGTGAATATAGGTGGTGGTGTTCGTGGCTGTGATTCGAGAGTTTGAGCTTATCACTTCAGTTGACATTTTCCAGGTGAGTTTTCCTCACTATATCCAAGGGTCTAAGGCACCAAGACCTGCCCATTTGGATTGTTATCCTGTTATGTTATATGATCGAGTCTTGTATGATCTATTAGATCAGTATCCTGGTATATAGGATGTTATATGTTTTTATGATCCATTAGATTAGCATCCTAGTAGATAGGATGTTATATGATGTTATGATCTGTTAGATCGATTTGTCTGTCTATCGAATGTTACATGATTATCTGCTATATGTGCACATGTTTGATTGGTGGTTGAGCTTATCTACTTTGTGCGAGAGCCAACAGACTTGGGCATTCCAACCTGATGGTTGTGGGACGTGGGTATTCCATCCCGAGGATGATTGGACTTGTAGTACATGGGCATTCCAACCTGATGGTTGTGGACCTAGGGTATTCCATCCCGAGGATGATTGGACCCATAGTATATTGGCATTCCAACCCGTTGGTTGGGCGCTTGGGGTATTCCAACCCGATGGTTGATTATGTTGGATAAGGTGTCTAAGTCCATAACTATTTCTGATATGTACTTGACCCGACCCGGCATGGTCCATTTGGGTTGCATGGCACCATGCAATTGGATAGACTAAATGAGAGAAATAACACTTGGAGATTATTAATATATTATAAGTTCTAATATATTAATAATATTATTTGATTAGTTTGATCAAGAATTAATTTAGAATTAATTAAGTGATCAAAAGATAACTAATTAAATATATGGGTTGATTATGTAAATCATCCATATCTTGTATAGTGGGCTAAAAGGCTCTGTGGACTATCAAGTTGGGTTCCACCCATAGGATGCTCCATGGATGCTCCATGGGAGTTACAAACCCATGGGTCATGGAAATGAAGAGTCATGACACATTAGGGTTTAACCCTAGATGTGTCAACACTATATAAGTAACATGTTCTCCACCTAAAATCGGCTACACTAAGAAACAAGAGGGCTTGGCCGATTTTGAAGAAGTGTGTGTTCTCTCATAAGTTCTTCCAAGAGCATTTGGTGTTGTGTGAAGCATTTGAGGCATCACACTTGGGGTGCTAGGCTCACAAGGTTTCAAGGAACACAAACAACAACAAGGTAAGTTATTCTATCTATACTTTAAGTTAAAATTGTTCCCCATGTATGCTAGATAGGAATATAACCTTGGAATTCAACTTTGCATGATAATTAGACAAACATAGATCCAAGGTTATTAGGGTTGCATGTACACTTAGGAAGTGTTAGAATGCTCAAAACCCATCAGTGGTATCAGAGCCTAGGCTTGTTTGCTCTTATTTGTGCTTAAAAGTTGAAAACAGAATCGGAAATCTTGCTGTCTGCGAATGGACTCGTCGAGTCTATAGGGGGGACTCGTCGAGTTCATGAGTATCTTCAACCAACTCGGCGAGTGAGTTCATGCACTCGGCGAGTAGGGTCGACTGAGTGCAGAATTTCGATTCAGTTGCTGGAAATGAATTAGAAACATTACCCTAAACTGTTTTGGTAATTGAAAACTTGTTTTTGGTGGTGTAATGTCTTTGCTAATTCATTTACAACAACTAGTTATCAAAATTACAAAGTTTTAAATGTAATTTTTGATTGTGTTCATATTCATGTTCTTATTCTTATGATGTTTTAGATGATCATAGGAATTATTTGTAACCTATTTGGTAGATTAATTCTTGATCATAATGTGTTTTAATGGAGTCCATAACTTGTCCTCAAGTTATGGAAAACCAAGAGTCACACTTGAGTTAAAACCATTAAAACAAATACAAGAGTTAGAAAAATGAAGAGTCTTCATTTTATTACTCTATTAAACTCATAAGTTACAAGAAATGAAAAGTTTTGAAAGTTACAAAACTTGCCCTCAAGTTTTGGAACAAGTAAAGTTAAGTTAAAACTTTAAGTTCCAACCCCTAGAATTTTAAAAGTTAAAATTCAACCCTTATACTTATATTATGATGATTTAATAATTATATATATATATGTATAAGAATAAATTCGTCTTACCGCTAGTACGCCTCATTCACGAAGCCGGTCTATAAGGTGGGTATAAGGTTGTTGCCTATAAAATGGTGACTTAATGGGTGTTTACTCTCACCCACCGCTTGCTTGACTGGTGGAGGGTCGTTAGCCGAACGGGTAAGACAAGGACTTATAAATTTTCATTCAAAGTATGATGAATATAATAAAGTAACTAAATGTTTTATTAAATTCCCAATCTTAGTTACTTTAGGAAAATGTGAATAAGGTGCTAATCCATGAAATTACACTTTACACTTTGTCTAAGTCGTTGGTGGAGCGTGTGTGGTTAACCGGCACACTAACTTGGACTTAACAAGGTAGGTAAAGGGTGACTTAAGATTTATTATAGTATCGGTGGAGCGTGTGTGGTTTACCGGCACATCGATTGAGTGATAAACTTTAAGGGTACCAAGTGATTTGCATGGTTACTTCACACCTCGTTTTGTGATCCTCGGCATCCTAGTCACAAAACTTGGAGGGCACTCTCGAGATTGAAACATGCCTTTGAAAAGTTCATTGGATCTCAAAGAATCTAGGAATTTCTAAAACCAATAAAAAACTAAATATCTAATATTTCGGTTTTCGTGGTGGAAATTGGTGAATCGTCATTCACCTACCTTTCAAATATGGTATAGCTTAGATTACGGCATACCTCTTCTAAGTTATATTATATTGTGATTGGATCCTAGCCTTAATATTACATTTGGGTGTTTTATTAAGGACTCTCTTAAATCTAAACTAAACTTGTTCTTCTCTTTCAGATGTCTTCAAATAATGCTTCTGGCTCGAATCCTAATGGCTCCTTTACTCTTATGAGTTTGTCTGCGAAAGTCACCTTTGATGGATCCAACTTCAATAAATGGATCAGAAACATCAGGATGATTACCCGCTACGAGGACAAAGAATATGTCCTTGACAAGGAGCTTAAGGAAATTGATGAGTCCACTGCAACTCCCCAGGAGATCGCTGACTTTCATACTCGTGAAAGAGATGCAACCAAGGTGGCTTGCATCATGTTGGCCACCATGACAGCTGAACTCCAAAAGTCTTATGAGGATTTCTACCCTTATGAAATGCACCAAGATTTGATGGAAAGATACCATCAAAGTGCACGACAAGAGAGGTACGAAGTCATCTGCTCCATGATAACAACCATGATGAAGGACGGAGAGTCCGTCATGAGCCACATGCAGAAAAATGCAAAGGTATGTGGATCGTTTGCTGAAGCTTAATGTGAACTTCCCTGAGGAGCTTGCAATAGATATCATTTTGCACTCCTTACCATCGTGCTATGATCAATTCCGCATGACATATCACATGAACAAGGAAGAGGTCACCCTCAGCAAACTTCAGGGACTTCTCAAGACCGCAGAAACAGGTCTTAAGGGGAAGTCGGTTGCTATCACTCCTACTCCAGACTCAACTCCGGTCTTGGAAATCGGGCAAAGTCGAGGGAGGAAGAGAAAGAGATCTTCGAAGGGTACCAAGGCTCGGACCCTTGATGGCTCTTATTCAAGTGGAACCAAGAAAGGTTACATTAGTCCTTCTTCTGACCCAAAAGAGGCTGAATGCTTCTATTGCCATGAAAAAGCTCATTGGAAGCGGAACTGCCCAAAGTACCAGCAGGATGTGAAGGATGGGAAAGTCAAACCCAACCATGCAGGTATTTACACTATCATTTCTAATAACTCACCTCATTCGAAATCTTGGGTCCTTGATACCGGTTGCGGTATTCATATTTGTTGTGACTTGCAGGGACTAGGAAGAAGTGAGAATGTGGAGCAAGGAAGAATAAACTTAAACATGGGGAATAGGAAAGTTACACCTGTCACCAAGATTGGAGTTTATACTTTATCGCTAAGTAGTGGGTTAAATTTAGATTTGAATAAATGTTGTTATTCGCCAGAAATGGGAAGAAATATTATTTCCTTTCATGCATTGTACAAACAAGGTTTCACCTTTTCGTTTGATAATGAAGTTGGTTCGATTAATGCTTTCTTTAATAATGTTCTTTATTTTAAAGCATTACCTTGTAATGGTGTGTATGAAGTTGTATCTGTTGTAGATAACTTAGGAAATAATGTTTTGTGTATTGATTCTACTAATAATAATAACTTGGATAAAGCATCATTATGGCATTGTCGTCTTGGACATATAAGCAAGAAACGCATAGGCCAACTCCAAAAGGATGGAGTCTTGGAGTCATTTGACCTAAAGTCAGATGATAGTTGCGAATCATGCTTACTTGGAAAAATGACAAAGTCACCCTTCACAGGCTCGTGTGAAAGGGGTGAAGGTTTGTTGGACCTTATACACACGGATGTGTGTGGACCATTCAAACATGCCACAAGGGATGCTAATCGTTATTATTTGACTTTTACTGATGATTACAGTAGATATGGATATGTCTACTTAATCAAGCATAAGTCAGAGGCTTTCGAGAAGTTTAAGGAATTTAAACAGGAAGTCGAGAATCAATTGGGCAGGAACATTAAGATGCTTCGATCCGATCGGGGTGGTGAGTATCTTAGTTCAGAGTTCCTCGACTATCTAAGGGAATGTGGGATTGTCTCACAATTGACACCTCCCAGGACACCGCAGTTGAATGGTGTGGCTGAGAGGCGTAATCGAACCTTGTTGGACATGGTTCGTTCCATGATGAGTCGAGCTTCGCTACCAATCTCATTCTGGGGGTATGCCTTAGAGACTGCCGCCCATATCCTTAATCTAGTCCCAACAAAGAAAGTTGCCAAAACTCCTCACGAGATGTGGACTGGTAAAGTTCCTAAACTAGACCACATCAAGATTTGGGGTTGCGAGGCTTTCGTGAGACGCGAGACTCATGATAAGCTCGAACCCCGAAGCGAGAGGTGTATTTTCATCGGCTACCCACAGCAATCCTTTGGTTACCTCTTCTACAAACTTAGTGACAATGTGGTCTTTGTAGCAAGAAGAGGAGTCTTTCGAGAAAGAGAGTTTATAAGCCAAGGAGACAGTGGGAGGCAAGTTGATCTTGAAGAAATTCAAGAGTCAAGTGGTGAAGGAACTTCAAACTCTAGCCCTCAACCTGAGGAGGAAACTCCTGTTGAGCCAATTGACGAATCTGTACCTCTGAGGCGTTCCACGAGAGTTAGGAGTGCATCTGAGCATTACTATGGATTCCATATTACTGCAGAAGGTGAGACACTTACTAGTGATGAGACACTAGTAAGTCAAGATGACCCTAAAAGCTACGAGGAAGCCATGGCAGGCCCCAAGTCTGCTAAATGGAAAGAGGCTATGGATAGCGAGATACAATCCATGTATGACAATCAAGTTTGGAACTTGGTTGAGAATGTACCAGGTCGAAAGACTGTAGGGTGCAAATGGGTCTTCAAGAAGAAGACCGACATGGATGGTAAAGTACACACTTATAAGGCTAGACTGGTTGCAAAGGGCTTCTCTCAAATTCCTGGAGTGGATTATGATGAGACCTTTTCTCCGGTAGCCAAGATTAAGTCTATTCGGGTTCTGTTAGCCATAGCCGCATTTCATGACTATGAAATTTGGCAAATGGATGTCAAAACCGCTTTCCTTAATGGGAAGTTGGCTGAAGATGTTTACATGAGTCAGCCAGAGGGTTTTGTCAGCAACGAGTACCCTAATAGAGTGTGTAAGCTTGAGAAATCCATTTATGGATTAAAGCAAGCACCTCGCAGATGGAATCTTTGCTTTGATGAAAAGGTCAAGGAATTTGGCTTTTCTAGGAGTGAAGATGAATCTTGTGTATATGTCAAGGCTAGTGGGAGTATAGTTAGCTTTTTGGTATTGTATGTGGATGACATACTACTCATAGGAAACGACATTCCAAACCTGCAGGAAGTAAAGTCCTGGCTTGGAAAGTGTTTCGCTATGAAGGACCTTGGTGAAGCTGCCTATATTTTGGGGATAAGGATCTTGAGAGATCGGAGTAAAAGACTAATTGGACTTAGTCAAAGTACCTACTTGGAGAAGGTTCTGAAGAGATTCAGAATGCAAGACTCCAAGAAAGGAGAGTTGCCCATCCAGAGTAACGCCAAACTGAGTAAGACACAAAGCCCTAGCACTGAGGCTGAGATAGCACAAATGAGTCGAGTACCTTATGCTTCGGCTGTAGGATCGATCATGTATGCTATGACGTGTACTCGACCTGATGTAGCTTCTGCCCTGAGCATGGTTAGCAGGTTTCAGGGGAACCCTGGCAAGGCACACTGGACTGCGGTAAAGAATATTCTCAAGTACCTACGAAGGACTAAGGACTGGGTCCTTACCCTCGGTGGGAGTAATGACTTGAGAGTTGTAGGGTATAGTGATGCTAGCTTCCAGACTGATAGGGATAACTTCCGCTCTCAGTCGGGCTGGGTCTTTACCCTAAATGGAGGAGCAATTTCTTGGAAGAGTTCCAAGCAAGAGACAGTGGCAGATTCTACTTGTGAATCAGAGTATATTGCAGCTAGCGAAGCGGCAAAGGAGGCGTTATGGCTGAGGAACTTCATTGGAGACCTTGGAGTTGTACCAGCTATTAAAGAGCCAATGGAAATTTTCTGTGATAGTGAAAGTGTTGTTGCCTTAGCCAAGGAACCAAGGGATCACAGGAGATCCAGACACATCGACAGAAAATACCATTTCATCAGACATCGGATCGAAGAAGGACTCCTCGTGGCAAAGAGGGTATCATCAGATGAGAATCCGGCAGATCCCCTCACGAAGGGACTGACTCGGATTAAGCATCTCCAGCATACTCGGAGCATAGGGCTGAAGGATGATATTAGATTTAGTAGTTAGATAACCTCGAAATTTGTAAAGTGTAATTGACATTTGATGATGAATAAAAATGTTTTATTTATGAGTAAAGTGTTGCTATCTCTTGTCAATCGTTTACTATATTTCTTTTGCATGTTTTGACTTCCAGAATAATTTTGTTTGGTATAACATATTATTCAAACCTCCACAGTCGGTCATATGTCGGAAGTAGGTATGAATCAAGACTGTCATGTTTGGTTGTAGAGGTCTTGGACAAGGCTACAACGATCATGAGTGCTCATAAGTTCTGAGCATAGGACTCAACCCACGCTCACTGGAATCACTTCATGGAATTCTATCTCGAGTGATCGTGAGACGGTAATATCATATAAGTCTTAAAACCTAGAGATATGATTTGTTACTTACAAGTTGGTTATGCATTGATTGTACGAAAAATGCATTGGTAACTCGATGTTATAAATCGCGCTCTTGTGTGTAATTCAATGAGTAGTAGAACAAACATATGAGTCGAAGTTTATCTGTTCCTTCTTGGATTAGAAGCTGATATCTGGGCCCCTCGATGATTTTGTTTTGACCTATGTACCGGGCCCGGTCAGAACTAAATTGATGTGTTCAATGAAGTTCTTTGTCAAACAAATCGGAAATCGGGAAACAAATTGTTGGACAATAAGTAAGACATTGTTCCATGTATTTGTCCGACTGATATCTAGAACAGAGGATTATATGATCACTTATCTTAAATGGCGTACCATCATCTTCTCAGTTTCGAGAAACCTTGTAAAGAGCTACGATTGCCGATCGGTTCCTGAAGTCATACTTGCAGTAATAGTTATTAGACTTATCCAAGTGGGAGACTGTTGGATAAGGTGTCTAAGTCCATAACTATTTCTGGTATGTACTTGACCCGACCCGGCATGGTCCATTTGGGTTGCATGGCACCATGCAATTGGATAGACTAAATGAGAGAAATAACACTTGGAGATTATTAATATATTATAAGTTCTAATATATTAATAATATTATTTGATTAGTTTGATCAAGAATTAATTTAGAATTAATTAAGTGATCAAAAGATAACTAATTAAATATATGGGTTGATTATGTAAATCATCCATATCTTGTATAGTGGGCTAAAAGGCTCCATGGACTATCAAGTTGGGTTCCACCCATAGGATGCTCCATGGATGCTCCATGGGAGTTACAAACCCATGGGTCATGGAAATGAAGAGTCACGACACATTAGGGTTTAACCCTAGATGTGTCAACACTATATAAGTAACATGTTCTCCACCTAAAATCGGCTACACTAAGAAACAAGAGGGCCTGGCCGATTTTGAAGAAGTGTGTGTTCTCTCATAAGTTCTTCCAAGAGCATTTGGTGTTGTGTGAAGCATTTGAGGCATCACACTTGGGGTGCTAGGCTCACAAGGTTTCAAGGAACACAAACAACAACAAGGTAAGTTATTCTATCTATACTTTAAGTTAAAATTGTTCCCCATGTATGCTAGATAGGAATATAACCTTGGAATTCAACTTTGCATGATAATTAGACAAACATAGATCCAAGGTTATTAGGGTTGCATGTACACTTAGGAAGTGTTAGAATGCTCAAAACCCATCAGATTAGATCCATAGTATGTTGTTTGTGATTATATATGTATTGTTGTGTGTATGGGTATTTTAGGGGAACTGACTAAGCTTCAGGCTTACAGTTTCAGTTTTGGTTTAAGGTACATCATATGATCGCAGGAAAGCAAAGGCATGATCATATAGCTCCTCATGTTTTATGTATTTGATTTCTGTGATACTCTGACTCGAATCTATTTTGAAAACAATTGTAATAATTTAATGGTTTTATTTGGTTGAAAAAATTTAAAATTGGCTCAAATTTTATGGATGTGACATTTATAAGGTGTATGTGTGACATCCCCAAAATCACGGCCAGAAAAGACTGATTTTCATTTATGCTTTTAAAATAGTTTCAGAGTAAATCCTTTTGATTTGAAAGAGTTGCGGAATTTGTTCCCAAAAACAAAACATGATAAAACAATGTTTACCAAAGCATTTCATAAAAGAAATGTATTTTTCATTATATAATCAAAACTCGGGGTGTCATGTTCTGATACAGACCAATAAACATAAACGATAACATTACAAGTCATTCAACAAATATATACATATGCAGACTTGTAAACAAAACAACTTGATGGTTCATCCATCTTACGCCCTTACGCCACTTCCTGTAATACAAATAAAACTGAGTGGGTCAGGCTTGGGAGCCTGGTGAGCATATAGGGTTTTCAACCCACAATAAATAATTAAACTAATTATTATCAACCAACAATAACTCAGTTACCCATTCCCGTTATTCTCACTTTATGTCCCTAAAATAACTAACACAAGGGACATAATCTAAGAATATTTTCATCGGGGTGACAACACATGCTGCGGGGGTTCCTCAGCAATATAAGTCAAACAAGGCAACCATGAGGGGGATGGAATACAGCGAATGAACACCCAAGTTCATTAACACCTACAGGTTATGAGCCTGCTAGTGTTCCACTGGACTGTCTAGAAAAGTTCGTGGTCGTCATCTAAATTCCGCTAGATGACTGGATCAAAACAACAACGAGGCCTCTCATCTGTTTATTACACAACAACTAGCTACCCATGTTCTACCCAACATATTAATAGATAAAAACATACATTTTTATACATATTTTCAAAACCTGTAGAGCATGCTTGATCAATACATTTTCCATATAACAGATGAGGCACACACACATAACACATATTTCATATAGAAATAATCAGATCTGTAAGATAGAAGAAAGTGAATATACATTCACACACATAACAACAAAATATACACATAACACGTATTTCGTATAAAATACTTCATAATTATACGTTAGGAGAAAGTAACAACGCACTCACACATATAAACAACAATATACTTAATATACTCAAACCATACTTGTATTATTATTGCGTTTATGAAAGGTAGTATACACTTACTTGACCAGAAGATGATCAGACAGCACTACGACTTGCAAAAGTAGTAATCCTCAGCAAATCTGGAAGATCTCTTCAAAAATCGAACTTCTCGCGGGCAGAGCTTCGGCTCAGAAACCGCACTTCTCGGGATCTTCGGGATCTCGGGACTTGCTTCGGGACTCGGGAATATTACCGGGGCTTCGGGGTATTTCTGGCACGCAAATCGAGGCAAAACGAGAGAGAGAATGGATAAAAATAGCAAAGAAGCCGACTGCCCTCGCATCCAATTTATAGGAGACTGATGCCTCGCAGTACGCGGGGCGTACAGGTCCGAAATCGTCACTGCGTTCGTCATCCGAAGCCACTTGATGCGAGTGTCGACATCCTCGGTGTACGCGGGGTGTACACGAGTATGCGGGGCGTACTCCGAATGAGTCCGATGACTCGTCCTCGGATAATACCGGATTTTTCAATTAAATTTAAATACAAATTATTTAATAAATTTCGGAAATTCATATCTTCTTCATACGAACTCCGTTTTCGACGTTCTTTATATCCACGCGAAGGTGAGACTACGCTCTACAACTTTCGTTTAGACTCCGTCGACTAATTTATTTTTATTTTTATTTTTATTTTTTAATAGGCCAGGACAGAAAATTTCGTTATAAATTCATAACTTCTTCGTTTGACGTCCGTTCTTGCCTAACTTTTTATCGCTTTGATACTAACAACGAGATCTTCGGTTCTCGTTTAGATCACTAAGGTTAAATATCGCTCTAACGTAAATTCCACTTTTTACGTCATTCAGCGTTGCCGGTTCTGTCGCGAAACTTCGACAAGTCATAACTTCCTCGTTATAACTCGGATTTCGGCATTCTTTATATCTTCGGAAACCTAGTTTCAACTACTACAACATTATCTAAAGATATCAAGTTTATTTTACACTTACATTTTGATGCTTATTTTTATTCTTAATTAATGAAACCACATAATTAAGCAATTAAGCACAAAACACATAGTACTCAAATAATACACTTCTATTATTTCAAAACGGGTTACAAATGTTAACCTAGACTATCACATTGCTAAAAATGGCAAGCCCAGAAACACAGGCGTTACAATTCTCCCCACCTTAGGATGATTCCGTCCCTGGAATCACACCTCAACAAAAAAATGCGGATAGCGACCCATCATGTCACTCTCCGTTTCCCAGGTGAGATTCGGCCCATTCGTGTGTTTCCATCGGACAAGCCCTAACTCGACCATCTTGCGTCGCAACTTCTTAGTCTTTCGGTCAACAATTGCCTCTGGTTCTTCAATCAACCTTTTGTTCTCATCAATTCTCAACTCCGAAAGTGGAATCATGTCGGGAACTTCCCCCGTGAACTTCCGTAAATAACACACATGTAAAGTGTTATGAATTCCATTCAGTTCTTCTGGTAGTTCGAGCTTGTAAGCTTGGTTCCCAATCTTCTGAAGAACTTTAAACGGTCCAATAAACCTTGGACTCAACTTTCCCCTTTTACCAAATCTTATAAGTCCCTTCCACGGCGAGACTTTAAGCAAAACCGAATCCCCAACTTCAAAAGTCATCGGTCTTCGCTTTTTGTCAGCATAGCTCTTTTGACGATCCTGAGCTGCTAACATTCTTTCCCTAATTATTTTCAACTTTTCAGCAGTTTGATGAACCATCTCCGGTCCCATAAACTGCTTTTCCCTAGCTTCAAGCCAACAAGACGGCGTACGACACTTTTGTCCACACAAAGCTTGGTAAGGTGTCATCTTAATGCTCGAGTGAAAACTATTATTATAGGAAAATTCTACCAACGGTAAATGTTGATCCCAGTTACCTAGGAATTCCAAGGTACATGCTCTTAGCATATCTTCAAGTGTTTGTATCGTTCTTTCACTCTGACCATCAGTCTGCGGATGGTAAGCTGTACTTAAACACAACTTAGTACCCATTTCCTCTAGTAGACTTTTCCAAAACCTTGAGGTGAAACGACTATCACGATCCGACACAATGGTTTGCGGAACACCGTGAAGTCTCACAATTTCCTTCACATAAGAATTCGCAAGCTTTTCCATAAACCATTTCTCCCTGGCTGCTATGAAATGCGCACTCTTAGTGAATCGATCGACGACCACCCAAATCATGTCGTGGCCATTCTTTGTTCTGGGCAGTTTAGTGACAAAATCCATAGCAATGTCTTCCCACTTACCCATAGGCACAGGTAAAGGTTCTAAACTCCCATACGGTTTCTGATGTTGTGTCTTGACTCTCGCACAAGTCACACACTCGGCCACATACTTTGCAACATCAAGCTTCATCATCGGCCACCAGTAGTAGGGTTTCAGGTCCCTATACATTTTAGTGCTATCGGGATGAATCGAATACATGGTCTTGTGAGCTTCTTCCATCAGAAGATCTCTGACTCCTCCTGTATTAGGTATCCAAATCCGATCCTGGAACACCTTCAGTCCATGACTGTTTACACCGAACACCAACGTTTTGCCCAAACGTTCCTCCTTTCGGTCATTTTTCTCAGAAGCTTCGCTTTGAGATTTCTTTATACTTTCCACAATGGTCGAGACAACTTCAATTCCCAATGCTCTTGGCCTTTTCCTTTCAAGATTGACTTTCCGACTGAGAGCATCAGCAACAACATTAGCTTTACCGGGATAGTAAAGTATCTCACAGTCGTAGTCCTTGAGTAATTCCAACCAGCGTCGTTTCCTCATATTCAATTCCTTCTGATTAAAGAGATATTGGAGACTCTTATGATCAGTGAAAAGTTTGCACTTCGTGCCATAGAGGTAATGCCTCCATATCTTCAGAGCGAAAACTACCGCTGCCAACTCCAAATCATGAGTCGGGTAGTTCTTTTCATGCTCCTTCAGCTGTCGAGACGCATATGCTATCACCTTTTCTCTTTGGGTCAAAACACAACCCAATCCACCACCAGACGCATCGCAATAAACAGCGAAGTCTTCAATTCCATCGGGTAGAGAAAGTATCGGTGCCTCGCATAGCTTCTTCTTTAGCTTCTCGAATGCTTCTTTATGCTTATCATTCCAAGCATAAGTAGATCCTTTGTGGGTCAATGCTGTCAATGGAGTAGCAATCGAAGAAAAGCCTTGGATAAACCTTCGGTAATATCCGGCTAATCCTAAAAAGCTTCGGATCTCCGTGGGACTTTTCGGTTGTTCCCACTTCATCACAGCTTCGATCTTCGTTGGATCAACCATTATCCCTTCTTGGTTGACCACGTGACCCAAGAATTGGACTTCACGAATCCAAAAATCACATTTGGAGAACTTAGCATACAACTTCTCCTTCTTCAAGACTTCTAACACTTCTCGCAAGTGTCTGCCATGCTCCTCCTGGCTTTTCGAGTAAATCAGAATGTCGTCTATGAACACTATCACAGATTTATCAAGGAACAGATTACAAACCCTATTCATTAAATCCATGAATGCTGTCAGAGCATTGGTTAGTCCAAACGACATAACCAAGAACTCGTAGTGTCCATATCTAGTTCTGAATGCAGTCTTCTCTATATCATGCTCTCTCACTTTCAGCTGATGATATCCTGACCTTAGGTCGATCTTCGAGAAATAGCTCGAACCTTGTAGTTGATCGAATAGGTCATCAATCCTCGGCAACGGATATCTATTCTTTATTGTTGTCTTATTCGGCTCTCTGTAATCAATGCACATTCTCATACTTCCATCTTTCTTCTTCACGAATAACACCGGAGCTCCCCAGGGTGATGAACTAGGTCTAATGAAACCTTTGTCCAATAACTCCTGAAGTTGCATCATCAGCTCCTTAATCTCCGTCGGTGCTAATCGATAAGGTGCTTTTGCAATTGGCTTTGTTCCTGGTAACAAGTCAATTCGGAACTCCACTTGTCTATCAGGTGGTAATCCAGGAAGATCTTCGGGAAATACTTCCGGATAATCACACACCACAGGAATACTCTGCATCACCTTTTTTTCCTTCTTAGCATCAATCACGAATGCTAAATATGATGTACATCCCTTGGTCAAACACTTTCTGGCTTTCATTAGGGAAATGATTCCAGAATTCACTCGGCGTTTGTCCCCATACACCATAAACAAATCTTTTCCAGGCGGGTTTACTTTAACTATCTTCTTCTTGCATAATATCTCGGCATCATTGGCACTAAGCCAATCCATTCCCAACACGATGTCGAAACCATTAAGTTCGATAGGTAATAATTCTTCGTGAAACTTATTCCCATTAAGGTCGATTAAGATGTTTTTCATACGATGGCTAATAGGTACAAACTTTCCACTAGCAACTTCGACTAATAAAGCATCATCTAGTCTATCAACAGGCAAAGCTAGTTTTCTACCAAATTCATGTGATATAAAGGAGTAGTTGGCTCCAGAATCAAATAAAATTTGGGCAGGCAATGTGTTTACAAGAAAGGTACCTGAAGCGACATCAGCTTCATCTTTAGCAGCTTCCAGTGTCATCTGGAATGCTCTCGCCTTTGGCTTTGGCGGAATGTTGGGCTTAGCTGCCTCCTTCTTCTTCGGACAGTCTTTCAAAATATGCCCCTCTTTATTACAACCAAAACACATCCTTTTGTTGTTCGGACATTCATTGGCAAAATGTCTAACCTTCCCACACTTGTAGCAGGTTACATCCTCGCTACATTTCCCAAAGTGCTTTTTCTTACACTTATCACACCACTTCGCTTCTCCTCCTTTTCCCCCACCAAACCTTTTCGAGTTAGATTTCGAAAATTTGCTTTTCTTACCGGAACTAGATGTTCCCTCAAACTTCCTCTTCTCACCAACCTCAACCTTCTTGGTGGTTCTCCCCTTTATCATGTTCTCAACAGACTTGGCAGCCCAGATAGCTTCCTCTAGAGTATGTGCCTGACGTACTGGCACCTCGTACTCCCATGGGAGTCCCTTCACATACCGGTCCACCTTTGTCAGCTTGTTTGGAACGATACGCAAGGCAAACTCTATCTTATCAGTGAAGTTATTGGTGTATTCATCGACTGACATGCTGCCTTTCGTTAGTGTCAGAAACTTGTTCTCTAGCTCCAATAGATTTTGAGCCGAGCAGAACTTGCGCTTGAACTGCACCAAGAACTCTGCTCATGACAATTGCAGTGGCTCATTTGGGCTCAAAGTCTTCCCTAGAGTATTCCACCAACGAACGGCTCCTCCTCGGAACTGACGTACTGCATAGATAGTCTGCAACTTGCCTCTGCAGCCACAAGTCATGAAGGCTAACTCCATTTCAGAGATCCAATCCATCACTCCTATCGGATCCTCCTTTCCATTGAAGGTCGATGGTTTGCAAGTTAGAAAGTCCTTGTACTTGCATCCCATTCCATCATTCCTTCCATCATGGTTGTCTCGCCTAACTATCGGTGGGTTAGCTTGACCAACTGATCCACTGAAGTTTCCACCTTCCGAGTGCCCTTCATTTAATTCAGGCTCTTCCACAAGAATTGACAGTTCTTCATGATTCTGTTGAAGCAACCGTATAGTTTCATCCATTTGACAATCCAACATTGTTTGAATCATCATTTGCACACCAACCATTGTAATTGGCTCAGGTGCTACTGCTACGACAGGTCTTTGCTCAATCACTGGTGGTTGATTCCTGTTTTCATCAGCATTTCCAACTCCACTTCTTGTTCTCACCATTTTTGATCTACACACCGAATAAGGTGAAATTAGATCCTTATTCACGATAGATATTCAAATCATCCTTATCACTCCGAAACATTTACATGCTAGTTCTAATATCGTAGACGTACGCTTAGAATCCTACACACATAAAGTTTCTAGATTCGGTCGGCAACAGACCATAGATCCGAACAAATAATATCATATATGGCAACATATAACATTTAGCACATAAAGTATTTTAGGCAACTTTCCTAAAATAAACTAGTGCTCGTGTCTAAAATGTAACAGACACACATCTCAAAATTTCACTTAGCATTCTAAGTTTAAGTCTAGAAATCCTAAAAATTCCTAGTTCGCTTAAACTAATGCTCTGATACCAACTGTGACATCCCCAAAATCACGGCCAGAAAAAACCGATTTTCATTTATGCTTTTAAAATAATTTTAGAGTAAATCCTTTTGATTTGAAAGAGTTGCGGAATTTGTTCCCAAAAACAAAACATGATAAAACAATGTTTACCAAAGCATTTCATAAAAGAAATGTATTTTTCATTATATAATCAAAACTCGGGGTGTCATGTTCCGATACAGACCAATAAATATAAATGATAACATTACAAGTCATTCAACAAATATATACATATGCAGACTTGTAAACAAAACAACTTGATGGTTCATCCATCTTACACCCTTACGCCACTTCCTATAATACAAATAAAACTGAGTGGGTCAGGCTTGGGAGCCTAGTGAGCATATAGGGTTTTCAACCCACAATAAATAATTAAATTAATTATTATCAACCAACAATAACCCAGTTACCCATTCCCGTTATTCTCACTTTATGTCCCTAAAATAACTAACACAAGGGACATAATCTAAGAATATTTTCATCGGGGTGACAACACATGTTGCGGGGGTTCCTCAGCAATATAAGTTAAACAAGGCAACCATGAGGGGGATGGAATACAGCGAATGAACACCCAAGTTCATTAACACCTACAGGTTATGAGCCTGCTAGCGTTCCACTGGACTGTCTAGAAAAATCCGTGGTCGTCATCTAAATTCCGCTAGATGACTGGATCAAAACAACAACGAGGCCTCTCATCTGTTTATTACACACCAACTATCTACCCATGTTCTACCCAACATATTAGTAGATAAAAACATACATTTTTATACATATTTTCAAAACCTGTAGAGCATGCTTGATCAATACATTTTCCATATAACAGATGAGGCACACACACATAACACATATTTCATATAGAAATAATCAGATCTGTAAGATAGAAGAAAGTGAATATACATTCACATACATAACAAAAAAATATACACATAACACGTATCTCGTATAAAATACTTCATAATTATACGTTAGGAGAAACTAACAACACACTCACACATATAAACAACAATATACTTAATACACTCAAACCGTGCTTGTATTATTATTGCGTTTATGAAAGGTAGTATACACTCACTTGATCAGAAGATGATCGGACAACACTACGACTTGCAAAAGTAGTAATCCTCAACAGATCTGGAAGATCTCTTCAAAAATCGAACTTCTCGCGGGCAGAGCTTCGGCTCGGAAACCGCACTTCTCGGGATCTTCGGGATCTCGGGACTTGCTTCGGGATTCGGGAATACTACCGGGGCTTCGGGGTATTTCTGGCACGCAAATCGAGGCAAAACGGGAGAGAGAATGGAGAAAAATAGCAAAGAAGCCGGCTGCCCTCGCATCCTATTTATAGGAGGCTGATGCCTCGCAGTACGCGGGGCGTACAGGTCCGAAATCGTCACTGCGTTTGTCATCCGAAACCACTTGATGCGAGTGTCGACATCCTCAGTGTACGCGGGGCGTACTCCGGATGAGTCCGATGACTCGTCCTCGGATAATACCGGATTTTTCAATTAAATTTAAATACAAATTATTTAACAAACTTCGGAAATTCATATCTTCTTCATACGAACTCCGTTTTCGACGTTCTTTATATCCACGCGAAGGTGAGACTACGATCTACAACTTTAGTTTAGACTACGTTGGCTAATTTTGAATTTATTTTTATTATTTATTTTTAATAGGCTGGGACAGAAAATTTCGTTATAAATTCATAACTTCTTCGTTTGACGTCCGTTCTTGCCTAACTTTTTATCGCTTTGATACTAACAACGAGATCTTCGATTCTCGTTTTAGATCACTAAGGTTAAATATCGCTCTAACGTAAATTCCACTTTTTACGTCATTCAGCGTTGCCGGTTCTGTCGCGAAACTTCGACAGGTCATAACTTCCTCATTATAACTCGGATTTCGGCATTCTTTATATCTTCGGAAACCTTGTTTCAACTACTACAACATTATCTAAAGATATCAAGTTTATTTTACACTTAAATTTTGATGCTTATTTTTATTCTTAATTAATCGAACCACATAATTAAGCAATTACGCACAAAACACATAATACTCAAATAATACACTTCTATTATTTCAAAACGGGTTACAAAGGTTAACCTAGACTATCACATTGCTAAAAATGGCAAGCCCAGAAACACAAGCGTTACACTATGTGTTCGGTATATCCTATATCCCGGTGAGTTGAATACCGACCCGTGTCATGCATGGGCGACAACCTTTCTTTAGGTCATAGCGTTTGGAAGGCCTGGTTATGTATGGGTTGGTGCCCATACCCCATTAGCTAACGAGCGATATTACACTTGAAGAACAAATGACTAACATTTTCAACATCATCACTACACACTTGTCAAAATATTGACTACACTTCCACTCTGATTCTATCTAAATTCCTCTGTGTTGGAATAAGATCCATCATAACTCTCTAAATAAAGAAATTAATCTTTATAGGTATCCATCTTTTCCAACGAGTCGCAAAACTACCAGTCATAAGACGTGTGTCATCAATATTTAATTTGATAGATCGAACCGAGAACGTACCAAAAGGATTTAACTCCCACCTCCAAGCATCTGCTCTCAAAGTCATATGAACAACCTACAACATAGACAACAACTGAGAAAACTGAGCAGCTACCACTCCACCTAGAATAGGCCTATTCCACGAAAAACTCCATGATTGATTACTCCAAAAATCTCCAACCATACCCTCTTGATTGCTAGACAAAGCATACAATCTAAAAAACCTATTTAGTAATTATATACCCCCATACCAGGTGTCCATTCAAAACCATGTGTCACCCCAGCACCAACAACTTTAAGCATATGAGAGCCCGAGATATCACGGTTATTATGTTGTTGGTTCATTGAACCAATGATATTAACCTAAACTCATGTTAACCCCATCACCATAAGTTGTTATGCTTTCATTTTTGGTTTGTTCTTGTTATATGTAAATTCTTTTAATTTCAACTTCGAGATGAAATTGTTGTTCTCCAAGAAACTTATGATGTGATTGTTGTTGAAAAATGGACCACAAACAATTTTTAGTAAATTGAATATCATACCAATTTAATAGTTGACAATATTCAAGATGTACTATAATAATATTAATCGACAATATTTCAAGATCAAACATTAAGTAATATAATAATGAACAATCTGGTTTGTGGTACACTCCAATACGGGAACGGGGATCGGGAATGTGATTCGCCAGTTAGGACATATCGGATACGGTGGGGGTAAGTTCATTTTGATACGTCTCGGAACAGCGTACCATAGATTCCGATACAGTTTACACATGTTCAAAACATAATCCCAGCAATAGTTAACTTAAAAACAGAAATGAAAGTTTACTTATAAACAATTTTATACTTAAAAACAAAACTTCTAAGTTAATACTTAAAAGACTTACTAAAAACCATTTCAAAAGATGAAAGACAATAAAGAAACAAAATATAGGAGATGGTATAAGGGCTTAAAATAAGATAAGAATGTAGAACAGAAGTGCAATCACAGTGAAGTTATGATATTAGATATGTGGCATGGCTATTATATAATTATTGAAACTGATTAGAAGAATAAGATGTGGAAGTCCAAACATCTAACATGGAATCGAGGATTTGAGTGAAGAAATCAAGTGTCGGCAGCTTTTCCCCAGATGAAATCAATTTTCTGTCAATTTCACAAATCGGCATTGCAGAACCAAAATTGTCGATCCCAATCACATTTATGTGCAATACAATTCGCCAATTTCACGTTTCAGGTATCGATTTAAAGAATTGGTGGGATCGCAAGCAAGATGTACCACATGGCGTTTCTGTCGGCGATCGGTATCGTACCTCGTTTGGGATCGGGGCGTTCCGAACGTGGATCGTGACTACTTTGTCGAATCATGTGACTATAATTCGAACAAGCATAAACAATGTAAAGCGGAAATAAGTAATAATGAATAACATAAAATTTTCTATATGGAAAACCAATTGGAAAAAACCATGTGCAGTTTATGTCGGAATGCACTTCGCTATAATGTTTTTTTTTTACCATAATGGTGTTTTAAAAAAACGTATTTATCAAACAAGTATAATTTAAAAAAATATTTACCATTTAGGGTTATACCAAGTCAAAATTTAAAAAAAAAGTAATAATAATAATAAAGTAAGAACACAATCCCCCCCCCCCCCCCCAATCCCAACCCCCAACGTTGACATCTTCAATCGATTTCTTTTATCATCCTTTTCTACTTCGGCCATAGCCGACGCCGGCGACTCCGATATCAGCCACAAACGGACGTCGGCTAGTACACCTCCACCACAGAAGATTCTAGCAAGGACGCCTCCACTATAGAAGACAACGACAAGCATAAATCTTGTGATTCTTCTTCGACTCTAGCCACAGACGACGCCGGTGAATCCAATTCCAGCCACAACAAACTCGATTGTAGATTGATTTTCTTGTAAATCTAACTCCTCCTTTGATTTTCGACTTCAGCTAGTTAGCTTTGGATTGATTCCTACTATTATTTGCTATTGCATTCCACCTGTTATTTGCTTATTTTGCAAATTGTTATTCCATTGTCATTCCTACTCTGATTTACAATTGTAATTTGATTATTTGCAATTGTTATTCCACATTTGATTCCTACTCTGATTTACAATTGTTATTTGCTTAAACATTCATATTTTGGAATCAATTTTATGATTGAATTTATTTTTTGTTCTCGTTTTCAAGATGGAGCTTGTTGCAATGTTTTGTTATTGGGGTGGGACAACATATGATGAACCAAATCGTATAAATTATAGCAAAGCTTCAAAAAAAGCAATCAATGTTAACCGTAAAATACAATTTCATGAACTGGTCGAGTGTATATATCTTGCTACGTCTTTTGATAAACAACACCACCGCATCAACTTAATTTGTAGATATCCATCAATTGGTATTGAGAATGTTGTTAAATATATTCCTCTTCCCATTAACGATAATGATGATGTTAGCATCATGTTTGATGTGCTTCATGTCCATCAAAAAGTAAGTAACATTTATCTCTATTTAGAGGTTGAAAACATTTATCAAATTCGACACATAGAAATTGAGTCTAGGTATAAAAATTTGTGGTTTACATGATTTACAAGTTTCTACTTATTTTAGATGTGATAACTTACTTTGTAATATTTGTAGCATAAATCATGAACTGGTTGTGCTAGAAGAGCAAAGGAACAATGAGTTACTATTACCTAATATGATCGATGCTACTGTCATATCAAATATGATTCGTATTGAAGATTTCTACACAATTTCTCAAGTTGTTATTATGAGTAATGGAATGACATTGGAGAAGATTATGATAAGCAAGATGGAGTTGACATCACTCAAGAACATGAACCACCACATGTAGATAAGGGTGAAGCATCTTTTGACAACAACTATCAAGTACCATCAAGAGGAAACAAATGTGATTAGTGATGGTAATTGGATCGCATCACAATCAATGAGCAAGAATGATTTTACATGGGAGATGGAAAAAGATTCTTTCAAGGATGAAGAAGAACTTACGAGAGCTATCAAGCTCAAATACATTAAGACACATAGACAGTTTGAGATTATTGATACATGCCCAACTCTATGGAGCATAAGAAGCAAGTTGCATTTACAATCTAGTTGTAAATGACAACTTCATGCAAATAAATGAAAATGAAGTTGAAATTTTGAAATTACAAAATACATTGGTCTACATTATTGTTTTTGTTTGAAATCATTATTGGATTTGTACCCAAAAAATATATCTTACGTTTGATGTTGGTTTTAATCTACGATGTCTAACATTATTGTTTATCAATTAATTTATTTACAATTTAGGACATTTATTGAGATTTAATTAATTTGTAATGATGATTAAATGAGATATAATATATTTGTAATTTTTTATATAAGTTAATATCAAAGGGTTAAAAGAAGGTCAAAAATTATACTAAAAAACATAAAAATTTAAAAACAATAGCTAAAAATATTAGAAAAGTTAAAAAAAAAATTATTTTGGTAAATTTTTTAACTAATATACTGTTTTGATAAATATATTTGAAACTGCACCTATTTATTAAATATATTTTTTTCATCAATAACTCTTATTAAAACAAAAAAACTAATCTTGTATTTATTGAAAGGTTTTGGCATCCACTTATATAAGTCAAACTAATAACATCTCCAATAGTCAAAACTAATGACTAAAAAAATTGTCACTCATTACATTAACTTTAACGTCAAATTAAATAATTTTTGAATAATTAACTTCTTCCAATATTTTTTTAAAAAGAAATTAACTAATCTATTGTCATCTGTCTGAAATGTTCTCGAAAACCTATTTATTTAATTAGTCATTTTTAAGCGTACATTTTATCTAAATGTCACAAACAAATAAAATACAAATATAATATGTCGTGTCATTATATATATATATATATATATATATATATATATATATATATATATATATATATAAAAGAATAAATATTTAAAACCAAAATTTAATTAAAGGTGTAAAATAAAATATGATTAAAGAATTGGATGTGAGATGTACTAAGCATAAAAATATATTAACCGTTTAATATTTATTTAATGATCAATAAAAATAAACAAATAAGTTATGTGTTCTAATGGTTTTAAGCGATCAATATATTAAATTTAAAAATAAATAATAATAATAATAATAATAATAATAATAATAATAATAACTATTATTGATAATACTTTTAGAGCATCTTCAATGCAGCTTTCTTTTGAAGCTTATTATTATAGATTTTTTTTTTCTTAACTACTTAATACCATTGGACTATATAGCTTTTTTTTTTATCCAGGGATCAATATACTTTCATAATGTGTATATCTAACCCCTTCTACTATCATCATCTTTCATTTAACCTTTTATTATAATCTAGTTTTAAATACTTTTTACTTCTTTACTAATTAATCATTCATATTAAGGATTTAATGATGTCCCATTTATAAAATATAAATGTTATAACCATAGTATAATATTTTCAATGTTTTGTTACCTTTTAATTCTAACATAATAATTTTTCGCATTTTATGTATATAAATATAGAACCAATACAATTGTATTTATATGTTCGTATTAAAATATGAATTGTATATAAAAACTAACTAATTAAATGAGGTCAAGATTATTGGAATGATAGGTATCACTTATTTTGAATCATATCATCATGTAACCATTGAAGCATCTGTAAGACTTAAAAAATAATGTTTTACCTATAAAAAAAAAAAATCCTAAATCTTATAAGGTTATAACTTCCGACTATGAGTTGAATTGTTGGAGATATGTGACCTTGACTCCTAACTTTGAAAAACACCAACTTATCCTTAATGATTCGTGACTCTACTTAGAAAAATCAATAGAAACTATAGTAATAGAAATAACTTTCCGATAACAAGTGCATCTCCCACCAAGAACCTCTTGGCTCACTTGTGTTCGTCAACATTCACCAAGTTCAAACATACATCGGATTTGGATATTGGAAGACCTTTAGTAAATATATCATATGTATTTTCATTTCCGTTGATCGTGCTTATAATAAAATTCCCTTTAACATTTGATCATCGGGTAGAAAAATTGTGCTTTGATTGTCGCAAAACACCATATTGATCCTTGACGTTTTATTAGGCTCTCTAACCATCCCATTCAACCAAATAGCTTTTTTAAGTTCACTATAACCATATATTCGGCTTCAATTATGGATAACGTAACTATAGATTACAAATGTTTTTTCCAACTAGAGAACATGCACTAGACTTTTCCATAATTTTGTGGTTCATTCTTTCAGCCATGTCATCCTACTAAGGTGTATAAGTAACTTTGGGATGACATGTAATTCCCTCCTTTACAGTAATATGTCTTGAACTCATCTAAAGACAATTCTAGTACGTCGTCTATATGAAGATATTTTACCTCCAAACTAGATTGTTTTACAGCCAATACTTTCTAGTTTTTAGAAATTGAAAACGCTTCTCCCTTGTGTTTTAAGAAAAATGCCCGGACTTTCCTAGAGAAATCGTCAATAATATTGAAACTTGTTTTACATTTTTCTATATAACGTTCTACAGTTATAACTTTTTAAACATTTTTTACGCTCTCATGCAATTTTAATACAACATACTTTTTTAAGAAAAGTGTTTTGGAGGTGTTTTAAAAAAATGACAATTTTTTTATACGTTTTAACTAGAAATGTATAAAAGTCTTCTATAATTTTTTATTACAGCGTTTTAAATTTGATTTATATATTTTAAAGCTTTTTCTACATTTTCATACAACTTTCTTTTACGTGATTATTTTTAAATGTTATATTAAAAAAAAGTTATAAAAATCCTTAAAACGTTTTAAAATGTTGTAATGAAAAGTTTAGAAAGAATTATATGATGAAAGTTATAAAAAAAATAATAATAAAAAATAAAAATTAAAAAAAAAAAAAAGTATATGAAAATGCAAAAAGAAAAAAAAAAATAAAAAGTTATAATAAAAGTTAAAATTTTTTTTTTCTAAACTTAAACTTTGTTTAAAAAGAATTACATGAGTTCCTTACCTTGTTTAAAAAGTAAAATACATTCCTTAGCAACATAAAAACATTTTGAAAAGTTTCTTTCCAAATTTCATTGATAACCCAAAGTAATTAACTGGTTAAATTATAAAATTTACGTTCATGTATATTCCAGTCAAAAAGTTGATCATGTCCATACTTGATACCACTCGATCACTTCGTTTTCCAACCAACACATCAAACACTCCTCATGGTAACAAATAATTATCCAAGAAAAAAAAAAAAAAAAAAAAGTCTCCTACGACCAATACCGACTCTCAGAAGGCATCCTTTCCGACCGCTGTCGAAAACCACCACCAGCCGCCTGGTGGAACAGAACCCTATCAGCACTAACAGGGCGCTGATGTGGCAGATCTCTTTCCCATATATGGTGGAGGAAATTCAACATTGATCTTTCCGTTTCCTGGAACCCTCTTCCAGTAGATGAACCTGAGTAATAGACCCCACCACCAACACCACCATGTGTCCGGTCAGACACTTGGACTTGACCGTTTGACCGTTGTGGTTGCTGAAAATAGGCGTGGGACTGTCCACCACTGCCCGTGCCCGGGTAACCACGGTTCATTGATGAGCTGGCAGGTCTAGTTCCAGAACTACTGCACAAACCACAGGAGGAAATATTACTTATTATCATACAAATAAGACTAAATTACAAAAACGGTCCCTGAGTTTCATGATTGTTTGCAATATTGGGACCTAAACTTTTCTTTTTGCAATTTCAGTTCTGGTCTGGTGGTTATTAATTTGAACTACCCTAACTGAAATGACTATTTTACCCTTTATCTAACTTTTTATTTTCATATTTACATTAAAAATCGATTTGAGATCATGAAACTCAGGGGGGGGGACTGTTTTTGTAAGTTAGTCTGCAAAGGAAAAAGATAATATAGAGTGGTTTGTTTGATTGTTTGTTTACCTTTGGGCAGCAAGAAACGGATGTGGATAAGATCCTGATGGTGACACTGACAAGTCAGCATTAGCCCTTTGCCTACGTGGCATAGAGATGGAGGGATGTTGAAGATCATCATCATGTATACGGGTGGTTAGTGTTGGAAAGAGGGTTGTGTGATAATGGAGAGGATATGAATTTGGGGTTTCACTTGAAGCTGATTGGGTGTTCCATTGATTATTATTACTATCAAATCTTGCTCCTTGTTGTGTCACATTTTCAGTGGAGGGGTGAACATAAGCAATATATGGACAAATGTGAGTAGCTGAAGATGATACACTTGTTGCATGTTCACTACCAATATCATGATCTGCCCAAGAAATAGCAATTTGTTTATTTCATTTTCATAAAATGAAAGTGTGTTGATTTTTGTTGCATTAAACCCTAAAATAAGTAAAGTCAAGATCTTACACGCAGTGGTTGGAAACTCCACTTCACTGCAGAAAAAAGTGCAGAAAATTTAGTTGCTAGAAAGAATTAAAGGTTCATATTTCATAACAAGTGTAAAAGCATTTGTGCTTACTCAAAAGCAGCAGAAAGGTGTGCATATCCACCATATGGGCACCACATGGACTACCAAAAAGAAGAGTTAATCAGTGATTTAAAAGACTGGATTGGAGAAAGAAGATGAATATATATATATATATATATATATATATATATATATATATATATATATATATATATATATATATATATAAAAGAGATAAAGATGTTACGGATTCAGAGTAACTGAGATCATAAAGATCTTCATCATTGACTAAGTCATCGATGTTTAACTCAGGATATGGTCGCCCACCATCTGCATAAAGCCATTGACCTTTCTCAATTTTTCTACAGTTGGGACACTGCATCACTCCCTTCACATTAAATGCAGAACCAATGCAATCTGTAGCCAAAAACAAAAGTGAATCATATAGGAGTTCCCTGAGTTTAGCATTAGTTACAATGTGATTAAAAGAACAAAAACCTAACTCACATCATGAAGTGGAAAACCCCAAGGCATGTGGAAGTAATGAGTTATTAATCTAGAGAGGTGAAGAAAATCTAAATACTTAGGCTTTCTATTTGTACACATTGAGTATATGTGGTGTTGTAACCCCAAATTGGGAGTTATGAGTAATTTGCCTGGTTTATGTGGTGAAAACAATAAACCGCTACATAAGAATGGTATTTAGAGTATATAATGTTGTCATCAACAACAATCAAGTTGACTTTCCTGTAAGGAATCGAATTCATAGAAAAAACGCAATTTCTATATCCCCCCCCCCCCCCCCCCCCCCTATGTGTGTGTACCAGAAAGCTCAAGATCGAAATCTAGCATAAGGGGTTGGTGTAATCAAGCAGAAAAAGCTAAGATCAAAAACTAATTGCTGAAAACAAATATATGTTGGTGCGACTGAACTTTATAGGAGATGAAATTGCAAGCAAGTAGTTGACTTGTCAACGATCAAAAACAAAAGAATAAGTCTGTTACCGAGATGGAATTGATGACCACAATGGAGCTTCGCCCAAGCACGATCCCCGTAATCAGTAACATCGTCCAGGCAAATCGAACATGGAATGGAGGAACCTGTTTTGCCTCCTTCAGCAGCAGCAGCATACCCATCGTCTTCCAACCCCATACGATGTATGCCCAAACCCTACTTTGTCTGATAATTCTTTTCGTTTTAAACAATTTTTTATTTTAATTATTTTATTAAAAACAATCCTTTTTAATTACCAAATTAGATAAAATTAACATATCTTAGTTATCATCGTATGAGATGTCAAACAGATATTAAATTGTGTCGCTAAGTTTTTTGATATTTTTTTTTGAAGACTATCGTAACATCCGTGTTTTTAGGTTAAGCGATGATGTAATAGTTAGTGTCAACAATTATAGCTTATTTGACGTAATAAATAAGAATTATTTGAATATTATGTGTTTCATGATTATTATAATATAATAAAATAGGAAAAATTAGTCGAATCGTCCATAAATCGTAAAAATAAGTGCACCAAAATATATATATATATATATATATATATATATATATATATGTGTGTGTGTGTGTGTATGTGTGTGTATTATTAAATATTTAGAAAGTACACGTCTTCCCGATCCCGAAAATATAAATTTCATAGAAATCTGAATCCGTATAAATTAGATGATTTTTATAAGATATAAAAATCAGCCGCACACAAGGAATGTATAACGTAAAAAGCTACGAAGAGAATAATTAACTTTTAGCTAATACGACCAAAATGAAAATCGTAGTACTCCTTAAAATAGGAATTTTGAGAAAAATAATGCCAAAAAGGAGTCCGTATGAGATAGTTATGATTTTAGCAAAATCATTTAATTTTATAAAAATAGGGACAAAAATATAAATTCAAAACTAGCCGACGGAGTCTAAGCGAAAGTTGTAGATCTCGTCGATAGCTACGCGTAGATATAAAGAACGTTAAAAACGGAGTTCGTATGAACGAGTTATAATTTTTAATAGCATATTTACGTATTAAAATAAAGTATAAACCATACATACGTGCATATATATATATATATATATATATATATATATATATATATATATATATATATATATATATATATATATATATATATATATCATCAGAAATGTATTGACGATGAGGTCGTTATAATACTAATGTTGAGTACTTTCGATATTAGTTTACTACAAATATCATTAAATCAATTTAAAATAGTATTATAAAGGGGTGTTTAGTCATTTAAGTATATATAGATGATAGCTTTTGAAAATTCAATTACTATAAATAAGAGCCTCTAGTCTCTCATATTTTTTGCACCATTCTTTTGATTCAAGAGTCTTTCTCTTCTTATCCCCCGAGCATTTCGGTCCCTCGTGATTCGACTTCTCTTTCTATAGTTTTTAGTATAGTAAGGTGAGCGTTGAAGCGCTGCAATAATCTTTCTTAGAAAGATTTAGCGATGAAGTTCTTCCCCTGCAGAGTCCGACTCCTAGCTAAAACTCCCTTGTAAGTAAGTTATGTTAACCTATTTTAAATATAACTTATAATAAATATTTGGGCTATTATTATGACTTGTATAAGTGTTGTTATAATATCTTTTTAACTACTCACGTACGGGGTATCTGGTTTAAAGGGTTGCATAGGGTTGTTGGATTTCAGAAGTGCTATATGTCAAAATGGTCCTGCCCTCCTATGTTTTATGTCTGGCCTCTGTCTGTACATAGTGGTTGAAAAATATTGTTTAAACGCTTATATAATAATATATTGCTAAGACTAATAATTAGTCACGATAAATATTAAACTAAACTCTAGTGGTGATAATACTAGGTTTCGTCGAATGAAATTATATTGTTAAAAGCAAAGCGTTGCCCGAGTATGGAATCATCACTTTATCAAGTGAGTGCGTAGTTACTTTCATCTTACACATAGATATGAAATATTTTATATAAATTACATGTTATGTGTCCATATTGTCTGAATATTTGTTGTCTATGCTGAATGAAAGATTTTATACATGTTTTAAATGATTTAAATTGTATATGTATTTTATATCTACAAAATGTGTTGAGTAAAACATGGGTAGATGTAATAGTTGGGCGTGATGAAATAAAATGACGAGAGGCCTCGATGTTGAAGATGTTTCCAGACATCTAGCGAAGTATAAATGACGATCATTGACTTTTCTACACAGTCTAGTGGAACGCTAGTAGACTCGCAACATGTAGGTGTTTGTGAACGATGTGTTCATCGGTGTACTCCATCCCCCTCATTGTTGCCTTTAGGACATTTATTGTTGAGGAACCCCCTTAGTAGTAGTGTCCATCCTGATGATAATCCTTAGGCTAGGTCCCTTATAATAGGTGTTTACGGACGTAAAGTAAGGATAACGGGAATGGGTAATTGGTTATTGTTGGTTGATGAAAATAATAAACTTATGTATTATGGGTGCAAAACCCTATGTGCTCACCAGGCTCCCAAGCCTGACCCACTTACTTTCTTGTATTACAGGTAGTGGCACAAGAGCATAGTTGGATGACTTGATGAGGGATTATGGATTATAGGCCAATAGATATAAATAAATGTTGTAAGGCTTATAATGCTTTTGATCTGTATCGAACATGACATCCAGAGGTTTTAATATAATGAAATATATTTCTTCGGAAATGCTTTGATAAATCTTTATCATATTTTCTTTTGGGAACAAATTCTGCAACACTTTTCTTTAAAATGTTACTCTGATTTTCAAACAAAGCATAAAACAAACCTGTCTTTTCTGACCGTGAAAATGGGGATGTCACAGTTAGTATCAGAGCATTAGTTTAAGTGAACTAGAAATTTCTAGGATTTCTAGACTTAAACTTAGAATGTTAAGCGATGATTGTGAGATGAGTTTCTACTATATTTTAGACACGAGCACTAGTTTATTTTAGGACAGATGCCTAAAATGCTTTTATGTACTAAATGCCTTATGGTATAGCAGTAAGAATGCCTTATATGGTATTATTTGTTCGGATCTACGATCTGTTGCCGACCAAATCTGGAAACTTTATCTGTTCAGATTTCTATTCGTTCGACTACAATATTAGAACTGACATGTAACCTTTCGGAGTGACAAGTTTAAACGTCTATCATAAATAAAACTTTCCCTATCTTAATATTCTCGTCTCAAACTACTACTTGGAGCCTACTGAACTCTCAAAGATAAAGAGGTTTGCTAACGGATTGTCAGCGGACTTTGGCCCAATGGTCAAAATGGCAACTACTTTGAAGACAACCATTAGAGCAGCCAAAAATGTAGCGAACTAGTTAATGGAGAAAGGTCTGGAGAGATCTGAGGTCGGAGAGAAAAGGAAGTTTGATGGATCTTCAAGGTCCAACAAGAAAAGCAAATTATCAAATTCTAGTTCTAAGAAACTCGGAGGAAGAGGAGATGAAGCGAAGTGGTGCAAAAAGTGCAAGAAGAAGCACCATGGGAAATGTGATGGAGAGGTCACTTGTTTTAAGAGTTAGTGCAGGTTCTTATCAAGACAAATACTTCACACAATTGGTTTTAGTTGATCTTTGTCTTATCCAAGACATCACAACTTACCAATTTCAAATATACAGGAATAAGAAGACAATTTCTAGTCCATATTTGATGAGTGTGTTATAAACCATGTTTAAGATGTGCCACTTAAGTCACAATCTTGGAGTTCAACTCTAAGATTTGATTTTGGAACGAAGTATAATTCACCTTTTGATTTAACCATTCCAACAATTTCCAATTCCTCTTCTTAGCCATACTAGTGAACTAAGGTGTCCTTAAAGGATCAATTGTGACACTAAGTTAATCATAAAACACGATACTGAAGTACTCTCCCTTCTTTTCAGTTTGGAGAAACTTTTATCTTTCTTCCTAATTGATTCTTCCTATTCGTTCTGCCATACATTGAAACTTTTCAATGATTCAGAATTACACTTAATCTTGTAAGCATAACCATGTTTACTAAAATTTTAGCAAATCATGACGAATATTCTTATCATTCTTTGTGGTGGACTTGACCTAGTGTACAACAATGCGTACTAGATCTCCTAGTCCTTCACTTGACTCACATACTTATGTGAACAAGTAATTAGTCTTAATTTTCCAAATACAAAGTTCTCATTCATCATACAATACAAGTTGCATGATTCCAAGTTTTTGTCCAATTGAACCTTGGGTGATGAGAATCTTCCTTATTTGTAAATTTATGACATTACCACAAACAACATAACTAAGAATCACATCCAATTTCAGTATTTCTAACAATAGAAACATACAAACATCAATTTTCACAAAAGTCATTGCAAGGATATATATAAATAAGAGAAAAATAAAATTTTATTTTATTTATAAAAACACAGAAAAACTTGTCCTTACAACGCAATTACAAATGAAAACTATGTTACTAAATATTTCTAACCAATCTATCCTAACAACAGCTCAAAAATCCGATCTTCGAACCATGCGATCGAAATCCATTTCATCGTGATCAGACTCAGCTCACTCTTCCTTTAAGCTTCCTTTCTTTTCTTCGATCCTACAAAACATCAAAATGCAATCTTATCACATCATGTATTAAGAATCTACAAATAGGAACGTAATAGAGTTAGATAGTGAATTTTACCTAAGGTAGAGCCATACATCTTGACTCTCCCATCTTTGCAATCATTCAGGTAGATAAGATAGCTTCGCATCCAATGCCCCTTCTCGTGGCAGTAGAAACAAATGAACTTTTTTGGAACAGCACATGGGATAATCTCAAATTCAGCCTTTCTCTTTACCATTCGGTCAAACGGTTTAACCTTGGCCAATCCCTTTCCTTTGGGAAGAGAAGATCTGGACTTCCAATGTTGCCATCATCAATATCCATGGAAGTTTGGGAAGTTGACTTACCAGTCAAATTTGCTTTACCAGTGTGCCAAATCATTGTTGATTCAGCATCAATTATCAAATAGGTAAGATCAATGAGGGTCACGTTGTGGTCCATCATATAGTAATCTTTAATGAACTCACCATATGATTCGGGAAGTGCTTGAAGAACCAAATCAACAACCAATTTCCTTGAGACATCAACACCCAACATTCCCAACTTGTCAATATATGACTTTATCTCCAAGACGTGAGCACATATAGACTTTCCATCTTTGTGTTTGCTTGCCAATAGGGCCTGAGTGACCTTGAACTTTTCAAGTCTTTGAACACGTGGGTCAGAGAGAATAATTGGAGGAGGTGGAGGAAGTGAAGCATGATTTCCATTTCCATGATCCAATCGTGGAATATCATCTTCATGTGGAAAGCTTTTTCCAAAGGATTCGGGAAGACCATAGTTATTAGATTTTGACATCTACAAAATGGGAGAAATTCAAGTTAGTTGATTCAATCCATAATATAACACCCAAATGAAATATTAAGGCTAGGACTCAACACAATATTCTACAACTCGGAAGAGGGATGCCGTAATCCTACTGCAAAATATTTGAAGGTAGGTAAATGAAGATTTACCAATTTCCACCCTGAAAAACGAAAATGAAAATTAGGTTTTAAATGAGTTGAAAATCTTAGATCTTTTGAGATTCATTGAAATTTTCAATGGCATGTTTAATCTCGATTATGCGCTTCAAGTTTGTGATTGGGATACCAAGGATCACAAACAAGGTGTGAATAACCATGCAAATTAGCTTGGTACTTTCGAAGACGTATATCACCTAATCAATGTGCCGGTTAACCACACACGCTTCATTGATCTATGATAATCTATGAGCTACCCATTGCCATCCTTCGTTGGTCCCATATTAGTGACTCAATTAACCACACACGCTCCACTAACGACCAACAAGGTGCAATGTGCAATTTCATGGATTAAAATCAAATTCACATTTTTTTAAAGTAACTAAGATTTAGAAATTTATAAAAGTGTTTAGTTACTTCGTACTTCATTATATTTATAATGGAAGGTTGTGTTCTATCATACCCGTTCGTCTAACGACTCGCCACTAGTCAAGGGTGCGGTGGGTAAGAGTGGATACGCAATGAAGGTCGTTTTACAGACTGCTTCCTTAAACACCCCTTATAGACCAGCTTCGTGAATGAGGCCTACTAACGATAAGACTGACATTTACTTATACATATATAACATATTAGTCTTTTAATTTTATATATAGTATAAGGTTGTATTTTATACATTTAAAATACTAAGTGGCTTAATCTATTAATACATTAGACTTTTGATTTGATTAAACTTAAACCATAAATAATTATGGATTCATTAATTATATCTTTTAATTAAACACATAATTAATTTATTAAAACCATAAGGGTGTATTTTGAACATTTCAAAATACTAGGGTTGTAGAATTTAATATTTCAAAATTAATACTTTTTAATAAAATTATAAATTCCAAAACTTGAGAACAAATTTTGAAACATTCAAAATATTAGGGTTTAACTATTTAAATTTCAAAAACTAAAACTTTTAAGTTTAAATTTAAACTATAAAACCTAAAGGGTGTGAAATAAAACTTTTCAAACATACTAGGTCAAATATTTAAATCATAATAATCGTATATTATCCATATTTAACAAAGTCCATTAATTTTGATAAGGATAACCATACCAATCATAAAAAAATGATTTTAGGCAAGAAAAACAAGTTTTGGTAGTTATCTTCATCAAAATCTAGCTAGAAAATCGAAATTCCCAACAACAGAACCTTGGACTTACCGAGTCCACTGGGGAACTCGTCAAGTTCATGCAACTCGTCAAGTCCACTAATGGACTCTCCGATGTGGACCTGTCAGACAGCAAATTTCGACTTTTTGATCCTTTGGCAGTTCACTTTTGCATCTATTCAACTAGAAAAATGACATAGGCTCTGATACCACTGTTGTGTTATGAGCATAACATCATTCCTATAGTGTACATGCAACCATAATTGCTTTGATCTAGGGTTTTCTAATTTTAACATATAACATTGAATACCAAAGCATAAACCCTAAAACTAGCATACCAAATCCGAAAATCACATATGATTAGGGTTTGATCTTACCTATCTTGTTATGTAGTAATAACAAGATTAATCCTTCTGGATCTTGAATTCTGAAAACCTAGTGCCCCAAGTGGTACACCTCTAATGGAATCACAAACACTATATGTAAAGGATGATGTAGGAGAGAGGAGGATTTCGACCACTCTAGGGTTTCTTAAAGCCTTGGACGAAAATCCCTTGTAATAGGGTTTATTTATACATGTGGCTGCTAGGGTTTTAAGTGGAAACCCTAATGTGATTGCTTAGGCCTTAAGCAGCCCATGGACCCCTTCTAGAATAGCCATTAGATTAATTCATTATAAGCTTCCCATAGAATTCGTTCAACCTTATTCCAAGGCAATACATCCGCCTAATTGCAACTATCAAATAATTACAATATCAGTACCCTTTATTTAATTAGTCTCTTTTGATCACCAAATTAATTCCAAATTAATTTATGATCAATACTAATTAAATACATATAATATATTAATCTTTTAATATATTAATAAAACCATTTTGAGTATGAATTTATTATTCATATAATAAATTCTACTCTCTCTCCTCTTGTCATCCTATCAAGTTGCATGAGTGAAGGCAACCCAAAAGGATCATGCTCATAATCGGTTCAAGTACATACCAAAATAGTTATGGTCTTAGACACCTAATCCAATAGTCTCCCACTTGGATAAGTCTAATAACTATTTTGCAAGTAAGACTTCAAAACCTGACTAGCAATCGTAGCTTTCAAAAGTCGTTGTCAAACTCTATTCTTATAAAAAAACATGTCCTTTAGATAAGGGATCATATATTCCACCATCCTAGATATCGTATGAATTGAGACATGGATTATTGTCACACCCCGGCCGTCGGCGGAAACACCGGGTGGTGCAACGTCATTCTTCGTATCACAGTTATATAACCTACATTGAACAATACTAAAGAAAATACATACCTTTATTGATATTTGAAAGTTACGTAACTATTTTTTCTAGAACCTATTACATAATATCCGACTATGACATACTTCTTAATGAACAAAAAGATAATAGTAAAACTTCTCCTGTATGTATACATACCAGCTTTTCAAGATCTAGAAAACACATAAATTTTAAAATACGTCAACATAAAGTCGGTGAGTCCACAGGTTTTGACTCTATAAAAATAACACATTTTCCATGTTCAAAAGTATAGTTTTGAAAGTATAATTTTTGACTCTTCAACATTTAGTATATATATCAGGTATAATATTCTACTTATCAAATAAGTGTTATACCTAAACGTTCTTTGAACCTAGAGTATAAGTAGGGGGAAACTTATACATAACATTAATACTTGTATACGATAAAGTTTAATGTTTCTAACAAATTGCTACCATGAGCCTGTAACCACTACTACGACACAATACCTCTGATAAAACACACTCATGATTTCCATGAGAAACAACACCGTACGCTTCATCGACGCCGGAACAATAACAAGTAAAAGGATAGTTCGTCACTTGTTTATGGTTGACTGTAGCTAACAATCACAAGTGGGGTTGTCAAACCGTATACTAATTATACATGACTTCCTCACTCACATGAGATCAACGGTTACAGTTCAGAGGATTTCCGCTAAGATCCCTAATCTTAGTTGATGAATACAATTACTCATGTACACTTCGACGAATTCCTATAGCTCTAACAACAAAAGCATTTTCGTGTCTAAAACTCTAAGTTACTAGACTTTGCTTTTAAACATTACTCCTAACTTCATAACATTTAGGCAATATAACAACTATAACTTGAAATAAAACCAAGTTTTATCTTGACATAATACCAATAATAACAACAACATATAACATAACAAGTTTTATATTGATATAAAACCAACAATAACAACATACATACTTTTTAACATATAGAACTTCCGAATATAACTTTGGAACTATATCGCACACAACATATATAGAATCTTAAGTATAACTTAAGATTCTACATTAATATATTTCTATAATAATAGCATGCTAACAAGTTGACAATAGTTGTATATACTCAAAATATTATAGTTAGAACAACTATCTATATTGATACTAATATACCATCATATATAACTAATGGTAACGTATATACAATATTTAGCATGTGTTTTCCCCCGAAAATATTAGAAAGTGGGGCTGTGAAACTCACCCTAGTAGTGTGATTTTATGTAATCGAAGTAGAAACGATCAGCGATACGAGGACGTCGGGGCTCGGGATGCAAGATGGCTTCAACAAGGGAGAGAGGAGAAAGGGAAATGGTGTAAGGAATAGCTGACGTTGGACTTGCTATTTATAGTAAGGATTTTGAACTCTCATGTCATGAATTTTATAAAACTCACGTCGTGAGTCTTGCATGCTCATCCCGTAGACTTGCCATTTGCGTCCCTAGCTTCAGAGGGTGGCCACGTGACTCCTCACGTCCTGAGTTATCCTTGCTCATGTCGTGAGTTTGGATCTTATCCCTTCGTAGCCTCGTCACACACCTTTTAGATTCTGAGATGTGGAAAAATGACACCTCACGTCGTGAATAAACCCTTGTTCACGTCATGAGTTCAGTCAGATTAGGGTTTCTGAATGCCAATTATTCGGAAGGTCGTTACTTTCGCATACGAACTCCGTTTTTGATGTTCTTTATATCCACGCGTAGGTATTTACGAGTAATACAACTCTATTTTAGATTCTAATGGATAATTATAAGTCTATTTTACATTACACTTATTATAGATATATATAATGTTCGGTTTATCACAACTTCCTTATGCGAAGTCAGATTCAGACGTTGTCTATATCTTTGGAATCGTATGGACATATACTTGGAGTTGTATTATAAAGAAAGTTTGTATTTGTATTAGAATTTATCATGAACTACATATTATGTTTATCACATTACTAGTTTACAAAATTATATGATTGGTATAATCACATGTGATTGTCTATTGACCTATTTTGACTGGTGTTACATTCTCCCCTCGTTAGAATAATTTCGTCCCAAAATTTATCATGTGATGGGATTTTGTGAAATAGTTGGGGTTAATTTTCTTTCATATGATCTTCATGTTCCCAAGTAAATTCAAGTCCTCGTAAAGAGTTCCATCAAACTTTCACTATGGGAATACGACTTTGCTTTAATCGTTTGACTTCTCGATCCAAGATCTCGACAGGTTCGTCTACAAAGTTGAGTTTGGTATGGACTTGTATCTCATCGAGAGGTACAACAAGAGTTTCATCGAATAGACATCTTTTGAGATTTGATACGTGAAAAAATTCGTGTACATTACTCACCTCTTGAAGCAACTTGAGTTGGTATGCGACAGAACCAATTCTTGCTAGAATTTCAAAAGGTCCTATATACCGTGGGTTTAGTTTGCCTCGCTTCCCGAATCGAATTACACCTTTCCAAGGAGAGATCCTAAAAATTACTTTATCTCCAACTTGAAATTCTAAAGGATTACGTCTTACGTCGGCATAACTCTTTTGACGATCATGTGCAACCTTTAATCAATCTTTAATTTGCACGATCTTTTCAGTTATCTTGTGGATTATTTCTGGTCCAGTACGTATGGTATCGCTTGTACGTTCTCTGGCCATTTGTGTATCTCCACTTCTGCCCAACATACAGGGGAACGACATGTTCATTCATAAAGAGCCTCAAACGATGCAGCTTTGATGCTTGAGTGATGACTATTGCTATAGGAAAACTCAATTAATGGTAAATGAGTATCCCATGCATTTCTAACGTCTATTACACAAGCTCAGAGCATGTCTTCTAATGTCTAAATGGTTCTCTCACTCTAACCATCAGTTTGTGGATGGTAAGTTGTACTCATATCTAGACGTGTTCCTAAGGATTTTTATAGAGATTGCCAAGATCGTGAAGTGAATCTACTATCTCGGTCAGAAATAATAGAATTTGGAACTCCATGTAATCTGACAATTTCCTTAAGATAAACTCTAGTCAGCTTCTCCATCTTGTTGTTCTCCTTAATTGGTAAGAAATGGGCGGACTTAGTCAATCTATCGACTATTACCCAAATAGTGTCGAACCCACTAGGAGTTTTGAGTAACTTAGTGATGAAGTCCATTGAAATCAGCTCCCATTTCCATTCCGGTATTTCTAGTTGTTGAAGTAAACCTGAAGGATTTTGATGTTCTGCCTTTACTCTAGAACAAGTCAAACATTTGCTCACATAAATAGCAATTTCTGCCTTCATGTTTGGCCACCAATAATGTACTTTTAAATCTAAGTACATTTTGTTAGAGCCTTGTTGTGATTAAACTAACCTTTAATCTATAAAGATCGATTAGATCTTGAACAAGTATATAAACAAAAACAATATGAACGCAATAAAAAGAATAAGTCAAGATGGAATCAAACGTGTCGAATGATTAAACAAAATCCTCAGAAGAGCTCGATTAAGAACATCAACTGTAGAGGATTGGAAGGTTACAGCTATGATCAAAGAAACCTGTTATCATCTAGATGTTTCGCTATTTTCAGATCTCTAAAAACCTTAACCTAATATGCATGCAAGCGTAAACTTATATACAAAACATAAAAGGTTCACGGTTGGACAGGCCCAAACCGGAATACAAAGTAACATAATCTGTCGAGCCCAAAAGACGCAATCTTCAAAATAATTTTCAGCCCAACAATCTCCCCCTTTGCGTCAATTTGGAGCGAGACCTTCATTCTCTTTTCACAGCAGAGGGCTTCTTTACCGTTTCAAAAATCTTTGGTATGAAAGCCAGAATATGATGCCTGAAGGTGATATACCAACGAAGCATGTCAGTGAAGTTCTTCTTGTCTGCTGTTGAGTTCTGTTTGCATCGGTGAATGATATTGATAATATGCTCCAGACAATCTGTAGAAAACAGATGTTTGTCTACCAAAGCAAACAGAAACTTATGCTTGTCGCCTCTGGTGAACATAACCGTCAGATTGGAAGAATCAATTTGCCCTATCTTCATTTTATGAACATCTCCGGTCTTGGAAGTGGGCTTGACGGTCGGTTTCTTGTTCATAACTTTTGCTATTTCCTGATCCATGGTGGCGAGCTCATGGACGTAGGAAGCCAACATTCTTTTAAGATGTTTAAGAATTGGTTCATACTCTCTTTGGTTGGAGAGAAGAATGTTGTATAGCAAAATCCAATCATGCGGATTCAGACTGGGAAGATCTGCCAGAGAAATAAGATGTTCTGTGTTGGCCGTTCCTCTGTTGATTTTGAAATTAACGTTCACAAATTTCCCAGCCTGTGTCGGTTTCAGTACCTTGACTTTAATGATTTTCTGAGCACTCCATGTCAAGTACTGCAGTTGACCATATTTCAGATAGAAATCTATTAGCTCTCTGTCAACCTTCAGGTTCGGATGAGGGACATCGGCAGTGACATCAAAGCAATGAAATGTGAAAGCTTTGTGCGTGATGGGCATGTCGAACTGCGAGTCTTTTGTATTTTCACACTCAAAGGATGCAATCAGTTCCAACCAATATATGGAAGGAAACTCAATCGCTTGAGTGATGAGTGTGTCTCTGTCCCAATCTGGGAACAGAGTCTTCTTGGCTTGAATGGACTCCTCATCCTCCCTGATCTTTCTTTCCCTGGCCTCGGCCTCTCGAGCTATCCTTAGAGTTTCATCAAGCTCTTTGTCCCTTTTCTTGCGTTGAAGAGCTTCAGTGATAGTTTCGTCTGAATTTGATTCACTCTCAACTAGGACTTGTTTCCCAGAACCCGAAGCTACATTAACCTTCGGTTCTGTCTTGGACACACCTTCCTCTCCCCCTTGTCGCGGAAGAACAAGCTTCTCCGAGAAACCCTTCATTTCACTTAAGATATTAATAGCAGGAAGGAGTTTCGCCTGGAGATGCTGTCTAATAGTGAGAGTTAGGAAGGGATCATGGGTGTCAAGAACATTTGTTAGCATATTCTTGACATCACCAGCGCAACTTTGAAGAACTGCCCGCTGAATCTGTAGCAAAGTAATTTCCTGTTGTGCCTGGGCCAGTTGGATCTTTTGTAGGTTGATGGTTGCCTGGTGCTTGACAAGATCTTCCTTCAGGGTGCTCTCGGCTGCCAGAGAGGCAAAACGTGAATCCAAAGATTTGAGAAATGAAGTGGATTCAGTTTTGAGGTCAGCGCGTAGAGCCTCAAATTTTGTGGTTTCACCCTGAAGGGTAGCCGAAAAAGAGTCTACGGACGCTTGAAATTTGGACGCACTAGAGTCAGCGTGAGCTTTTAGAGAATCAAGAAAGATCTGAGTTGTATGAACAACCTCAGAAACTTCCTTGGTGGCTTTTGAGCATGAAGCGGCTGAGTTATCTATGGCGTCAGTTGAACGATCCAAGGCGTCAGTGTACGTCTTGATCGCAGACTCTATGAAGGCTTTGAGCACAACACCCCCGTAGGCTTTATTGTCAGCCAGCAGACTGTCAAGTTTGGCGTGAATTTCCTGAATCTGCTGACTTGAAACAGGGGTATCGGCATCTGTGTCTGTAGGGATCCGGTAGGGGCTATAATAGATAGAGTCGAACTCTTCATCATCGCCCCCCAAGGTAGCACCGGAGTTGGAGGATGGAGACGGAGATGGGGGAAGGTTGATGACCGGGGTTTCAACCATAGTAGCAGCCCCTATATCAGATACATTGACCGTTACTGGTGGTTGGGAAGAGGTGATGGTAACAGATTCGGTGATAATGGGCGTGGAGATAGAGGATGAAGGTTGAAAAACAGATAAGGGAATGTTAGGCTCTGTTGTGGTTAGGGGATAGATATAGGAACAGAAAGTGTGACCTTCTGTGTGGGTGATTGGGGTGAGGTTGGAATTTTTGGGGAAGTAGGAGGAGTGGGTGATTTGGTAAGTTGGGGAGATGTAGGTGGAGAGGGTGATTTGGGAATCTGAGGAGATACTGGTGAAGATGGTTGTTGAGGAAACTGAACAGGTGTTGTTTCGGTTTGAGGAGCAGCAGCTTCTGTTTCTGATGGTGCATTCGGTTCTGATTCAGAAGAAGGAGACCCTTTGGCTCTTCTAGCCATCTTCTTTACCTTTTTCGATTTTGACTGAGAAGGTGCCTCTGCCTCAGATTTGCGTTTGGAGGACCTTCTATTTCTCTCCTTCTTTGGTGCGGTTTCTTTCTTCTCCGCTTTCTCCTTTTTGCTCGCCCTCTTTCCACGGTTGGCAGGTTGATCGAGGGCATCAAGAGCAGCACGTTGTTCCTCAGACAGAACCCTAGGAGGCAAGGGTGTTCTGGCGCTGTAGTCAGCCATGATTTTGCTGTGTGGCGTGACGCACCTATACATGGACTCAGGGATCAGTCCATAGTGAAGAAACTTACTTGGATCGGAGACTATGATCTTCTTGGTGTGGTAAGTGGCAATTGAAGCTGTAAGAGCATCCTTCATTACCGGGATGTCAAGGGAATCCATGGCCCTTCTGGTAATAAGCGTCTAAAACCTGCCGCACTATATCTCGGAGTACCTGGCAGTTGTGTTGAGACTCTGAACGACTTGAGCCCAGATTATGGACCCATAATCGAGATTAATGCCGTTGTAAAGACCATACATGATGGTCAGAAACCCTTTGCTTGTGGTGTCAGAACCACCACATCTCTCCGCTAAACCCTTAATTAGAAGGGTAAGCAATCCGTTCCATTGAGACGGAAGACAGGATTTCTTGACTTTGGCAATGGAGGTAAGAACATCCGTATACCCCATCTCATACATCATTGAAAAAAGTTACGCCGTGGAGATGAAGTCCGGTGAGATGACGGAGGAGTCGACGGCAAGCCCTAGAAGAGAGCAAAACCGTGTTTTGGACACCGAGGTTTTCTTGTCGTGAATGGTGAAGAAGATGCGGTCTTTATGTTTGTCGTAGTTGGCCGTGGTGTAGAGTTGGGAGAGCAGGGACATGGGAACGGCCTCCACTTGCGTAAGTGCCAACAACAATGGGGAATATTTGAGGCATTCCACCATGTGTAGCATGTATGAGTCATATAGGAATGGGGTCATCTCTATGATCAAATTCTGATTAGGTTTGATTGAGAGCAGAGAAGAGGATGCAGTTTGATCTTGTGCGGAAGAAGAAGTCGCCATTGTTGAGTTGTGGAAGAAGATGAACAGTGGTAACTTTTTCAGAGAGAAAATTCTTGAGAGGTAACTGCCAAAGAACACGATCACGCCTTATTTATACCGTTCACAGGAGAGAGAAAATCGTGATGATGAAGAAACCAAAACATCGCCTGAAAAAGCACGATTGGAAGTTATGGTGTATCACAGGAATACGTCAGCACACGAGGGTGTGAAACGAATCATTTGCACGCGCCCAAATCATTTTCGTACCGTTTGAAATTCCTTGTGCCCTTGTTTGGTTACAACTGAAACTTAAAACCACATACCAACCAACAATCAGAATGTTGGAAAAAAGTAATATTCGTGCATAAGAGTGTGAAAGAAAAAGAAATAAATCAAAGGTGTTTGGGATGTGAGTGATGTCTAGTTAGAAGACAGAAAGCGGAAGATTCCGGGCAAGAATCGCTTCCTTCAAAGCCAAGAGTGACCTGAAGTGTTTGTGTGGTTTCCCGAGAAATACGATCAGTTGTCTTTTAACAAACAATGAAAGGCATCTTTTGATAATGGCTAAAGGGTGGATGAACTCAAACCAAGCATCAAGTCTTAACATAAAACTGAGTGTTGGTAGAGTTACCTGTGAGACCGATGAGATCTGTTGAACAGGTGGGTGGGAAGTATTTCGTGACGTGAATGGTATAGACAGAAATCTCAAGGAAAAATTAAACTGGACCTCTTTGGGAAGAAATGTCTTAGGTGGAGACAATTTCATAAAAGATCACACAAAAAGAAAAGAAGATTTCCAAGTAATAGCTTGAGTTTATCACTCACCGTCAATTCATTTTAGGTGTTGGATTTTGGGTTTCACTTAGAACGTGGTAAACGAATCTAAGATCATAAACACAGATGTTGTGCAACCATAAGCCTCAGTGGTAAAGACCGAAAGCATCAAGGGTTACTTTGGGGAATCGAAGGTAAATGAAGAAGATGAGGAGAGGGTTAAGAGACCGAACGTACCTTCTGCTACAGAAATGGGACAAAGCAGAGCAACTCATGTTTCAGATGAGTAGAGGAAGGTAGCTCTAGACCGAGTGCGAGAGAATAGCCTGATTGGGAAGAAACGATAGGTGTTGATCGAATCATTAAGGCATGCTCGAGATCATAGAGGCTTGCGACAACATACAGCAGCATGCTTCTAGGGACGTCTAACTAGTCTGATAAAGATAAAACATACCTGGGTAAATACTATAGAAGGAGATGCTTGTATTCACCTGTACAAAACGTACACCGACTAGAAAGATAAAATGTTTTTGTAATTTTGGAATTTTCTGAAAAATAAATAAAAACAGAAAGATAAAATGTTTTTGGAATTTTGGAATTTTCTGAAAAATAAATAAAAACAGAAAGATAAAATGTTTTTGGAATTTTGGAATTTTCTGAGAAATAAATAAAAACAGAAAGATAAAATGTTTTTGTAATTTTGGAATTTTCTGAAAAATAAATAAAAACAGAAAGATAAAGTTTGTACAACAAAAAAAAATTGGAAGCAGAGATAGACCGATCGATCTGTGTATTTCGGTGATAGTTTCAGAATCGAGAAGAACCGAGCGGTCTATCTTGGTCGGTTCCGAAAATCTTTTAGAGCAGAGAGAGACCGAGCGTGCTGTTTGTTTGAGCGCCTTTAAATTACTGGGACAGAGAGGGACCGAGCGGTCTGGTTGTTTCGGTTCCTTTATTTTACCAGAGCAGAGAGTGACCGAGCGGTCTGGTTGTTTCGGTTCCTTTATTTTACCAGAGCAGAGAGAGACCGAGCGGTCTGGTTGCTTCGGTTCCGTTAAAGCGCTAGAGCAGAGAGCAACAGAGCGGTCTGGTTGCTTCGGTTCCGTTAAAGCGCTAGAGCAGAGAGCAACAGAGCGGTCTGGTTGCTTCGGTTCCGTTAAAGCGCCAGAGCAGAGAGAGACCGAGCGGTCTGTTTCGTTCGGTTCTTGATTCTTAAATAGAGATTTGAGGATTTGGGACCGACTCTGCAACCATCATACCCAAGCCTTGCAATATTTTATTGAATGATGCTTCAGGAAGAGCTTTTGTAAAGACGCCAGCCAGTTGATCAGTGGTTCTTACGAAGTGAACTTCGACGTTTCCATCTTCCACGTGATCTTTGATGAAGTGATACCCCAGTGCTATGTGTTTGGTTTTGGAGTGTTGCACTGGGTTATGACAGATCCTAATTGCACTTTTAGAGTCACAATATAGTGGGATCTTCTTCATATTGAGTCCGTAGTCTCGAAGTTGACTTTGGATCCAAATCACTTGTGATGTGCAGGATGCAACTGCAATGTATTCTGCTTCGGCAGTAGACAACGACGCGCACGTTTGTTTCTTGGATTGCCAGCTGACTAACTTCCCGTCAAGAAATTGACAACCACCAGTTGTGCTTTTACGGTCGATTCCACATCCTCCAAGGTCAGCATCAGAATAGGCTTGAACAATGAAGCCTGAGTTGGATGGATACCATAGACCTATGGAGGTGGTTCGCTTGAGATATCGTAAGATGTTCTTCACTGCAAGCATGTGAGGTTCACGTGGGTTTGCCTGAAATCGAGCACAATAACACACAGAAAACATGATATCAGGTCTGCTAGCAGTTAGATACATCAGTGAGCCAATCATTTGACGATAGAGCGTGATATCGACAGCCGGTTTGTCTAGGGATGGGGTAAGCTTGGTGCCGAATGCCATTGGGACTTTGACTTTTGTGTCTCCCATCATACCAAACTTTGCTAGGAGAGTCTTCGTGTAAGCTTCCTGATTAATAAAGATGCCTTCGGGTCCCTGTCTTATGTTTAAACCAAGGAAAAAGTTAATAGGACCCATTGAGCTCATTTCAAACTTAGTCTCCATCAGCTTTCTGAATTCAGCTGTTAAGCTGGGATTCGTGGAGCCAAAGATGATGTCATCGACATAAATTTGAACTATCATAAGGTGGTTACCTTCCTTTTTGCGAAAGAAGGTTGGGTCAACCGAACCTTGTTTAAATTTGGACATCTTTAAAAATTTTGTAAGCGTTTCATACCAGGCCCTCGGAGCTTGCTTGAGGCCGTACACAGCTTTATCTAGAATATAGCAATGATTTGGATGCTTTTCGTTCACGAACCCAGGAGGTTGCTCCACGTACACAGTTTCTTCGAGTTCTCCATTGAGAAATGCACACTTGACGTCCATTTGGAAAACCTCAAAGTTCTTGTGAGCAGCATAAGCCAGAAATATTCTAACAGATTCTAGCCTAGCTACTGGAGCGAAAGTCTCTTCATAGTCTATCCCTTCCTCCTGACAGTATCCCTTTACCACCAGACGAGCCTTGTTCCTTATAACATTACCTTCCTTGTCCATTTTGTTCCTAAAAACCCATTTGAGACCAACAACCGAAGCATTTGGAGGAGTTGGAATGAGGCGCCAGACTTTGTTCCTTTCAAATTCGTTCAGTTCGTCTTGCATTGCTTGAACCCAATCAGAGTGATCTAGGGCAGTATTAACTGTCTTTGGTTCAATTTTTGATACGAATGAGTTAAACATACAAAACTCAACCTTTGAAAATAAGGATGTCTGTTTTGCCTTCAGTTGTGATCGGGTCAAAACCTTTTCAGAAACATCGCCAACTACTTGAGAGACAGGATGATCTCTGGTCCATTTGATAAGAGGAGGGTAATTCGGATCAAAGGTTGGATCTAGTTCATCATTGATCATTTCTTCTGGCTCAGATTGACTATCGTAATCAAGTGTCAGATCATCATGTTCGTCCTCAATTGATGAGCTTTGAGAGGCATGAGGTTTAGGTGTTTCTTGTGGTACTGAGCTTCCAGGCGTTGAGGCATCTTCGGTTGGAGAGGTATCTTCTGTTGGAGAATCATCTTCGGTTGGTGAAAGATCTTCGGTTGGAGTGGTAGAATTTAGTTTCCCCTGGACTTGTGAGCTTGGCTCCCCCTCGACTTGTGAGCTTGGCTCCCCCTCGACTTGAGAGCTTGGCTCCCCCTCGACTTGAGCGTTGTTGGAAGGCGAGTCATTAGTGGTTGATCCTTCTTCATGCATTCTTCTTGCAGCATCTTCGACAATGTGCTTCATATGATCAACTTTGTTGTCTGCTGCACCTGCTTCGGAGAGTGAAGCTTTCTCTGGTTCGTCAAAGAGCTCCAGAAATGTCTCGTATAAATTGGCGACCGAAACTGTGACCTTGTTAGTTAGAGGAAAGATTTCCCCTGCGGTGTCTTCTTTGGCCTGTAGCTTCTTGACATAGGTATCGTCAAAGGTCACATAGTATGTTTCTTCAATCTTTCTTGAACGCTTGTTTAGGACCCTGTACGCCTTGGATGTGAGAGAGTAACCCAGAAAAATTCCCTCGTCGGCTTTGACATCAAACTTGTTGCGGTGTTCTTTAAAATTAAAGATGAAACACCTCGAGTCGAACACATGGAAAAATTTCACATTGGGCTTTCTGTTGTTCAGTATCTCATATGGAGTGAGCTTGAACCTCTTGTTGAGATAGGACCTGTTTTGTGTAAAACAAGCAGCCGAAATAGCGTCAGCCCAAAAATAAAGAGGTAAGGAAGCGAAACTTAGCATGGTTTGGGCAGCTTCACACAAAGATCGGTTTCGTCTTTCGACTATTCCGTTCTGTTGCGGTGTGTAGGGAGCTGAGAAATTGTGACTTATTCCCTTTTCTGCAAGAAACTCTTCAAACTCCCTGTTCTTGAATTCGAGACCATTGTCGCTTCTGATGTTGCGAACAACCTTCTTGAGCTGAACTTCAATTTTCTTGATAAATACTTTCAGCTTTTGAGTCGCTTCAGATTTGAGCTTTAGAAAGAACACCCATGTAAATCGTGAAAAGTCATCAACAATAACAAGAATATACTTGCTACCACCGATGCTTTCGATAGATGAAGGACCACACAAATCGATATGAAGTAATTCGAGTGGTTCAACAACTTTTGTGTTGATTATAGATGGGTGACTTTGACGACTCTGCTTCCCCATTTCGCATGCAGCACACAGATGATCTCTGTCGTACTTGAGCAATGGAAGGCCCCTAACATGACCTCCAGTGACAAGTCGGTTGATATCTTTAAAATTGAGATGAGATAATCTTCGGTGCCACAACCAGCTTTCGTCGGATTGAGCTTTTGACAACAAGCATATAGCTGGGTTTCCTTTGATGGGTTTAAGGTTTAAGGGAAACATTTCACCCTTTCGCTCTGACTTGAGAATCACTTTCTTTGTCTTTTTCTCTATGATTTCAGAACCTTCATCATCGAACGAGACTTTGAGACCTGTACCTCCAACATGCTGAGATACACTAATGAGGTTGTGTTGGAGTCCTTCCACATAAGCCACCTTCCTTATAGTAAAATCCCCATTTGTTATCATCCCGTATCCCTTTATGGTGCCGAAAGAATTATTTCCAAATTTGACGTTGCCACCATTTGCAAGAGATCTGTATTCCCTAAGCTCATCTTTCCTCCCCGTCATGTGACGTGAGCAGCCACTATCGATGTACCATTCTTCGTCGAACTGCTCGTCACTTATAACCTGCAAAAATTAGGCAGATTTAGGAACCCAAAGTTTCTTGGGTCCATGTGAGCTTTGCATGGGAACGGGAACAGTAAGAGAGACGTCAACAAGATAAGTTCGTTTTATAAGAGTTGTTTCATCTTTCCTTTTAATGGTAAAAACTTTTATTTTGTTAGGATTGGGTGTGTTCGGTTTAGACTCTGGTTTGGATTCATTGACCTTCTGCTTTCCCTTTTGTTCAGCTGACGAGTGAGATTTTTGAGAACAAGAGGAATCAGTTTTAGAATAAGATGGAGATAATTCAGTGGAAGTAGAAGAATTAGAAGAACGAGGAGAAGAATTAGAATGAGAGGGTTTGGATTGAGAGGATTTTCTGGCTGGAGACTCTAGGTGACCCTTTTGCTTTTGATCATTGGAGGGACTGACCTTAGAGTTTTGTTCTCTTTTAACTTCAGAACCGAACCTTTGTGTTCGGTTGGAGCTGTCTTTGGAACCGAACCTTTGGTTTCGGTTGAAGTCTTTTTCAGAACCGAACCTTTGCCTTCGGTTGATATCTTCTTGTGAACCGAACCTTGGCTTTCGGTTTTTGTGACTTTCAAGCTTCCCTACAGGATTGTTTTCATACTTCATATTCTTGTCTTGGTGTGAGAAATATGCATTCTGGGAATGCCAGAATTGTTTCCTTTCAGAAAGGTTCTTCCTGTATCTATTGTTCCTTTCTCTCTTCCTATTCCTCATCAGTGTAGGTTGATGATGAACATTTGCTTTCGTTTTTGGTGTCTCCTTGACTGGTTTCTTTTGAACTGCTGGAGTTTTACTTTGAGTAGATGTAGCGTGTTCTTTTGCCGAACGATCATCCTCCTGAGGAATATCTTTTGTACCACTGGTGCTTGGCTTATCGAAATTGTTCAGCTTATTCAAGGGTTCAGGTATGTATCTTCCTTTGCTCTTCCAGGAAGTTCTTTCAGATAAACCAATGGTTTCGTCTGCATTATCTATTGGAGCTTCCCAGAAGTACTCATCGCAGCCATCAGCATTGTCTTCGTTTACAATAGCTGTGAGTTCAGCTGTTTGATGTTCGGTAACTCCTGTCACCTTGTATACTTGATTCGGAGTGGTCCTGACCTTTTGATACACAACCGCTTTCTCAACTAATAATGGGGACTTTTGATGGGACAACCGAGCGAACTCCACTGAATTTTTAGAAATAAGATTCTTGTGGTTTTCAGGTTCGGTTTTAATAAATTCTGAGCATTCAACCGTGTCCTCTACAGAAATTTCACTCATGTTTTCGTCCTCGTTAAGCTCAGATGCATTTTCAACATCAATTTTGTTTTCTGAGCTTACGTTGGCGTTTAAAGAGTCAAATTTTTGCATGGTTTCGGTTCTCAGTTTAAGTCTGTCATTTTCATCCAAAAGATTTTTAAGCATGTCCTTGTGGTCTTTGGATTTAATGAAGGACTCAATTTTGTCCAGTCCATACATGTAGGTCGGATTGACATCATCAGACGATATCACACTCTCACAATTGTAGGCTTCGGCATCGATTTCATCCTCCTTAAACTCTAGGAAGGGCAAAATCATGCGATGGATCTTTTGGCCTATTTCACAATCCAAGTGAAGCTGAGTAATATTAGAGTACAAACGTTTAGCAATTAAACAAAAAACATTCCGCTGTTTTAACAATTTTAAATTGTCTCTTTGCAAATAAATGTTTTCGTCTTTAACTTTAACTAATTCTGACTCCTTTAACTCGATCCACATTCTCCGCTCCTCACTTTTCGACGCCACCCTGCTCAATTGATCAGTTAGGTTAGAATTGGTGACTCGAGTTTGAGTTAAGCTACTATCTAGATGAGATATTCTTATATTAACGTTTTTTTAGTTCTTTCTCATATGAGGATGATGGTACTTTGCATGAAATAAAAACAGATTGTACCTTCTTTATCAGTTCATCGAGCTCATTGAATTGCTGGCTGAGAGGTTTGGCCGTAAAGCACATGTCCTCCTTTACCTTCGGTCCATCGCTTCCTCCATCGGTGTTGTATCCCCGCATTTGAGATACATCAGTTACCATGAAGCATCTTCCTCCACTTCTTTCCTCCTTAGTCACATAAGCCTTTCCATGGGTAGGCTTCCTCACTTCCTCGTCTTCTAAGTCGGTAGACCAAACTTCCGTGCTACCGAACTCGTCATCATTAACAGAACCCTGCACAATGAGAGCATTAATAGAAGGGTTAGCGGTAGACTTCATCTTTCTTAACTCGTCCAATCTTTTCTGCAACACAGCTTCCTCATCATTTCCATCATCCTGTTCAGCCATCTTCTTAAGGACACAGTCCTTGGCATAGTGGTTTTTCCCACCACAGTAGAAACAGCTTACTCCGGAATCGCCATCCACCTTCGGTTCCTTCTTGTGCTCCTCAGCCTTCGGTTCATTGTTCACCTTTTCAGAGCTGTAATTCCCCTGCCAGTTTCGGTTTTTGTTGCTGGGGAATCTCTTCTTTATGAACCTCTTGGGATTGGACACCATCATGGCATAATCCTCAGACGTGAGATCATATTCCTCCAGGTTGAGGTCTTCATCCTCCATCACAACTTTACTTTTAGATAGGAGGGCCAACGAACCAAGACTAGTAACGACGTTCTTTTCTTGCACCACAATCTTCTCTTGGGACTTAAGAATACCCACCAGTTTCGCCAAAGAGTATGATTTAAACTGCTCATGAGCTTTGACTGTGGAAACTACTGCTCTCCATTCAGACCTCAATCCGTTCAAGAAAGTAACCTTCTGTTCGATAAGCTTCCTTTCAATATCGTGTTTAATCATCTTGCTGAGAAGATGATTAAAACGATCAAACGTCTGGGTCACCGTTTCTTCGGCTCCTTGCCTGAATTCTCCAAACTCAGATAAAAGCAAAGTTTGAATAGAATGTTCAAGATCCTCGTCTGTAGAATACAGTTCACGAAGTCTATCCCAAACTTCCTTTGCCGTCGTGCATGAGCTAACCAACCTGAATGTGTCGGACTGAAGGGCGAATCTGATCAACCTTAATGCCTTGATATTGCACTGGAATTTATCCTTTTCATCTTGTGCAATATCCTTCACGTCCTTTAGCAGATCATTGTACTCCTTTTGTGTCTTGATGATTCTGGACGATGCAGAATGAGAAAACGGTCCATTGGTGATGGCTTCCCATATGAGATACCCATTATCCTCCGATCCAATCACGTAGTCTTCAAAGTGATGCGCCCATACTTCATAGTCATGGGTGTATAAGATTGGAATCTTTGTCGTCGAACCGATGCTGTTGGAAATATTAATGAGGTTTGATTGTGTCGCGTCCATTATGATCGTAAAACCTGTTCAAAGATCAGACTTGTAATAAAGCAGATTAGGGCAAAACAATAAATATCAAGATACGTCAATAAAGAGATGATGGCTCAATAAATATTGATAATTGCGGAAAAACCCTAATGGAAATCTTTTTCACAGAAAAGATGTGTATCGATTACACAGCCTCCTGCTCTGATACCAATTGTTGTGATTAAACTAACCTTTAATCTATAAAGATCGATTAGATCTTGAACAAGTATATAAACAAAAACAATATGAACGCAATAAAAAGAATAAGTCAAGATGGAATCAAACGTGTCGAATGATTAAACAAAATCCTCAGAAGAGCTCGATTAAGAACATCAACTGTAGAGGATTGGAAGGTTACAACTATGATCAAAGAAACCTGTTATCATCTAGATGTTTCGCTATTTTCAGATCTCTAAAAACCTTAACCTAATATGCATGCAAGCGTAAACTTATATACAAAACATAAAAGGTTCACGGTTGGATAGGCCCAAACCGGAATACAAAGTAACATAATCTGTCGAGCCCAAAAGACGCAATCTTCAAAATAATTTTCAGCCCAACAAGCCTGGATGCACGGAATATCTGGACTTATGGGCTTCTTCTATGACCAAGTCCCTGACTCCACCAAACTTAGGCGTCCAAATTCGGTTCATAAAGTGTCGTGTTTCGTCATCTTTTTGTATAAGTTGCTTTTCCATTCCTTGCAAAGCTTCGTTCTTGATGTTTTCTTCTTTTAGCGCCTCAAGTTGAGCTTCTCTAATTTGTGCGGTAAAGTTAGAATGGATAGTTATGGTTAATGCTCGTACCCATCAGGGTTTAATATATTCTTTCCGACTCAAGGCATCTGTTACCACGTTTTCTTTTCCGGGATGATAACGAATCTCACATTCGTAATCATTCAACAATTCAACCCATCTTCTTTTTCTCATATTAAGATCTTTTTGGTCGAATATGTGTTGGAAACTCTTGTGGTCGATAAAAATAGTACACTTAGTACTGTATAAGTAATGTCTCCAAATTTTTAGTGCAAAAATTATAGCTCCCAATTCAAGATCATGGGTAGTGTAATTATTCTCATGCACCTTAAGTTGTCGTGATGCATAGGCGATAACTTTTCTTCTTTGCATCAACACACATCCCAATCCTTGATTTGATGCGTCGTAGTACACGATGAAATCTTCTGTCCCATCTGGAAGGGATAGGATTGGTGCACTACACAACATTTGTTTAGTTTCTGAAAAGCAGCTTCTTGTTTGTCTTCCCAGTTGAACTTCATATCCTTCTGGGTTAGTGTTGTAATCGGCTTGGCTATTTTAGAGAAATTATCTATGAATCTACGGTAATAGCCAGCAAGTCCTAGGAGTTGATGCACTTCTGTTGGTGTCTTTGGTGTGTTCTAATTCCTAATTGCCTCTACTTTGGATGGGTCAACATGAATTCCTTCATTGCTAACTACATGACCTAAAAATTGTACTTCTCTAATCCAAAACTCGCATTAGGAGAATTTAGTATACAACTTTTCTTTTCTTAGTAGCTCCAAGATTAATTGTAGGTGTTGATCATGTTCTTCCTTGGTTCATGAATATATCAATATATCATCGATAAATACGATCACAAAATTATCCAAGTATGGTTTGCAAACGTGATTCATGAGATTCATAAACACTGCTGGGGCATTGGTCAATCCAAAAGACATAACTAAGAACTCATAATGACCGTAACGAGTTCTAAATGTTGTTTTTGGAATGTTGTCTTCTTGTACCCTAAGTTGATGGTAACCTGATCTATGATTTATGTTTGAGTAGTAGCTAGATCCTTGCAGTTGATCAAATAGATCATCAATTCTTGGAAGCAGATAACGATTCTTGATTGTTAGCTTGTTTAGCTCCCGATATTCAATAAACATCCGAAAGGATCCATCCTTCTTCTTGACAAACAAGATTGGTGCTCCCCAAGGTGAAAAAATTGGTCGGATAAAGCGTTTGTGTGACAACCCAAGTTGTCCCGTTACATTTTCCCCGTTACCATTAACGGAATATTCCACTGTATAAAAGTTCCGTTAATTAGAGGGCGTCAATTTAATAAACATTCCATTGGTTCACATTAACATGCCGTTAAGTCGTGATAAAAGAAAATAAAAACACATAACACATATTTCCATTTAATTGGAAATATTAAGTTTTATTATTACGACCACTAAATCGGGTGCGACCAAAAGCCCCGTATAACGGCAGTATCGGGTAGAATTCCACTAATCTCCAACTCCCACCCATATATAAAGGGGAGTAAACTCCATTTGGAGCTTTTCCACCCTCTCTCTCTATACTCTCTCTCTATACTCTCTCTCTCTCTCTAGACTCGTTTTCGCCCCGAATCCGCAACCAAACGCTTCTAAATCGTAAGTCCGCTTACCCTAGCTTATTCTAAACATATTGATTCGTGTTTATAGCTAAAAATTCGGACTTAGAAGCTGTTAGAATGGAGTTTACGGCCTAAGCCCCTCCTTAGGCCGTAAACCCCTTAAACAAGGCCAAAATGACCCAAACTTGTCCCTAATGGCATGGAAATAAATAGAGGAATTAGCCTAGGAGTGTTTGCACATTTAAAACAATCATCTTGGGGCATAAAAGAGAGTTTACTGCCCAAGCACTTGCTTAGGCCATAAACACCTCTAAACTATGTCAAAATGCCTCCAAAACACTCCCAAACCACCCTTAGGCTTCATACATAATTTAGGGACTTAGTATTTGGGGTTTTGATGACTTAAACACATCAAAATGAAAGGGAAAAAGGAGTTTACGGCCCAGGTATGTACCAAGGCTGTAAACTCCCCAAAACATGCCCAAATGTTGGTTTTTGCCCCCCCCCCCAAATGGCCTTAGACTATTTCTATAAAATGTTAGCCGTAAACTCTCAAGGATTGGTCTTTTGGACCATAAACTCTAAAGGAGTGCCCTTTTGGAACCCCAAACACCCCCTATAGCCTTGAATAATTACTAGAAGTGAGTTAAGGGCTTGAAACTTCACAAAACTCAAGGAATGTGGGTTTACGACCGTAAACTCCCTTAGGAGTTGTCCCTAGGCCGTAAACTCCTCTAAATTGCCCTTAGAAGCCTCAAAGCCACTCATGCCTTTTTAGAATTGTACTTAGAAAAATCCCACTAACAAGATTAAGCTTTGAAACACACTAGATACCCTCACCATGAGTTTACGGTCGTAAACTCATGGTGAGATGTCCCTAGGCCGTAAACTAAGCTTTGGGAGTTTACTCTTGGAGAGTAAACTCCATTCCTTAGCCATACATACCTTTAGACGCTACCCGGGACACCCAAACACTTAACCAAAGTGTTTTCCGCTCCTTTGAGCGCGTATATTTGTTTAATTAGTATTAAATATACTAATTGTGTATGAACATATGTAATCATATGTTAAATAGGTCATTGTGTGTGTTCAAGTCCTTGCGTGACACCGAACGCCCAAACGGCACCTTCGTCGAACCTACTTACACCAGGTGAGTCCATAACCCTGAATGAACCTTTTAAATGTTTTAACATGTTTTATAGGGGGGGGGGGGGGGGAAATACAAGTTAAACATGCCAGTTATCATATCAATCACATGTGATTGATAACCCGCATGCACAAGATTTTACCACTGTACACTGTTTTACCGAGTAGGACACTATAAATGGCTTTAAAAAGGGTTTTCATTTGTTCAAGTTCTTACTTTTATTGCTTTATCAAAGTTCAATTTTCAAACCGATTTATGAAAGATTCCCAAAGATTTCTAAAGGTTTTCACACTTAATTTACCAAAGAATACAAATGCGATTTTCCTGAGTATAAAGGTTTTTCCAAGGTTTTCATGTATACTTTTACTTGTTAGTTACTGCTGCTTCACTTATACTTATTTTTTTTTTTAAACTCATACTCAATAACGCTTTCACTTTGTGATGCGTTTATACTTGGTATTGTCTCTATTTCGCTTATACTTGTAGTCGCTTATACTTAATAGACGCCCTTACTTCACTTATCGTCGTTTCCACTTTGTGATACACTTACTTTTGGCACAATTATACTTCACGATACGAATCCACTTGTTACAAACTCAAGCGTAGTTAAATGTATGTCTGTTCATGTCTAGATGCATATAAGTAATGATTGAAGGACTTAGGAAGGCTTGCCCGCCCTATTTCCTTTTCTTCGTTGAGATGTGGTCTGGTTGGATCGGATGGTCGTCCGAAGGTCGTTTGATTAATTAGTTATATATTATGTATACGAGCATAGCCATACAGGAATTCTCTAGTCATTTCAGTTAAAAGTCTCTACTCTAGTCTACACTTACATTAGAAACACACTACCCACTATTTGGAAGTCTCTACCTCTAGTTCAGCACTTACACACTACCCACTATTTGGAAGTCTTTACCCACTATTTGGGATGCATCTTCAGGACACGGCCTTCTCCGTCATTTAGTTGGTAACCAGAATTTCCTGTAGGGAGAGCGTACATTGTGTGTATAGATCTATACGGGATTGACACCCCCGCACCCTGATTGCTAGCTACAGTCCACGGCTCACCAAGCCAAGGGGTGACAAATGTCACATTATATAGATTCTTGTAGGGTATCTGGTACTCTAGTATCGGTTAGTATGGTTACGAGTATCCCGGGTTATCTTATTTTTCATGGCCTTAAGGTAACGGTATTTCACCGGCAGTTTACACTGTAAGCTGGTAACTCATTTTCAGAGTCACACTGTTTTGACCTTGCAAGATGTATCTTTCATTAATACTGTCTGCGGTATATAATCTCTGTTTTGACCTTGCAAGATGTATCTTTCATTGATACTGTCTGCCGTCGGTAATCTATGTTTTGACCTTGCAAGATGTATCTTTCATTGATACTGTCTGCGGTCTGTAATCTCTGTTTTGACCTTGCAAGATGTATCTTTCATTGATACTGTCTGCGGTCTGTAATCTCTGTTTTGACCTTGCAAGATGTATCTTTCATTTGATACTGTCTGCGGTCTGTATTCACTGTTTTAAGACCTTGCCAGTTGTACTTTTCATTTGGTACCTTCTGGGGTCTGCGTCTCCATTTGTTAGACTGAACCAGACGTGTCGTTCATTCAATGCTCTCCTGGAGTCTATGATTCCTTTGCCTTAGTCAGCAGTCCTCACTGCTGAGGCATATGTTATTTCCCTGTCGTCTCTTGCTTTCTTTAATAATCAAATTCAATATTTTGATAATGATAGCAATTAAGGGAAAACCACTTTTTACCACATAACACTGACCAGTCTTGGTAGAAGGCTGCTTTGATTAACGAAAATATAGGATTTTCTGGAAAGAACTCTAATACATTATAAACACTTAAACTATTATTTTATGAAGTTATTTGAATGAAATGTTACTAAATACTTATGAACTCACCAGCATTTGTAAAAATGCTGATACTCGCTTTTCAAATAACTTGTATTCTCAGGTTAGCATTAGACAGGTACATCTCGGAGCTGTTGGTGAAGATAGCTTAGTACTGCGTTGTTTCTATTCGATTATTTGTATTACTTTGATGTATTGATGTAACCATGTAAAACTATTACTATTAATGCAATGTTTTGTTGTACTTTGATTACTATAATGCATGTGTTGTGATACTTGACATGACGTCATCCACCCCAGAACGTTTCCGCTGTTCCGGTTTTGGGGTGTGACAGATTGGTATCAGAGTATTGTTTTTAGTGAGCTAAGTATATCAATTCATAAAAGATATACAACCTATAAACACAAAGAGATAAAAAACTCTGACCAAGGATTATACTTTAAAATATAACCATATTTTACCAAAGTATAATAACATCCAAAATCTAAACACTCGAACAAAAGTATCACAAGAAGAACAATAATAAAAGTCTTCGGATGTTGAGAATTACAGTCAAATCTGGGCAGTTATGTAATCGTAAGCTGGGATAAATGTAACCTAATCAACTACATTTATCCAAGATGCGATGAACGTGTGCTTGGGAGTGATAGTGGTGTACAACAGGTCTGAAACTTACCAACTAGGATTGCTAGAGCCAAACATAAAGTTAAAATACTATAGGAGCATTTTAGAACGCTAAAAGATCCACACTAATCCCAGAATGAAACTCAGAAGATAAGAATCGAACAAGAATTAAGATGCCATAGGGGTATTTTAGAATCCATAAACAACCTTGCGTGAATAACTAAAAAGATCCTTATTGATATACCTACAACTACAGAGGGTGTACTCCCAAGGTTATATATAATAAGGATCCCATAGGCTAAGAAGGTGTGATTTCGCTCAATTTCCTTTTCCTCGTTGGGATGTGGTTCTAGATTAGTATCACATATTCGAAGGCCTATCGAATCTAAGCTATATATGATTTGTATATCCTGTGTAATCGTAGCACGACTCGATATGGATAATCCAGTGAAATGTTAATAATCTCTTAGGATTCTTTAGACATTTCCATTCTCGCGCGAATCCTGTAGACAACCCTATCCACTTCAGTACCGGCAGATTAGTTGATTCAGACCCAGAGAAGGTTCATTGAGAAGATTTCCTGTTCGGAAATAAATGGACTGGGTCGAGACTATTGAATTCACCAGGTGCCTATATTCTTTTAGGGACATCGGTGAGGAAATCCGCCTAAACTTCGGAAATTCCCACTCATCCATCACGAAGTGGTGACACCCAGAGTCAGAAATCAGAAGGAAGGCGGAGTGGAAATTCAATATATCCATACGAGAAGGGAACCCTAGGAAACCACCCGAAGGAAACCAACGCCGATTCCAGTCAAAGATACGAGGTAGACCGAGGGAGCTAGTACAGGGAACCCGAGAATTGTCTTTTCCTCGTGTTCATCACACTAATAAACCCTTAAAATAATACAATTTAGTGAGTTAGTGGTTACACTACTCATGCTATGTGTTAGGTAAATCGTCGATTCCCGTTGCCAGATACACGATTAGGGCGGATCCCCGCACCTTTATTGTGAGTGTATAGCCATGAGCTTTCATGAGCCTCTCTTTCCGCAGTTTCGTTCCGAACTGTTCTCAAATCTCTCCAGGCCGGAGAGTGAAACCTTTCCCAGTATAAAGGTAACTTAGTAGGAACGACTCGCAACTTATGGCCTTTTTCCGATACTCCTACTCCTACCTTGATTACCAGGACTACATCATAGGGATGTAGGTCGACACTCAGACAACCAATACCCGAGGCACGGGAAAAATATTATGCCTAATACGTTCAGGACAGAAATGTCCAGGGTAACCATCATCTCTCATTACCTTGTATTCCTTTCCGTGTAGGAAAACCATGCCACCGAAGAAGCGTAACCTATCCACAAGCAAGAAACCTACTCTCTTATTCGATGAAGCTACGTTCCAAGCTGCAGTCTCAGCAGCCGTAGCAGCTGTCATGACTCACCTGAATGCTAACACCGCCAATGTTAGCAAGGGCGCTGTCGGGATTTCCAATCCTGGCGATGGACAGGAACAACCAACACTTCCATACCCAGTCACCCAAGAACCTCAAACGAACCCACTAAAGATAAAACTCAAGATGGAGGAGGGAAGTACCTAGGCCCAAGGCCTTTCTAAGGGCAACGAGTTGAAGCAACCCCTGTCAACCCTTCCCTCCCGACTTCAAGCAGACCATACCTAGGAGACCTTCCCCACTGCGGCAAGTGCAACTACCATCATCATGGTGTCTGTCGGGAACTCCACTGTATTAGATGCAACAGGAAGGGGCATACCTCCCGTACCTGCAGAGCCCTGGTGGAGCTTATTACACCAACCACTAGCGCGGAAACCAATATAGTTTGTCACCTATGTGGTGGAAAGGGACACTTCAAAAGGGATTGCCCAACTGAAAGAAACAACAAAGACACAGAAGGAGCCTGACACTACCACTTTGGGAGAAGCGGCAAGAAACTCGATAGATTTTGGTATGTCTCTCGATCTTGGATAACTAAACTAAGAACAATAATAGACTAATTCAAATGTAAATTCTTCCCAGTAAGGCGAAAGTCGCAGCACTGTTATAAAATTTAAAATTCATTAGGTAAAACTATAATGGCTAAACATATATGTTACGACAATGTATATTTAAGATGGACAGACCTAGAGTGAGCGAATGCCGCCTCATTTCCTGTTCCACGTTTGGTTGTGGATTTAGGGCGGGGTCGCTCAGTCAACAGTCCTCCCCACCTTAAATATACATGACTAGTATATTTGAGGCGATTATAGAAATGCCTCGTGAGAATCCATTCATGAAAAGGTACTCTATTTGGAAACACTTAGAACTCTCTATAGTTCCACGTCGACTCTATCAGTCCAGGTATCCGCGATAGTGATACATAGGACGAAACCCGAAACGCCTAGAACTTGTGTGCCTGTTCGGCACATGACTCTATCGATCTTCATTATATATCATGTCAGAGTGTGCCAACTTCGACGACTCTATTGATCATGGTTCGACTTCGTGCAACCATGTGTATATCCTTAGTGCTGTGTAAAAAGAACTTTCTCCGTAGCCTCATCGGCAAATAAAGGTTCTTCCGAACCTAAACATAACACAAATGATTAAACCTAATGTGATCTGTCAATCGTCCCTCTTATCTCAACCCTTCCGAAGTACCCAAGAAAGGGTACCTCGTGCCGTTGACTGACCCCTCGTAGTCAGATGGAAACCGAAGCAAAAGATACTGTAGATACTCTAGAAGATGATAACCATCTGAAGCGTACTTCATAGTTTCCCCAAAAAGACCTTTCGCACCTTGCACGTCAGGTTCGTAAGCATAGAGATTAGAACTCATAAGGAATGACCACCATAACCAGGTATATGTGTAAAGGTGGTATACAATTGAGATCAAAAAGATTTAAGGTGTGTGTTTCCTCCCTACTCCCTGTTCCTCGTTGGGTTGTGGGTTTGGGGTGGAGTCGCACAGCTGAACATCCTGCCGACCTCAATTGTATACTACTTGCATACACCAAGTACTGGTGGTTAAGCCAAGCATGAGCTCTACCACGAACCTCTTCGCAAAACACTTTCACCCTATTCCATAACATAGGAGCCGGAGTCAAGAGAATCACCGCGGGTTGAGCTATTAAAGTTCCAAGCAATGAGACCCTATACTCACTAGAATTGGCCTAGACCGAGGAGACTCAGAACCTTCAGAAGAGTAGTTGCAGTAGATACTCTTACTACTCAGGCACCTGCCCACCCTGTTATAGACAGGTAGTGCCTATTACCCTCCACCCTCTCGTATGGAGGAAATCGTCGTCGCCCTGTAGACGATAGACTTCATTCTCCGAAGTGAACACTAGAATACTGAGAACCACAGGATAACCTCCGCAAACAAGAATCCTTGATCAAAGTGAGAAAGTAGTTGCGTTAAACCTCGTGACCTAGATCCCGAAGAGATTACCGACTGGACGCCAGCCCAGGTGTCAGTCGAGGGGTTGTGCAAGAACATGCGCTTTCCACACTAGAATAAATCAAAGTCTTGGACAACCCTTGGACTATTAGGTGTTCCACGAATACCATCTCACGCAGAGATAGTAGAACCACCTCCCAAGATAGCCCAACACTCGTCTACTGAAACCCTATCTCCCCGACCCTCAGGGTTTCCGCATCTCAAGAGCCTTTAGTGCAGATTCTATTTGCACAAGCTTGAGATAAGACAATCTACAGGAAACAGACAACCATAGTCACGCAACTCACTTGATGATCTAGAAAGTCTCTATCGGTCAGTTGACAAAAAACATGAAACCAAAGACCACTCGAGATTCCTAAGAACCAACCTGAAGGACTACACTACTAGTACGAGTGAGAATGTTAGTAACTTCGGAATGGTGATCACGCTAGTGATGATCTTGCCATAGAAGTACACTATGTTCTGAGTACGGAAAAGCTCTACCCTTCCGAGAGCTTAGGACCATATGAGAATCCCCATGAAGACTTGGTCCAACCCGCTTCAGACCGCCACTACATTCGGATACCCCACAAGATTCACACCCGATCGATCCACTTCTTAGACTTGATATGTGATTTCCCGACATGACTCTTCGTGCCTCAGTCATCTAGATAGAATCCATTGAGAACCCTAACCTCGTAGATACACTAGTTGGAACCCACTAGCTACACTAGACGGAATCCGCATCCCGTATGTGAAGGTCTATTGGAATGACAAACACAGACTAGAGTTCACTTGGGAATGCGAGGACAAACCGTGTAGGAGGTGCTCTCTTATCTCTACTTGGCCATTCATACCTACTTCCTTGCCTAGACCTGAATTTCAGGACAAACTTCCCTCTAACGGGAGGATGATGTGACAACCCAACTTGTCCCGTTACATTTTCCCCGTTACCATTAACGGAATATTCCACTGTATAAAAGTTCCGATAATTAGAGGGCATCAATTTAATAAACATTCCATTGGTTCACATTAACATTCCGTTAAGTCGTGATAAAAGAAAATAAAAACACATAACACATATTTCCATTTAATTGGAAATGTTAAATTTTATTATTACGACCACTAAATCGGGTGCGACCAAAAGCCCCGTATAACGGCAGTATCAGGTAGAATTCCACTGAGCTCCAATTCCCACTCATATATAAAGGGGAGTAAACTCCATTTGGAGCTTTTCCACCCTCTCTTTCTATACTCTCTCTCTCTCTCTAGACTCCTTTTCGCCCCGAATCCGCAACCAAACGCTTCCAAATCGTAAGTCCGCTTACCCTAGCTTATTCTAAACGTATTGATTCGTGTTTATAGCTAAACATTCGGACTTAGAAGCTGTTAGAATGGAGTTTACGGCCTAAGCCCCTCCTTAGGCCGTAAACCCCTTAAACAAGGCCAAAATAACCCAAACTTGTCCCTAATGGCTTGGAAATAAATAGAGGAATTAGTCTAGGAGTGTTTGCACATTTAAAACAATCATTTTGGGGCATAAAAGAGAGTTTACGGCCCAAGCACTTGCTTAGGCCGTAAACACCTCTAAACTATGTCAAAATGCCTCCAAAACACTCCCAAACCACCCTTAGGCTTCATACATAATTTAGGGACTTAGTATTTGGGGTTTTGATCACTTAAACACATCAAAATGAAGGGGAAAAAGGAGTTCATGTCCCAAGTATGTACCAAGGCCGTAAACTCCCCAAAACATGCCCAAATGTTGGTTTTTGCCCCCCCAAATGGCCTTAGACTATTTCTATAAAATGCTAGGAAGGTATTAAGGGCTTAAAATCAAAGAATGATGGGTGTATGAGAGTTCACAGCCAAGCCATAGAGCTTACAACCGTAAACTCTCAAGGATTGGTCTTTTGGTCCATAAACTCTAAAGGAGTGCCCTTTTGGAACCCCAAACACCCCCTATAGCCTTGAATAATTACTAGAAGTGAGTTAAGGGCTTGAAACTTCACAAAACTCAAGGAATGAGGGTTTACGGCCGTAAACTCCCTTAGGAGTTGCCCTAGGCTGTAAACTCCTCTAAAATGCCCTTAGAAGCCTCAAACCCACTCATGTCTTTTTAGAATTGTACTTAGAAAAATCCCACTAATAAGATTAAGCTTTGAAACACACTAGATACCCTTACCATGAGTTTACGGCCGTAAACTCATGGTGAGATGTCCCTGGGCCGTAAACTAAGCTTTGGGAGTTTACTCTTGGAGAGTAAACTCCATTCCTTAGCCATACATACCTTTAGACGCTACCCGGGACACCCAAACACTTAACCAAAGTGTTTTCCACTCCTTTGAGTGCGTATATTTGTTTAATTAGTATTAAATATACTAATTGTCTATGAACATATGTTATCATATGTTAAATAGGTCATTGTGTGTGTTCAAGTCCTTGCATGACACCGAACGCCCAAACGACACCTTCGTCGAACCTACTTACACCAAGTGAGTTCATACCCCTGAATGAACCTTTTAAATGTTTTAACATGTTTTATAGGGGGGGGAATACAAGTTAAACATGCTAGTTATCATATCAATCACATGTGATTGATAACCCGCATGCACAAGATTTTACCATTGTACACTGTTTTACCGAGTAGGACACTATAAATGGCTTTAAAAAGGGTTTTCATTTGTTCAAGTTCTTACTTTTATTGTTTTATCAAAGTTCCATTTTCAAACCGATTTATGAAAGATTCCCAAAGATTTCTAAAGGTTTTTACACTTAATTTACCAAAGAATACAAATGCGATTTTCCTGAGTATAAAGGTTTTTCCAAGGTTTTCATGTATACTTTTACTTGTTAGTTACTGCTGCTTCACTTATACTTATTTTTTTTAAACTCATACTCAATAACGCTTTCACTTTGGGATGCGTTTATACGTGGTATTGTCTCTATTTCGCTTATACTTGTAGTCGCTTATACTTAATAGACGCCCTTACTTCACTTATCGTCGTTTCCACTTTGTGATACACTTACTTTTGGCACACTTATACTTCACGATACGAATCCACTTGTTACACACTCAAGCATAGTTAAATGTATGTCTGTGCATGTATAGATGCATATAAGTAATGATTGAAGGACTTAGGAAGGCTTGTCTTCCCTATTTCCTTTTCTTCGTTGAGATGTGGTCTGGTGGGATCGGATGGCCGTTCGAAGGTCGTTTGATTCATAAGTTATATATGATGTATACGAGCATAGCCATACAGGAATTCTCTTGTCAGTTCAGTTAAGAGTCTCTACCTCTAGTCTACACTTACATTAGAAACACACTACCCACTATTTGGAAGTCTCTACCTCTAGTTCAGCACTTACATACTACCCACTATTTGGAAGTCTTTACCCACTATTTGGGATGCATCTTCAGGACATGGCCTTCTCCGTCGTCTAGTTGGTAACCAGAATCTCCTGTAGGGAGAGCGGACATTGTGTGTATAGATCTATACGGGATTGACACCCCCGCACCCTGACTGCTAGCTATAGTCCACTGCTCACCAAGCCAAGGGGTGACAAATGTCACATTATATAGATGCTTGTAGGTCGTCTGGTACTCTAGTGTCGGTTAGTATGGTTACGAGTATCCTGGGTTATCTTATAATTCATGGCCTTACGGTAACGGTATTTCACCGGCAATTTACACTGTATGCTGGTAACTCATTTTCAGAGTCACACTGTTTTGCCCTTGCAAGATGTATCTTTCATTAATACTTTCTGCGGTCTGTAATCTCTGTTTTGACCTTGCAAGATGTATCTTTCATTGATATTATCTGCGGTCTGTAATCTCTGTTTTGACCTTGCAAGATGCATCTTTCATTGATACTATCTGCGGTCTGTAATCTCTGTTTTGACCTTGCAAGATGTATCTTTCATTGATACTGTCTGCGGTCTGTAATCTCTGTTTTGACCTTGCTAGATATATCTGTCATTGATACTGTCTGCGGTCTGTAATCTCTGTTTTGACCTTGCAAGATGTATCTTTCATTTGATACTGTCTGCGGTCTGTATTCATTGTTTTAAGACCTTGCCAGCTGTACTTTTCATTTGGTACCTTCTGGGGTCGGCGTCTCCATTTGTTAGACTGAACCAGGCGTGCCGTTCATTCAATGCTCTCCTGGAGTCTATGATTCCTTTGCCTTAGTCAGCAGTCCTCACTGCTGAGGCATATGTTATTTCCCTGTCGTCTCTTGCTTTCTTTAATAATCAAATTCAGTATTTTGATAATGATAGCAATTAAGGGAAAACCACTTTTTACCACATAACACTGACCAGTCTTGGTAGAAGGCTGCTTTGATTAAAGAAAATATATGATTTTCTGGAAAGAACTCTAATACATTGTGAACACTTAAACTATTACTTTATGAAGTAATTTGAATGAAATGTCACTAAATACTTATGAACTCACCAACATTTGTAAAAATGCTGATACTCGCTTTTCAAATAACTTGTATTCTCAGGTTAGCATTAGACAGGTACATCTCGGAGCTGTTGGTGAAGATAGCTTAGTACTGCGATGTATCTATTCGATTATTTGTATTACTTTGATGTATTGATGTAACCATGTAAAACTATTACTATTAATGCAATGTTTTGTTGTACTTTGATTACTATAATGCATGTGTTGTGATACTTGACATGATGTCATCCACCCCAGAACGTTTCCGCCGTTCCGGTTTTGGGGTGTGACAGTTTGTCAAGAAGTTCTTGTAGTTGGCTAGACAATTCTTGCATTTCAGATGGAGCCAACCAATAAGGAGATTTTGCTACCTGTACTGCTCCTGGAATTAAGTCGATTCGAAACTCAACTTTTCGAACAGGAGGTATTCCAGGTAGATCTTCAGGAAACACGTCAGGGAAATCACATACTTGAGGTATGTCCTTGATTTCTTTTGTCTTTCTCTTCCTATCTACAATGTGGGCTAAGAATGCCCTACATTTCTTATGTAGATATTGTTGGAATAGTGTCTAAGGCTGCAACTATATTAGGCAAGTATTTGATCCGGTTGTGCATGGTCCTTTTGGGTTGCCTTCACCATAGCAACTTGATGGATGATTTGTTAAGAGAGAGTAAATATTATAAGGAATAATATATGGTTATTTGATTAATATAAGTCATAGATTAATTGGAATTAATTTGGTGACTTAAAGAGATTAATTAAATAAGAGGGTATAAACTGTCAATTGTTTGATAGTTACACTTTAGACTATAAATCCTTATCCTAGATAGGATGGACGATTTCTAGGGCTTGGATAAGCCAAAATCGTCCATAGGGTTATCAAGGAAAGGATATGGATCAACTTAAAGTCTAAGTTATCCAATTAGGGTTTAGGTTGTAACCCTTAAGGAGTCTACAAGTATAAATTGACCCTAGGGTTGAGGGAATTCGACACACCATAAAAAGTAGAGATACTCTGGCCGAATTCCTCCCCTCTCCTCTCTCCTAAATCATCTTGCTTGCTATTGGTGTTTGTAAGCCATTAGAGGAGTGACATTTGTGACTCTAGAAGCTCCAAGACAACAAGATCAACAAGGAACTCAAAGGTATGATTCTAGATCTGTTTCAATGTTGTTATTTAACCTAATTAGCCATTAGAAGTCTTGGATTCAAAGCATGTTTAATTAGAAAGCCTAGATCCAAGCATTAGGGTTTTGCATGCGCACATAGGAAAGTTCTTATGGCTAAAACCCATCAGTGGTATCAGAGCCTAGCTTGGTTTTCTTTAAATTGTTGCTTGATTAACTGAAACAAACCTGCAAAATTCGATTTTGGGTTTATGAGTCATGTACTCGGCGAGTCCGAGCGTCTGGATTAGGCAAAACCGGGATTTTTCCATGTTTATCTTATGGAAACTTACCTTAATCATATTAGATCAACCCTAATCCGATTTTTTGATATATATGACTATTATCTTGATCAAATTAAAGATATTTATCATCTAATAAAATATTTAATTTCCTTATGTGATAAATGATTAATTATGTTGATAATTATCTTAAAAGAAATCATGAATAAATCAAATATAGATAATTAGGATATTAATTGTTAATTGGAATTATTTGTTATTTGATCCTTCATGTTTTAAATGTTTAAAACCTACCCTAAAGTTTTGAAATTTATATTTGTGATTAAAAGTTTTAATTTAGACAGCTTAAATTTCAAACCCTAGATTTTAAAAGGTTTTAAAATACAACCCCATACTAATATGGTATTACTAGAATAATATATATATGTATAACTAAATGCTAGTCTTACCGTTAGTAGGCATCATTCACGAAGCCGATCTATAAGGTGGGTATAAGGTTGCGGCCTATAAAATGGCGCTTAATGGGTGTACACTCACACCCACCGCTTGCTTGATTGGTGGAGGGTCGTTAGCCGAACGGGTAGGATAGGGCAATCTCACCCTCTCATTAAAAGTATAATAAGAAATACAACGTAACTACACGTTTTAAAAAATTTCCCAATCTTAGTTACTTTAGGAAAAGTGAATTGATGCAATCCCATGAAATTACACTTTGCACCTTGCTAAGAAGTTAGTGGAGCGTGTGTGGTTTACCGGCACACTAATTGGTTCTAAGCGAAGGTGGCAAAGGGTGATTCATTGTTTATCATAGTTCGATGGAGTGTGTGTGGTTTACCGGCACATCGAATAGGTGATCGTTACAATGAAGGCACCATGTGAATTTGCATGGTAATTCACACCCGCTTTGTGATCCTCGGCATCCCAGTCACAAACGAGAGGGGCATATCGAGATTTAAACATGCCATTGAATAGTTCAATGAATCTCATCCGAACCTAGGAATTCTCAAAAACACTTAGGACTAATAGTTTAAGTTTTGTAATGGAGAATTAGTGAATTGTCATTCACTTACCTTCAATTTATTTGCATGTTAGATTACGACATCCCTTTTCTAGTATGTAAATGTTATTGTTGGATCCTAGCCCTAATTTTTCTTATTAGGTGATAATTAGGGATTCTTATTCTAATCTATCTTTGTCCTTTTCTAATTGAAGATGTCGAACGCAAACAACGCTGCTGCTAGTTCTTTCACGTTGATGAGCCTTTGCCAAAAGGTCACCTTCGATGGAACGAACTTTAGCGAATGGATAAGATACATTCGCACCATTGCTCGCTATGAGGATAAAGAGTATGTCCTCGATGAAAAGCTCGAGAAAATCAACCCCGAAGTTGCTACTCCCGAAGAAATCACCGCCTTTGAAACTCATGAGCGAGATGCAACGAAGGTACATTGCATCATGATCGCCACCATGAACTCCGGATTCCAAAGTCCTACGAGGACATGTATCCATACGAGATGCATTAAGACTTGTTGGAGAGATACCACCAAAACGCGAGACAAGAGCGTTATGAGATTTTCACTAACATGATCTCCGCTAAGATGGGTCATGGAGAATCTCTTACCGTGCACCTGCAAAAGATGCAAAGGTATGTCGACCGCCTTCGCAAGTTAAATGTTGACTTCGGTGAAGACTTGGCGATCGACATGGTGCTTCACTCTTTGCCTCCAATGTACAACCAATTTAGGATGACCTACCACATGAACAAAGAAGAGGTCACCCTAAGCAAACTCCAAGGTCTCTTGAGGGTCGCTGAGAGCAACTTCAAGGACAAGTCTGTTGCACCAACTCCCAATCCGTCCGCTGCTCCTGTCTTGGCTATTGGTCAAGGGAAGGGAAAGAAGAGGAAAGCTTCATCGAACAACTATCGCAAGGTGAAAGCCTGAGATGGTGCCTCTTCTAGTGGGACCAAAGTTGATCCCGCTAAGCCCTGCTCCAACCCAAAGGAGGTAGAGTGCCACCACTGCCACAAGATAGGACATTGGAAGAGAAGCTGCCCGGATTACCTGCAAGCGATCAAGGAAGGAAAGATCAAGCCATCTTTCACAGGTATATACACAATCAAATCTAACGATTCTAATCATGCTATTTCTTGGGTTCTTGATACCGGTTGTGGTTATCACATTTGTTCTAATGTGCAGGGACTAAGAAGAAGTAGGGATGTAGAGCAAGGAAGGATCAATCTAATCATGGGGAACAGAAGATCGTCGCCTGTGACCAAGATTGGAGTGTATTCTTTAGTTCTTAGGAATAGTTTGGTTTTAGATTTGAACAATTGTTGCTATTCGCCAGAAATGGCTAGAAACATCATTTCATTTCATGGTTTATATAGACAAGGATTTAGATTTTCTTTTAATAATGAGAATGGTTCTATTTTGACTTATCTAAATGGTGTCTTTTACTTTGAAGCTATACCATGTAATGGAATATATGAAACTGTTATGATTGTTGATAACTTAGGAAATGATGTTTTGAATATTGATTCTTCCACTAGTATGGATAAATCATCCTTGTGGCATTGCCGTCTTGGACATGTCAACAAGAAACGCATAGCCCAACTCCAAAAGGATGGAGTGTTGGAGTCATTCGACCTTAGGGAAGATGATACATGCGAGTCTTGTTTACTTGGAAAGATGACTAAGTCACCCTTCACGAGTACTTGTGAAAGGGGTGAGGGGCTATTGGACCTAATACATACCGATGTATGTGGACCCTTTAGATCAACCACGAAGGATGGGAACCGCTTCTATGTGACTTTTACCGATGACTATAGTAGATATGGGTATATCTACTTAATCAAGCAAAAGTCAGACACCTTTGAAAAGTTCAAAGAGTTCAAGAATGAAGTGGAGAATCAATTGGGCAGGAAAATCAAGATGCTTCGATCCGATCGAGGAGGAGAGTACCTAAGTCTTGAATTCCACGATTATCTCAAGGAGTGTGGAATAGTTTCGCAATTGACGCCTCCTAGGACACCGCAGTTGAATGGTGTGGCAGAAAGGCATAATCGGACCTTATTGGATATGGTTCGCTCTATGATGAGTCGTGCTTCACTACCTATCTTTTTTTGGGGGTATGCCTTAGAGACTGCCGCCCATGTCCTTAACCGAGTCCCTACTAAGAAGGTTGCCAAAACACCTCACGAGATGTGGACGGGGAAAGCTCCCTAGTTGGCACATATCAAGGTTTGGGGTTACGAGGCTTTCGTAAGACGAGATACTCACGACAAGCTTGAACCTCGAAGTGAGCCATGTATTTTCATCGGCTACCCGCAAACATCCTTTGGATATCTCTTCTATAGACCGAAAGACAATGTTGTCTTTGTTGCGAGGAGAGGAGTTTTCCGAGAGCGAGAACTCATAAGCCAAGGAGATAGTGGGAGGCAAATCGAACTTGAAGAAATTCAAGAGTCGATAGATGAAGGAACCTCTACCGCTGGCATTCAACCCGAGGAGGAAACTCCGGTTGAACCGATTGACGAATCCTTACCTCTCAGACGTTCCGATAGATTTAGAGTTCAACCCCAGTTTTATGGTTTTCATATTACTACCGAAGGGGACACGTATATTAGTGATGGTACACTAGTAAATCTTGATGAACCTAATAGCTATAAGGAAGCCATGGCAGGCCCGGAGTCTGCGAAATGGAAAGAGGCAATGGATAGCGAGATCCAATCCATGTACGATAACCAAGTTTGGAATTTGGTTGATTATGTGCCCGAACGTAAGACCATTGGGTGCAAATGGATCTTCAAGAAGAAGACCGATGTGGATGGGAATGTACACACATATAAAGCGCGATTGGTCGCGAAGGGCTTTACTCAAACTCCCGAAGTTGACTATGATGAGACCTTCTCACCAGTTGCGAAGATTAAATCTATTAGAGTGATGCTAGCAATTGCCGCATTTCATGATTATGAGATTTGGCAAATGTTGTCAAGACCGCTTTCCTTAACGGAAAGTTGGCTAAGGATGTTTACATGGCTCAGCCAGAGGGGTTTGTGGATCCGAAGCATCCGAATAGAGTGTGTAAGCTTGAGAAGTCCATTTATGGACTTAAGCAAGCGTCTCGCAGATGGAATCTTTGCTTCGATGAGAAAGTCAAAGAGTTTGGATTTGTACGAAGCGAAGACGAATCTTGTGTATATGTCAAAGCCAGTGGGAGTATAGTAAGCTTTCTCGTTCTATATGTCGATGACATATTACTCATAGGGAATGACATCCCGACTCTGCAGGAGGTTAAGTCCTGGCTCGGGAAGTGCTTCGCTATGAAGGACCTCGGAGAGGCTTCTTACATTTTGGGAATAAGGATAGTAAGAGAAAGAAGTAAGAGACTAATTGGACTTAGTCAGAATACTTACTTAGAGAAGGTACTAAAACGTTTTAGTATGGAAAACTCAAAGAAGGGAGAACTACCGATACAAGGAAATGCCAAGTTGAGTAAGACTCAAAGTCCGAGTACCGAAGCTGAGATAGCAGAAATGAGCCGAGTACCATACGCTTCCGCAGTTGGCTCAATCATGTACGCTATGACTTGTACTCGCCCTGATGTAGCCTTCGCTTTGAGCATGGTTAGCAGATATCAAGGGAACCCTGGCAAAGCACATTGGATTGCGGTGAAGAACATCCTTAAGTACCTTCGGAGGACGAAAGAATGGTTCTTAGTCCTTGGAGGGAGTGATGACTTGAAGGTGCGAGGGTATAGTGACGCCAGCTTTCAGACCGACAGGGACAACTACCGTTCACAGTCGGGCTGGGTCTTTACCCTAAATGGAGGAGCAGTGACATGGAAGAGTTCCAAGCAGGAAACTGTAGCTGATTCAACGTGCGAATCAGAGTACATTGCAGCGAGCGAAGCATCGAAGGAGGCAATATGGCTAAAGAACTTCATTGGTGATCTTGGAGTTGTGCCGGCCATAAAGGAGCCCATGGAGATTTTCTGTGATAACGAAGGTGCGGTTTCCTTGACCAAGGAACCGAGGGATCATGGTAGATCTCGACATATCGACAGAAAATATCACTTCATTAGACATCGTGTAGAAGAAGGACAGCTAGTAGTGAAGAGAATATCATCAGAAGATAACCCAGCAGATCCGCTTACGAAGGGACTAAGTAGGGTGAAGCACTTGCAGCATGCTAGGAGTATTGGGCTGAAGGATGATATTAGTATAGATTAGATAGTGTTAGAAACGTATAATAGATAAATGTAATTAACATTTGATGATTAAATAAAGGAGTTTTATTTATGAGTAAAGTTACTGTCACATGTTAATTGTTTAACTATTGTTTCACTTTGCATGTTTTGACTTCTAGAATAATTGAGTTTAGTAGGAATAATCGAATTATTCAAATGGTCCACAATCGTTCATATGTTGGGAGTAGATATGAATGAAGATTGTCATGAATTGGTGTGTAGAATGTCTAAATGGTGTTAGACATAGCAAGGGTTGCTGCAACGTTCATGAGTGCTTATGAACTGGTTTTGAGCATTGGAATAAACCCGTGCTTGCTGGAATCACCTTATGGAATACGATATAAAAGGGTGATCGCAAGACGATAATATCATATAGTCTTAAAACCTAGATATATGATTTATTATTTGTTAATTGATTGTACATTGATAATGCGAAAACGCATCAGTAACTCGTTGTTATAAAACGCATTGTTGTGTATAGTTGGTTAATGAATAAGTAAATGCATATAAGTCGAAGTTTATCTGTAAATTTTATCCTAAGAGGGTAGAAGAGATATCTTGGCCACTCGATGATTTGATTTGACTTATGTGCCGGGCCCGGTCAGAACTGAATTTATGTGTTTGATTAAGTTCTATGTCAAATAAATCGGAGATCGAGAAATTAAGTGCTTGACTAACCATTCCATAGGATTGTCAGCATGATATCTAACAAAGGACTGTAAGATCCCTTATCTAAAGGACAAGATTGATTTGATCAGAGTTGATAGTGTCTTTGAGAGCTACGATTGCAAACCGAATTGTACTTGTATAGTTACTAGACTTATCCAAGTGGGAGACTGTTGGAATAGTGTCTAAGGCTGCAACTATATTAGGCAAGTATTTGATCCGGTTGTGCATGGTCCTTTTGGGTTGCCTTCACCATAGCAACTTGATGGATGATTTGTTAAGAGAGAGTAAATATTATAAGGAATAATATATGGTTATTTGATTAATATAAGTCATAGATTAATTGGAATTAATTTGGTGACTTAAAGAGATTAATTAAATAAGAGGGTATAAACTGTCAATTGTTTGATAGTTACACTTTAGACTATAAATCCTTATCCTAGATAGGATGGATGATTTCTAGGGCTTGGATAAGCCAAAATCGTCCATAGGGTTATCAAGGAAAGGATATGGATCAACTTAAAGTTTAAGTTATCCAATTAGGGTTTAGGTTGTAACCCTTAAGGAGTCTACAAGTATAAATAGACCCTAGGGGTGAGGGAATTCGACACACCATAAAAAGTAGAGATACTCTGGCCGAATTCCTCCCCTCTCCTCTCTACTAAATCATCTTGCTTGCTATTGGTGTTTGTAAGCCATTAGAGGAGTGACATTTGTGACTCTAGAAGCTCTAAGACAACAAGATCAACAAGGAACTCAAAGGTATGATTCTAGATCTGTTTCAATGTTGTTATTTAACCTAATTAGCCATTAGAAGTCTTGGATTCAAAGCATGTTTAATTAGAAAGCCTAGATCCAAGCATTAGGGTTTTGCATGCGCACATAGGAAAGTTCTTATGGCTAAAACCCATCAGATATTTATGGGTCTTAGTACAAGAGATGACTTTGAGGTTCTTCCCAGATGTATCACCATAGATAATCAGGGCTTCGCCGTTTGGTAAGGGTAGTCGTATGGCTTTCTCATGACATAAAATTTCGGTGCAGTGAGAAGATAACCAATCCATGACAATTATGACATCAAAACTACCGATAGGCATTGGCATGAGGTTGACGTGAAAAAAGTAGTTATTAAGAGTTAACAGACAGTTTTCTAGGATTTCATGTGTTTTCTCAGATTGTCCGTTGGCGATTTCTACTTCATAGATTTCTTTTAATCTGCTAGACTTATGACTTAACAATTTTCTAAATGTCGGAGTTATAAAACTTCGCTTTGCTCCAGAGTCGAAGAGTATGGTAGCATATAAATTATCTATGAGAAACATACCAGATACGACCGAAGGGTCCTGGATAGCCTCTCTACTTCCGATTACAAACGCCGTGCCACGTCCTATGCCTCCTTGACTCCTTAACTTTGGACATTCTTTCTTGATATGTCCAACCTCCCCACACTCGTAGCATTTTCTTCCTTCACCACGACCTATGCCATTATTGGTTTGTTGATTTACTGTTGCATGTGTTGTGCTCCTGCAGTAACGAGCACTATGCCCCTTTTTCTTGCACTTCATGTAGGCAAAACAGTCACATGGATGATGATGGTTGCACTGATTGCACCATGAAGATTTTGGTTGTGTAGGTACTGCTGTTGTAGCTGCATAATTGGTTGCCACTTCTTGTCTTTTCTCAGATGATTATTTGGGATTCTTCCTAGTAAACTTGCGCTTGTTTGTTGTAGATTTGGGAGACTCAGCCTTTGAGATTACTTCTGTTCCTTGGATCTCTGTAAGGGTTAGCTGATGAGCTATCCTCTTGGTGCTATCATAAGTCATAGGCTTTGATGCGATCACCATGCCTTTGATTTTTTATGCTAAACCCCAGATATATCGCTCAATCTTCTTATATTCAGGGGTTACAAGTGCTGGAAACATTACTGCAAGATCATTAAATCTAGCAGTATAAGCTTTTATCTCTGAAACCTTCATGGTTAGGGTCCACAATTCTTGTTCCAACTTATGTATTTCCTCCTTAGGACAATACTCCTCTACTAGCACCATTTTTAGCTCTTCCCATTTCATGGAATTTGCAGTATCAATCCCCATTGTATTCACATGCCTATTCCACCATGTAAGTGCTGCATCAGCGAAAGTACATGCTGCAAATCGTACTTTACAATCGTCTGGACAAAAGCTTATTTGAAAGCCATATTCTGTCTTTTCTATCCACCTTGTCGAATTAACTACCCCTTCATTTCCTTGAAAGCTTTTTGGCTTGCAATTCATAAAATCTTTGTAGGTACATGTTCTAGTGGTCCCTACATCTCCTTCATTTCTAACTCCATCTCTTGTAACATTAGATAGAGTCGAAGCAATTCTTTGAGCTATGATTTCTTCAAGTTGTACTGTACTTATTGAGGGGTTTATTTCTGGTGGTGGTTGAGGTTGTTTTTGTTGTTGTGGTGTTGATAGTCGGTTAGGGTTTAGCCGATTACTCCTTCTAGGCATTTTGTTTTAGTTCCTATTATAAATAATAAGAATTTTATGAGTTTTGTTATTCAATTATTCTTCAAAGTGTAATACATAATGGATAACACAATGATTATTGTAATATATGCTTCATATTATTATTGGTGGTTACATCAGTTTATTTAGGCTTATAAGAGAAAAGTTTCTATAAACATTACAAAATATGCAAGGTTTTCTACATTCTTGCTATAAGATTTTACTCTTCTTGCCTTAACTAGTCTGATTTTCTATATTTACACAACCACTAGTTTTAGCTTATCTACCAGAAACCCAAGTGATGACCTAACACATCAGTGACATTAACCACTTGCTCCTCAAGTTCTCGAGTTCTCTGCTTAAGACCTCCTGTGCGCTCCTCGTTTCTTAAGGTTTGATTGTATAGCTCTAACTCTACAATCCTTGCATCGTAAGTAATCATATCGTTATAAGCAAAATTTATACGATGATGGACATCCATCACTGATTCCTGATCTCGCGTCCTTTGTCCTTCTAGCCTTCGTACTCTTCCGGAGAGATGAGTAGCCCTTCCTTCAACAATTTCAATCTTATCTTCAATTTTCGCACTTTTCTCAAACAGTTGAGATAAGGCGTTCACTTCAGAAGAATGTGGGGGATGTGGTCGAGATGATTGACTAGTCTCATACATCTTAGTAGCTCTTTCTTCTGCCACCCACCTATCTTCGGTTTGGGCTATTCGTGCAGGTTCATCTTAAACTCTATGACTTCCTGAAGATGTCGCCTCCTGATTCTTCTTATTCTTTATCCATATTGGTATGGATTTATGTGTTGTGCGTTTCATCTTTGCTCCTCCGGGAACTTGACGATAAAGAGTGTTCATTGGTGGTAAAGATGATGCTACTGATTCTGTCTCCTCCATTGGTTCGCTCTCTTCCATTGGTTCACTCTCTTCCCATTCATTGGAAGGTAAAGGTTCTCCATCGTCAGAAGGTATTGGATGAAAGGTGGTTGGATTTATAAGGTAGTAAGGATCGCCTACCATAATGGGGAATGAAACTTCCTCTTCTTCATCCGTATCCTCGATGATTATCCATTATCGTGAATGTGCCATGTCGAATTCCTATACATCTTGGATCATCAAGATTTTTGTCTATCAAATATTTCTCCCAAATTAAATATCCCATATGATCTGATCAATAATAAAATTTAGTTGCGCACCTACACCTAGTTTTGATAGGATCTATGCACATATAAACTTTAGTTGGAATATTTGATCTAAATCCTTGAGATCAAAAGCATTCCGGGTATTAAGGTGTATTCTCTTCGTGGGTCTGAGTCTTTGTATATGACTTTATATTCTTATTTATTGTATTCACGCTTTAATTATTGTTTGTTACTTTAGTAGAATAATTAATAATAATTTTTATCATAGGCTAAGGGATATACCTAAACCTAATAGAGTAAGCCCTAAACTATAGACGTGCTTTCCTAAGAAAGTACTAGTTCACTATAGTTAATAGCTCTGATACCAAATCTGTCACACCCCGGCCATCGGCGGAAACACCGGGTGGTGCAACGTCATTCTTCGTATCACAGTTATATAACATACATTGAACAATACTAAAGAAAATACATACCTTTATTGATATTTGAAAGTTACATAACTATTTTTTCTAGAACCTATTACATAATATCCGACTATGACATACTTCTTAATGAACAAAAAGATAATAGTAAAACTTCTCCTGTATGAATACATACCAGCTTTTCAAGATCCATAAAACACATAAATTTTAAAATACGTCAACATAAAGTTGGTGAGTCCACATGTTTTGACTCTATAAAAATAACACATTTTCCATGTTCAAAAGTATAGTTTTGAAAGTATCATTTTTGACTCTTCAACATTTAGTATATATATCAGGTATACTATTCTACTTATCAAATAAGTGTTATACCTAAACGTTCTTTAAACCTAGAGTATAGTAGGGGGAAACTTATACATAACATTAATACTTGTATACGAAAAAGTTTAATGTTTCTAACAAATTGCTACCATGAGCCTGTAACCACTGCTACGACACAATACCTCTGATAAAACACACTCATGATTTCCATGAGAAACAACACCGTACGCTTCATCGACGCCGGAACAATAACAAGTAAAAGGATAGTTCATCACTTGTTTATGGTTTACTGTAGCTAACAATCACAAGTGGGGTTGTCAAACCGTATACTAATTATACATGACTTCCTCACTCACACAGGATCAACGGTCATAGTTCAGAGGATTTCCGCTAAGATCCCCAATCTTAGTTGATGAATACAATTACTCATGTACACTTCGACGAATTCCTATAACTCTAACAACAATAGCATTTTCGTGTCTAAAACTCTAAGTTACTAGACTTTGCTTTTAAACATTACTCCTAACTTCATAACATTTAGGCAGTATAACAGCTATTACTTGAAATAAAACCAGGTTTTATCTTGACATTATACCAATAACAAAAACAACATATAACATAACAAGTTTTATATTGATATAAAACCAACAATAACAACGTACATACTTTTTAACACATAGAACTTCCGAATATAACTTTGGAACTATATTTCACACAACATATATAGAATCTTAAGTATAACTTAAGATTCCACATTAATATATTTCTATAACACTAGCATGCTAACAAGTTAACAATAGTTGTATATATTCAAAGTATTATAGTTAGAACAACTATCTATATTGATACTAATATACCATCATATAGAACTAATGGGGCCGTGAAACTCACCCTAGTAGTGTGATTTTATGTAATTGAAGCAGAAACGGTCAGCGATACGAGGTCGTCGGGGCTCGGGATGCAAGACGGCTTCAGCAAGGGAGAGAGGAGAAAGGAAAATGGTGTAAGGAATAGTTGAGGTCATACCTGATATTTATAGTAAGGATTTTGGAGTCTCACATCGTGAATTTTTTAAAACTCACGTCGTGAGTCTTGCATGCTCATCCCGTAGACTTTCCATTTGTGTCCCTAGCTTCGGAGGGTGGCCATGTGACTCCTCACGTCGTGAGTTATTCTTGCTCACGTTGTGAGTTTGGATCATATCCCTTCATAGCCTCGTCACACACCTTCTAGATTCCGAGATGTTGAAAAATGACACCTCACGTCGTGAATAAACCCTTGTTCACGTCGTGAGTTCGGTCAGATTAGGGTTTCTGAAAGCCAATTATTCGGAAGGTCGTAACTTTCGCATACGAACTCCATTTTTGACGTTCTTTATATCCACACGTAGGTATTTACGAGTACTACAACTCTGTTCTAGAATCTAATGGCTAATTCGAAGTCTATTATAAATTTCTATTATTATAGAGATATATAGTGTTCGGTTTATCACAACTTCCTTAGTCAGATTCAAATGTTCTCTGTATCTTTGGAAGCCTATGGACATATACTTGGAGTTGTATTATAAAGAAAGTTTGTATTTGTATTAGAATTTATCATGAACTACATAGTACATTTATCACATTACTAGTTTACAAAATTATATGATTGTTATAATCACATGTGATTGTCTATCGACCTATTCTGACTGGTGTTACAATTATAATCATTCTCTCTGTTCATGTGTTGTTTCCCGATTTTCGATTTAAGATGACTGACAATAAACTTCAGTTGAACACAACAACTTAGTCCAGGCTTGGCCAAGGGCTTAGGGTGTCATCACTAAATCATCGAGGGGCCCATAGATATTGCTTTTATCCCTCTTAGGATAAAAGGAACATATATACTTCGACTCAAATTCTTGCTTGTACTTACTCATGAGATCACACACAACAATATGTTTTATAACAGCAAGTTACTGGTGCGGTTACATATGTCAATGTGCAACCAACTTGCAAACTACAACTCACATGTCTCCTTTTCAAGAATATAAGATATTATCATCTCATAACCACTCGTGATATAAAGCTCGTCGAAAACGGACTTAGAATGAAGAAGTTATAGCACTTTGAAGTTGTGGGCAATATTGGTCCCTAATGGAGAAAAGTGTTAAGAAGTACCATGCATGCAAGGTGGACAACGTGGAAGTACGCCCAACGTAATCTGGGGGTACGTCCAACGTAGAGGAAGTAAGTGGACGTGGGTGTGGGAGAAGTATGCTTAACATACGAGAAGTACGCCCAACATATACTCAGAGTTCCTAAACCCTAATTTTGGGGATAAGCACTATATAAAGAACAAAATGCCCTAGATATCAGGCTCCCTCTCATTCTTAGACAACCACCACAAAACCCTAATCCCTCCTTGAGTGTTATTGGAGCTTAGGAGGCTATTAGAGAGCATTCTAGTGTTGTGAAGTGATTTTCCAAGAAAGTGAAGAGAAAATCAAGGTGGTGGTTCAAAGGAGAAGCTGTAGATCCGAGATTGTTGTTCCATTTCAGATCATATTGAGGTATAAAGCCTTGAATGCTCCTCAAGTATGCTTAGATCTAGTGTAGTGATGATTTGGACAATTTTGGTCCCACAAATAGAGCTTTATGGTTCAAATCAGATTCCTAGGCTTAGAGTTGCCACTCTCAGTGCTAAATGAGTCCCAAAGGCAGAAAGTTGCCATCTTGGATGTCTTATTGGGTTCATGCATGATTTAATATCACTCTCATGAAAATAGAATGTCATTTTGGATTTAGGGCTAATTAGGGTCATGTAAAGTCACCAAGTCGGTGACTTTATAGATTAAGACATTGAAGAGGACTTGGATCTGTGATTATAGCCGTTGGAATAGAGTATTAAGTGCTTAATGGGAAGAGTGACTTAACAGAGTAGTACGCTGGGAGTACATGTAGGTACGCGCAGCGTACACACCATGCAGCCTGTACGCTTAGCATACAGAGGAATACACCCTACGTACTCATCAGATATGGGTTTGGCGTGTTTTGGGCCTCAGATTAGGCCATACATTGGATTTTGGTTCCTTGGGCGTTAGTGGGCCATCAGAAGTCAGATAATTTGTGCCAAGAATATGTTTGGGCTTAGGTTAAGGCTTATTAGAGGGATTGGGCCCAATTTAGCAAAGCAAATTGGGCCATTAGTGGGCAACTAGTGGGCTTGGGAAGCCTACCTAGTTTTAGGCCTTTTTATATTATAGTTTTGGGCTTTAGATATGGACCAAGTTGGATTAGGGGTAAAATGGCCATTTTACCCTAATGAGAGTTATTGGTTTGGACTAATTGTTATTTTGGGTAACGGTAGCTCAAGGAGTCGAGAGATCAACAGTTTAGAGATCTACCAGCTAGCAACGAGAGGTTTATTCATAGGATTCTATAGTCAGCTTGTGAAGTGAGTTTTCTCTTGTAGGAATGGGTCTAAGGCACCAATGTCAGCCCGTTTATGTATGTTAGTGTATACCAGATTTAGATCCGATGTCGGGGTTAGCCCGATGTAGTTTATATGCTTCCGGATTACTGTTCGATGCTGGGCAAGGCCCGAGGAATGTGTATATGTATGTTTCTGAACTACGGTTCGATGCCGGGTGGTACCCGAGGAAGGAATGCATGCTTACTTATATTTGTTGTCTTTGTGATACTTGCATGTGCCTGGTAGGGAGGTGAGTGTGGGCGGGGGCCCATAGCTCATCACTAACTGAGTATGGACGGGGTTCCGTATCTCATTATTAACATAGTAGGGGCGGGGCCCAAGATAGGTGGGGCCTTAAGACTAGCAGTTACAATGTTGTGTTTTTCTGTTATGTACTAGTGTAACAACGCAAATTTTCAAATAAATTTTTTCATTTAAAATAAAGTAGTTTCATTCAGCCAATAATATTTATCTCATATTTCATATCAAATACATATATAAAATCCCCAAGATCTCAAATAGCAGCAGTGTGTATGCATCATGCCGGCGCCTTCCCACGGTCCTCGCTAGTACCTGAAACACATACATAACAACTTGTAAGCATAAATGCTTAGTGAGTTCCCCAATATACCACTACACATATACGCCTTTCCAGGCCCGAACCTTACGGTCCACAGTACAACGCCTTCCGGCCCATGAGATAATCGCCTTCCGGCCCATAATATTTTGCCTTCCGGCCCATAACATATTGCCTTCCGGCCTGTAACATATTGCCTTCCGGCCCGTAACATATTGCCTTCCGGCCCACAAACATATGCAACACATAGTACAATTACTTAAACACATATAGCACATATATCATATAACATACCTGACCTTTCTGTCACATAATACTTTGCCTTCCGGCCCATAGAACATACATAGCATGCATAGCAACTACCTTTTCAATTATAGCATATATATAACACATAACATATCCGACCTTCCGGTCACACATAGATACCCTTCCGGGTACAGTATAGTGAGAAGACTCACCTCGTGGTAATGTAAGCTATCAACTCTTGAAACTACTCGCACTCGATCCGCCGATCTGCAGACTCCCTATAATACCATATACCCTTATTAATACTCTTATCATTCAAGACAACTGACCCTAAGAATTTACATGCAGGTCAACTCTGGTCAACGGTCAACTTGACCGGACTCGTCGAGTGCAAAGGCGACTCGGCGAGTCTAGACGTCCTCCCCAATTTTCCCTGTTGTTCTCCTTTCTACTCGTCGAGTATCCCTCTTGACTCGACGAGGTCCTCATGGAAGAATCGCGGGGCCACCCCGACTCCACTCGCCGAGTCTGAAGAACAACTCGGCGAGTCCCAGTGAATCTTCAAGCTACTCGCCGAGTCTGCTCATCCAACTCGGCGAGTCCATGCCATGCAGTCGATCAACTGCTTCCTGAAACACGTATGATCCCGAAATACACACTCATGGGACTATCTGGACCTCTAAACATCCTATTACTGGGGTATAAACACTTGGGTAACAACATAATAATCCATCTAATCATCAAATGGGTTCTATAAACCCTAACTTCATTTACACATCAATCACAGAAGAACGAAATCCGAGATATTACCTGATTGATGCACTTTCTGTGTCCCCAATCCTCAAAACGTGATTCTCTTGCTGTTCCTTTAGCTAAACCTTCCTCTTCCTTGCACACAACTCTTCCAAACCCAACAATGGTCTTCAATCCTTGCTCCAGATGCACACAATCGTTCTAGGGTTCTTCTCAGTAAGCAAAACGAACAATGACGGCCTAAGAGGCATTATATACGTTCCAAACTAAACGGATAGGGTTTCTGCTGAACAGCGTCGACTCGCCGAGTCCATATATGGACTCGTCGAGTCCAGTCGCGCATCCGCGACCAAGCCTGTGGTCCTACTCGGCGAGTCAGGCACCAACTCGCCGAGTCCCTTCCTAAAATGTCCCAAAAATAGATTTAAAACAATACCTGAAATTACGGGCTGTTACAACTCCCCCCCACTAGAACTAGACTTCGCCCTCGAAGTCTCACTCTGCGAATAACTCCGGATGTTGCTCCCGCATTTCACGCTCCGGCTCCCAAGTCATCTCCGATCCCTTCCGGTGTTGCCACTGAACCAACACCAGAGGTACCTCCTTGTTCCGCAGAACCTTGATCTTCCGATTCCTTATAGCTACCGGTCTCTCGGCGTAATTCAGGCTCGCATCCACCTGAATATCCTCTAACGGGACCACTGCCGATTCATCGGCTATACACTTCCTCAACTGTGATACGTGAAAGGTATTATGAATCTGTCCCAACTCTGCTGGCAACTCCAACCGATAAGCTACCCGACCTACCCTTGCAATTACACGAAATGGACCTATGAACCGGGGCCCCAACTTGCCCCTCTTTCTGAACCGGATCACTCCCTTCCAAGGAGAAACCTTCAGGAGAACGAAGTCGCCAACCTGGAATTCTAGCTCGGACCGGCGTCTGTCCGCATAACTCTTCTGTCGGCTCTGGGCGGTCAATAACCTCTGCCTAACCTGCTGAATCTGCTCTGTCGTCTGGAGTACGATCTCGGTACTGCCCATCACTCTCTGTCCCACCTCTCCCCAGCAAATGGGAGTCCGACACCTCCTACCATACAACAACTCAAAAGGTGGCATACCAATGCTCGAATGATGGCTGTTGTTGTAGGAAAACTCAGCCAAAGGCAAATGTGCATCCCAGCTACCCCCGAAGTCTAACACACACGCTCTAAGCATGTCTTCCAATGTCTGAATCGTCCGCTCGCTCTGACCGTCTGTCTGGGGATGGTATGCGGTACTAAAATGCAGTTTAGTACCCAGCTCCTCATGGAATTTCTTCCAGAACCTGGAAGTGAAGCGTACATCACGGTCTGAAACAATCGAGATTGGCACTCCATGCCGAGATACTATCTCTCTCACGTATAACTCCGCCAACTTCTCCGCTGATGAACTCTCGCTAATGGCAAGGAAGTGTGCACTCTTCGTCAACCTATCCACAATCACCCAAATTGCATCGACTCCTCTGGCAGTTCTCGGCAATTTGGTGATGAAATCCATCGTAATCTATTCCCACTTCCACTCAGGAATCTCCAAGGGCTGCAACTTACCATGCGGTCTCTGGTGCTCGACCTTAACCCTACGGCAGGTCAAACACCTCTCAACGAACCAAGCGACGTCTCTCTTCATGCAAGGCCACCAATATTCCTTTCTCAAGTCCAAATACATCTTCGTAGCACCGGGATGGATCGAGAATTTCGATCTATGAGCCTCCTCCATCAAAGTAGCACGCGTACCGCCCACGAATGGTACCCAAATCCGACCCTGAAACGTCAGAAGTCCTCGTCCATCCTTAACGAACTCCGAAACTAACCCAGCGACCCGCTCTTTCTTCTGCATTTCGGATCTCACAACCTCGGCCTGTGCCCCACGAATAGCATCTAATACCGGAGTCATCACCGTCAGTCTCAGACATACGTCTCGCAATGGAGTGCTCTCCGCCCTACGACTCAACGCATCGGCTACCACATTAGCCTTGCCTGGGTGGTATAGGATCTCACAGTCATAATCCTTAACCACGTCCAACCATCTCCTCTGACGCATATTTAGGTTGGGTTGATCCATCAAATACTTCAAACTCTTATGGTCCGTGTATATAGTACAACGAACCCCGTACAGGTAGTGAGGCCAAATTTTGAGAGCGAACACTACTGCCCCCAACTCTAAGTCATGCATGGGATACCTCGCCTCGTGAGGCTTTAGCTGCCTCGATGCATAAGCTATCACATGGCCCCTCTGCATCAACACTGCACCCAGTCCCGAAATCGACGCGTCGCAATACACGACAAAATCCTCCATCCCTTCCAGGAGAGCTAATACCGGGGCTTCGCACAGTCTCTGACGAAGTGTCTCGAAGGAAGTCTGCTGCTCGGGTCCCCATGAGAATGTAACACCCTTCCGGGTCAATCTGGTGAGCGGTACCGCAATCTTGGCGAAGTCCCTAATAAACCTCCGATAGTACCCCGCCAACCCAAGGAAACTTCTGATCTCGGAAGGTGACTTCGGTGCCTCCCAACTCATCACTGCTTCCACCTTGGCGGGATCGACCAATATCCCTACCTGATTAACAACATGTCCAAGAAATTGGACCTCCCGCAACCAGAAGTCACATTTGGAGAATTTTGCATATAGCTTCTCCGACCTCAGTACCTCAAGGACCTCCCTCAAATGTCCCTCATGCTGCTCTCTAGTTCGCGAATATACTAGGATGTCGTCGATAAATACAATCACAGACCGATCCAGCATCGGCCTGCATACCCTGTTCATGAGGTCCATGAACACTGCCGGGGCATTGGTGAGCCCGAAAGGCATCACCACGAACTCGTAATGCCCATACCGTGTCCTGAATGTTGTCTTCTGGACGTCCTCATCCCGCACTCTTACCTGATGGTACCCTGATCTCAGATCGATCTTGGAAAACCAAAATGCCCCTTGCAACTGATCGAATAGATCATCGATCCTCGGTAACGGATAGCGGTTCTTGACCGTCACCTTGTTCAACTCCGGGTAATCAATACACATCCGGTGTGAACCATCCTTCTTCTTGACGAATAGAATCGGTGCTCCCCACGGCGAGCTACTCGGCTGAATAAATCCCTTCCCCAATAACTCCTGGAGTTGCGAGGACAACTCTTGCATCTCTGGAGGTGCAAGATGATAAGGCACCTTCGCAATAGGTGCAGCCCCCGGAATCAGATCGATACCAAACTCTACTTGCCTCGCAGGAGGTATTCCCGGCAAATCCTCAGGAAAAACATCTGAAAACTCACGCACCACTGGAACCTCCTCCACTGTCCTCGGTCTCTCGGAAGCCTCCCACGTATCCATCACATACGCCACAAAACCTCTACATCCCTGCTGTAGGCATTGCCTCGCCCTAGCGGCCGAACAAAAAGCTGATCCCGAACGGGTACCCTCGCCGTACACCGTAAGAACTCCCCCACTAGGGTCTCGTATAGTCACCAGCTGGCGCTCACAGTCGATGACGGCGCTGAAACGGCTCAACCAGTCCATGCCCACGATGACACAGACATCACCCATCGCAATAGGAATTAGGTCAATCGGAAACGCAATCCCAAAAATCTCTAGTACGCATCCCCAAAGAACCTCCGTAGCACAAACCACCCTCTCGGCCGCTATAGAAACGCTCAGAGGCCGACTTAACGACTCACGACTAATGCTGATATGCTGACTAAAAGCTAAAGATACAAAGGATCTACTCGCACCCGAATCAAATAACACAAGAGCAGGCATAGAGTTCACAAGAAAAGTACCTACACATATATTAACATAAGCATAACATTTCAACTTTAAATAAATACGCGAATTACAGTATACCTGCCAAAACATCGGGTGCAGCGCGGACCTCCTCCGCAGTCAGCTGAAAGGCTCTCCCGCGAGCCCTCGGGGCCTCGACCTTCGCCGGTCGTGTCTCGGTAGTCCTGGTAGTAGGTGTAGATCCCTGACGAAGCTGCGGGCACTCGGCCTTCCGATGGCCTGTCTGGTTGCAATGAAAGCAAACCATAAACCCCTTAGGGCAATCCCTGGCAATGTGTCCTTCCTTGCCACACTTGTAGCAACCCCCCGCTCGACACGCCCCCTCATGACTCTTTCCGCACTTTCCGCAAGTGCGGCCCTTCGAACCTCCCATCCTCGAATCAGCGGACTTGGTCCGCTTGGCTGCCGGCTGAAACTGAGCTGGTCGCCGGTCCGCCCGCCGAGACTCGGCCTCCTCCCTGGCCTGGGTCTCTAACTCGATCTCGCGCTTCCTGGCGTTCGCCTGAAGCTCAGTAAAAGTACGATAGGTGGAGTTTGACACAAACTCTTGGATATCCCTCCTCAACACGCCCAAGTACCGGCTCATCCGTGACTGCTCTGTAGACACCAGCTCGGGGCAGAACATCGCCCTCTCGTGAAACTTCCGTGTGACCACCGCAACGGAATCAGTACCCTGCTTAAGGGTCAAGAACTCCTGAATCAATCGTTCCTTCTCCACTGGGGGAACGTACTCATCCCTGAACATCTCAGTAAACCTCTCCCATGTCACCGCTGAAATCTCCGCCAGAGTGAAGTTCGCCGTTACGAACTTCCACCAATCCTTCGCTCCCAGACGGAGCTGTTTCAAGGCGAACCGTACCCTCAGGTGCTCCGGGCATGAGCAAGTATAGAAGCACCCCTCAATGTCGGCGATCCACCTCATCGCCGCAATCGGATCCTGCGTCCCATCGAACTCAGGGGGTTTCGTGTTGCTGAATTCCCGGAATAGCAACGAATCACCCCCTTGCGGCCTAGCAGCGGCCACAGCTGCGGTAGCGACAACGACTGCAGCTTCAGTCAGTGCGGCGTACCGCTCCTCAAACTCCTCCATCAGGGTGGTCTTAATGGACCCAAACATCTCCGGGATCTCAGCCCGAACCGCCGCAGCTACCTCCTCTTGAATCATCTGACGAATCTCCTCGTCACTCATACTGCTCGAACTCGCTCCATGGCGTGTCATAACCATAATGTCTCTGAAATATAACATAAGATTATCAGAGACTCCATCAAGTACTGTTGCACTCGATAACGCAACCCTACTCAGTCTCCGACATCCAGGGATTCTTACTTGGGTCGCCCACCGACCCGGTGTCTTCGGTAGTACGAGCCCAATACTACCGACCACACCGTATCAGCATTCGTCCCAAATCTTCCTCCCTGAACCCCGAATAGTGAGTACTCTACTTCTAATATGCACTACCTACCTGCACGCTACCGAATATCTCATATAAGCAATCTTCCTAGACTAAGGCATCACAAAACAGGCCATTCTAGTCCTATCATGTATACCTAGTCTTCTAGCATGCATAACAATTCATAATTCAGTGCATAACATAACATTGTAAGGTATTCTGGGGATCTTTACCGTTCGGGCGCTGGCTGATCGTACACACTGCTTCTTTCTTGTTTACCACTTTACCATTTATAAAAGTTTATGTACTTATTATTTTTAAAAGATTTTTCCTCAAATCCTCGGTTTGAGTTCAGTTACACCCGAAGGTACACCCGAATCCCTCAAACCAAGGCTCTGATACCAATTGTAACAACGCAAATTTTCAAATAAAATTTTCATTTAAAATAAAGTAGTTTCATTCAACCAATAATATTTATTTCATATTTCATATCAAATACATATATAAAATCCCCAAGATCTCAAATAGCAGCAGTGTGTATGCATCATGCCGGCGCCTTCCCACGGTCCTCGCTAGTACCTGAAACACATACATAACAACTTGTAAGCATAAATGCTTAGTGAGTTCCCCAGTATACCACTACACATATACGCCTTTCCAGGCCCGAACCTTACGGTCCACAGTACAACGCCTTCCGGCCCATGAGATAATCGCCTTCCGGCCCATAATATTTTGCCTTCCGGCCCATAACATATTGCCTTCCGGCCTGTAACATATTTCCTTCCGGCCCGTAACATATTGCCTTCCGGCCCACAAACATATGCAACACATAGTACAATTACTTAAACACATATAGCACATATATCATATAACATACCTGACCTTTCTGTCACATAATACTTTGCCTTCCGGCCCATAGAACATACATAGCATGCATAGCAACTACCTTTTCAATTATAGCATATATATAACACATAACATATCCGACCTTCCGGTCACACATAGATACCCTTCCGGGTACAGTATAGTGAGAAGACTCACCTCGTGGTAATGTAAGCTATCAACTCTTGAAACTACTTGCACTCGATCCGCCGATCTGCAGACTCCCTATAATACCATATACCCTTATTAATACTCTTATCATTCAAGACAACTGACCCTAAGAATTTACATGCAGGTCAACTCTGGTCAACGGTCAACTTGACCGGACTTGTCGAGTGCAAAGGCGACTCGGCGAGTCTAGACGTCCTCCCCAAATTTCCCTGTTGTTCTCCTTTCTACTCGTCGAGTATCCCTCTTGACTCGACGAGGTCCTAGTGGAAGAATCGTGGGGCCACCCCGACTCCACTCGCCGAGTCTGAAGAACAACTCGGCGAGTCCCAGTGAATCTTCAAGCTACTCGCCGAGTCTGCTCATCCGACTCGGCGAGTCCATGCCATGCAGTCGATCAACTGCTTCCTGAAACACGTATGATCCCAAAATACACACTCATGGGACTATCTGGACCTCTAAACATCCTATTACTGGGGTATAAACACTTGGGTAACAACATAATAATCCATCTAATCATCAAATGGGTTCTATAAACCCTAACTTCATTTACACATCAATCACAGAAGAACGAAATCCGAGATATTACCTGATTGATGCACTTTCTGTGTCCCCAATCCTCAGAACGTGATTCTCTTGCTGTTCCTTTAGCTAAACCTTCCTCTTCCTTGCACACAACTCTTCCGAACCCAACAATGGTCTTCAATCCTTGCTCCAGATGCACACAATCATTCTAGGGTTCTTCTCAGTAAGCAAAACGAACAATGACGGCCTAAGAGGCATTATATACGTTCCAAACTAAACGGCTAGGGTTTCTGCTGAACAGCGTCGACTCGCCGAGTCCATATATGGACTCGTCGAGTCCAGTCGCGCATCCGCGACCAAGCCTGTGGTCCTACTCGGCGAGTCAGGCACCAACTCGCCGAGTCCCTTCCTAAAATGTCCCAAAAATAGATTTAAAACAATACCTGAAATTTCGGGCTGTTACAACTAGTATGATTATGGATATGTTTGTATGTGTATAATGAGTGGAGCCAGGAGACAGGCAGGGCCTGGTATAAACAGATCAATATATCGAGCAGGGCTCGATGCCAGGCGGGGACTAATGTCGGATTTATCCGATGTCGGGCGGTGCTCGAGGTAGCGGGCTAGGCCCAATGTATGTAGTTATGTGATTATGTGTATGGTATGTGGTAGTTTGGGGAGACTCACTAAGCTTTGTGCTTAGTGTCTTCAGTTTTGGTTTCATGTGCTTCTAGTAGTAGAGAGAAGAGCTCGGGATGACTACATTGCACACACCATAATGATTTAGCTTGGTATGGTTACTCTGATGTTTGATATGATACTCTAATAATGTTTTGAAATACTTTGACTTATATTGGATGAAATGTTTTGATAACTATGGTTTATTAAATGGTTTAAAATGAAATTTTTGGCCTATATTTTTGGGATGTTTCAGTGTGGGTATAGCAGGCCAGTTGAGGAATGATTAGCCAATCTTGATATATTGAGGATAGGATGTATACACATCCTAGTTGCAGGTTCGCTTTCAGGTACTTTGTGATGATCCATTAAAACAAATACGGGTAGGTGTGGAAGGTAGTATAGGCCCGTACTACTCGAAGCACAAGACCCATATTCGTATTAAGGAAGGCAAAAACTCCGAGGGTTTAGTCTATCTGTGATGGTATTAATTGTGTCATTTCTGATACATTTTGGTTCATTTTTCAGTATGGTGTTCATGAGAGGATCTAATTCTAGATCTGGAGGTGGGGGGGGGGGGGGGGAGATAGGCTTGGGTTGAATGATTACCAAATACGAGAGATGATTTTCACCGAGGTGGATACTACTGTCCGGGTATCTATTTTGGAGATATTTGGTTCTATCAAGACCATTATGATTGAACTATTTGATGATCGCTATGTTTTCCTCTGGAGGCTGCTGCTGCTTCAGCTACAATGACTGTTGATACTGCAGGGATTCGAAGAGAGAGATCATTCTAGTATCAGGACTTCAAGAACACAAACCCCCGGAGTTTGATTGGGTCAAGGATCTGATTGTGGTGATGAGGTGGTTGTCTGATGTGGAAGGTTGTTTCTTCACATGTTCTTGCTCGGATGACCATATGTTCAAGTGCTCCCAAAACCTTCTCCGATTAGGGGCGAAGGATTGTTGGGGATTGGTGACTGGTTCATATACTCTTGAGCAGAGGGTTATTATTCCTTGTGAGCAGTTCTCAGAGATGTTGCATGCGAGATATGTTTACCTAGTGGAGAGGGAGAGATTGGCTCAGGAGTACCTAGATCTAAGACAGATGACTGAGTCAATGACGGAGATCACCAAGATATTCACTGAGAGGGCTTTGTGTTTGTCCTGTGTTCATTGCTTCGTAACGGACACATATGAAGAGGTACTTGAGTATACTCAAGACCGACATTCTACAGTTTGTGTCTACTCAGCGTTATAGTGCCCTTGCCGAGCTTTATGATGTCATGGAGAGGCGAGAAATTGAGATGTAGATCCAGACAAGGGAGTAGCGGCAGGCTCCCATTCAGTCACATCATGAAGTAAAGCGGTTCAACCTTGCTGATTCACAATCTGGGGGCATAGGGTTCGTACTTGTGGCAAGTGTGGCAAGGTTCATGAGGGTGCTTGTTGATCTTCTTCTAGGTGCCAAAAATGTGGCAGGGAGGGCCACATTGTTAGGGATTGTTGTCAGCAGACCCTACCGGCGAGCACCAGGATTTGTTACCACTGTGAGAAGGTCGGCCATGTAAAGGCCGAATGTCCCTTACTCGCTGCAAGATCAGAATTGGCTCCATCACCGGCTACTTTGAGGATCACGAATGGACGCTAGGGCAGGGCGGAGCTCCTTAGGACATGGGGTCATGCTTTCTAGCTCACAACGAAGGAGGCTAGGGAGACACCATATGTCATTCCTAGTATGTTTTCATTTATTATTTTGTCAGTTATTTTATGGTATGCTTATGTTTATGATTCTACTAGGTGCCTTCTTAGCTAATCCCACCGTGATTGACTTGTCACTTCCCAATAAACTAGCTATTCCATACATATTTGCAACCCTAAACACAAATACTAACACTGCCCAAACGCTAAAACTGCCCGAACACTGAAGTGCCTGAAGCAGTATGTTGCCACATGGCTACTTTCCAAAATTTAACGAGACCTCCCTAGTCTCAATTTGTTCACCAATCATCTAAAATATCAGGTTCCGAACCGGCTGTGGAGCCAAAGGACTCCAACTTAGTTGCCTCAAATGACTTCTGAATGAAATCCTTCTCTAGAACTAGTTGCCACTAGTTATCATGCCACTATGGCTCTAACAACCTCCCGATCTAACCGATCAGGTCCATGCGTCGAATCCTGTCATCATAAAATCCAAGGCTAAAAGTGATTGCCACCTAACTGATGGTAGCCTTGCATCACAAGCAATGTTATACGGTCCATTGCTTTTTTGATCCCATAACTGAAGTGGCGCTCCTATAGTCCTATCACTGGCTTAACCAGATCTAATCCATCTGGGTAATTCCAAAATCCAACCCATGGATTCCCTTATCCTCACTGTTGCACCCAAACTGGTGGTTACTACTGTTCCTTCCACGATCTAACAACACGCTCATGCCATCTACGAAACTAGTGAATGCTACACCTACACCCGCAGTCTCATGACACTCTATCGCTATCCGCCAACCTCATGAATGCTACGGCTACACTCACAGATTTACCATGCTCTATTGCTATCTGACCGCTAGTGAATGCTACTGATACCCCACAGTCTTACAACATTTTCCATGCTAACTGACTGCTAGTGAATGCTACGGCTACACCCGCAAACTTACAACACTCTAACACTATCTGGCTGCTAGTGAATGCTACGGCTACACCCACATACTTACAATACTCAAACGCTATCTGGCAGTTAGTGAATGCTACGGATACACCTGCGGACTTACAACAATCTAACACTATCTGGCTGCTAGTGAATGCTACGGCTACACCCGCAGACTTACAACACTTTCCATACTGGGTCGGACACGCACTGGACCTAACACACAACTGAACTTGAATCCTAATTGGAGCTCTATCCTGGTTCCCGAAACATGCTGTCCGAGAGTCTCGAAGGCTGTCTATTGTTTAGGCCCCCAACGAAAGGCCACCAATTTCTTGGTCAGTCAGGTCAAAGGAACCGCAACTTCGGAGAAGTCCAGTATAAATCTCGGATAATAACCCGCTAGACCCAGGAACTCCAAATCTCAATTTGAGACCTCAAAATCTCCCACTGCATCTCTGCCTCTATCTTGGCCGGATCGACCAGAATATGATTTCGGTTGACAAGGTGCTCAAGAGATTTCACCTCGCGCAACCAGAACTCATATTTGGAGAACTTTACAAAAAGTCTCTACTCCACTTAGATTCGACTAAGTCTTCACGGCTCGTGAAAATTGAAGGACTCCCAATCCTTCTCGCTTCCTAGTATCCCACTAATGACAACCTGGGCTTACTAATGCTAGCGATCAATCACCAGTTACATCCTCAGATTGCTCATCCTCTAAAATCTTAAAGAGTACTCATGAAACCTTGTCCAGTTTGACACCTCAGTCCACCTCCAATGCTGACACCTAGAAGCCTCAAACTTCATCCCAAATGACAAATTATCGTCTCTACTTTCAATCTTGCAGCACCACGGAGCTCTAACCAAACACAACCCATGCGAAAATACCATTCTTTTGAACATCCAATGACAGAAGACTTATGCATCTAACCCCCGCAACTAACACTACCATCTTTATGATACCAATCCTTTCTTAGCAACGGTAGTGCCTTGAAATCCAAAGTTCTTCCATTGACAGTTATCAGCCATAACTTAACCATGATAGAACTATTGAACTCTATCTCCCCCGAAGAAGTATCACTCAAACCATGACTTAATATCCTCTAAACACTACTCCTTTATAGATCCTGAAAAATATTCGGAATTATAATAGTACACACGGAGCCCATTCTGCAAGATACGTTCCTTTGTAGGTTCATCAAGGACCTTTCGGCATGCAGGATGGCATATAACAATCCTTGATAAACCCAAGCAATAGCATAGAACCTACTAGAGATCTGAATTATCCAATTCCCTCATAATTTTGAAGCGATACAAATTCCCAACATCCACCTGGAAGTGGCATAAGATGACATACCTGCAAACATCTAACGAAATCCTGATCTTGATGATAGGGACCAACTATGGAATCTTCCTTCCCAAAGGATTCTAAGGGTCCACAGACCTTGGGTTTCAAATGAACCCTTAACTTCCCCATGACAAACCTAGCTGAAAAGGCCCCGAGACAACTACCGAGAGCTTCTAAAGTCTTTCCTTGGCTGAACAAAAGACCACCAAGGTCCATTCCCAAACTCCACAAGTAATCTATGACGAGATGAACTTCTCTGATCGTGCATCGACTGATTTAGGCTCTACTCCTGAGCTGGAACCAGAATCTGAGTTTCATTCTTGGGTTCTTAATCTCATACTGAAATGACATTCCAAGGATTCATATATACCAAATAATCCTTATCACATTTTACTGATATGACCAATCCTGCTACGTTGTAGCAGCCTAATCCCTTGGAGCGACAAACTCCCTTGTACACCTTCCCGTACGTGCTGTACTGAGTCCATCCCCCCTGGCCTTTCACCCGATGATCAGAAGTCAGGGGTCTCTTCCCGATACCCTCTACTATACTCACCTGGCACAACCCTTTCTTCCCAGGGCGCTCCAAACCAATCTCGCATACACAACTCTTGGAAGTTATATCCTTCAGGGTCTGACACCCTGTCACGCTCACTAGCTCACTTGCCAATGGCTAATCTGCAATAACTGGAACATCCTCTATTCCCAAATCGGATCACAAACTCTTCACCAAAGCTCCTTAGAATCTCCAAGACTCTCACCGATTCGAGTATGGATCATGTGCTTTCAGTAGTACAGGCCCAATACTACCTTCCACACCTATCCATACTTTCCTCAGCAATCCTCCCGAATCCTCCGAGTCACTTCCTCAAACTGGTACAGCCAAGTCTCATCCATCCTCACTACTAACCCACTGAATCATATCCTAGGCTTTCCAAGGTTCCCGAACTCACCCAATCCTCAGCTGCTGAATGATTGCCAATAATGTCAACTAGCTACCTCATGAATATAGCTAGCTCACATTACTAAGAGTCCCACAAAGCACAAAGCAAGCAACATTCAAACAATGGAAAATCTAACCATCATATTCCAGTCAAACCATTCTATCCTCTACTCAGGAATCTATACATGCAAATTAAAGGCTCATACAATCACGCATAACCTAAACGGGCTATCATATCATTGACTGATCAGTACTAGCATGCAAGTCTACAAGCATATACAGTAGGTATATAAGGCATCCTCCTATATCCTCAGACCTAATCTAGGATGTAGTTCTCATAATCATATCATAACATAACATGTATGGGTATCTTGGGGAAAATTTACTTGAGCTCGGCGGATTGCACGCATCACACACCTTGTTCTTTTCAAAGTCCTTTTCCCTTTTTCAAATTCTTTTCAAACTTCTTTTTATAAAATGATTTTTCCTTTGAAAATTTTCATACCAAGTCCTTAGTTTGAGTCCAGAAAGACCCAAGAGTGTGCCCGAATCCCTCAAACCAAGGCTCTGATACCAACTTGTAACATCCCAATATTCAAGGCCAAAAATTTTATTTTTAAATAAGTTATTATAAAACCAACAGTATAATAAAACATCCATAATATCATGTCATGTCAAAACCAAAGTAGAAATAATCAAAACATGTTATCATAAACAATATTAGAGTGTAATCCCAAAGATCTCATTTGCGGAAAACCATAGTGTGATGCGCTGTGATCGAGCAGGCTCCTTCACTTTGAAAACGAAGTACCTGAAACCAAAACTGAAAACCATAAGCACCAAGCTTAGTGAGTTCCCCCATAAAACCACATACCATACAACACACATGGTGCCAAGCATATCCGGGTGATGGCCTACCCCTGCGGTATCTTTCAACCGGTATCCAGGATTGTTTCACCCCTATCACTACCACATAATAACATAGCATAACATACATAAATATACTGTCAGGCATATTTGGGTGCCCGACCTACCCCTTCGGTATCTTTCAACCGGTAACCGGGAGCTAACCTCCCCTTCGGTATCTTTCAACTGGTAACCAGGAGCTAACCTCCCATTCGGTGTCTTTCAATCGGTAACCCGGGACTATTTCACCCTTACCCCTACCACATAATAACATAACATAACGTACTGCTAGGAATGCATGGTTTCTGACGACCCCTTAGGTATCTTTCAATCGGTATCCAGGGACTATTTCACCCCTAATACTACTAACACATATAACAAAGCATCCTAGAAAATAGAACAAATCAGATAGTTGCAATCCAGAAAATTATCACAAAGAGAATGATCTCATACATAGTCACCTACTAGTGGGCCGGCATTGGTGCCTTATGATGGGTTTTACACAAAATAACATCCTATGTGCTCATGCAAACCCTAATGTTTAGATCTACGCTTCTCTATTGTACATGCAATTCATCCAAGACTTGAAAACACAAGACCTAGTGTATATAATTCGAAATTGACATAACAAATCAGATCTAGATTATTATCTTGTTGTTGATTGAGGATCTTGAAGCCTTGATAACTTTAGCACCTCAAATGTTGTGCCTTTAATGAATCACAAACACCAAGAGCAATTAGAGGAAGTAAGAGAGAGAGAGAGAGAGAGAGAGAGAGAGAGAGAGAGGGGGGGGGTAGAGGAGAAATCCGGCTCTAGGACTTCTAGGGTTCAAGTGGCTGAATTTCCCATGCCCAAGGGGTCTTTATATAGGTGTAGGAATTAGGTTTTCAATCATTATCCTTATCTGGTTACTTAGCCACCAAGTAGCCTATAAGATAATTCTAGAATCCCTATCATGGACGAATTCTTAAGGCTTTATCCCTAGAATTCGTCCACCCTATCATCTAGGGTTTCCTTGCCCAACTTTGCAACTATCACATAATTACAGTTCACAGTTCAATTAACTTCTTTTGATCACAAAACTAGTTCTTATTTAATTTTTGGCCAATGTTAATTAAACAAATATGATTTCTCTTTTAATATATTAGTCTTATAATATATATTAATCAACCATAATCACATCTTTTTGTATTATTCCTCCAGTCAAATTGCTTTGGTGAAGGCAACCCAAAAGGACCATGTACAACCGGGTCAAGTACATATCAAATATAGTTATGGACTTAGACACTAATCCAACAGTCTCCCACTTGGATAAGTCTAATAATTATAAATGAAAATGCAACTTCTGGATCTGATTAGCAATTGCAGTTCTGAAAACTCTTGATCTTATCAATAAGTTGTCCTTCAGATGAAGGATTATATAGTCCTCCATTCTAGATATCGTGCGGACAATTACATTGAACTTAGTCATACTTATTGTCTAGTACTTTGTTTCTCAATCTCAGATTTGTCTGACATAGAACTTAATCGAACACATCAATTCAGTCCTGACTGGACCCGTCACATAAGTCAAACCAAATCATTGAGGGGCCCTGATATCACTTTTACCCTCTTAGGGTAAAATGAACATATAAACTTCGACTTATATGCATTTACCATTCACTAATCAAATCATACACAACAATGTGTTTTATAACATCAAGTTACTGATGCGTTTTTGCATTATCAATGTACAACCAACTAGCAAACAATAAGCCATATATCTAGGTTTTAGGACCATATGATATTATCATTTTGCGATCAATCGGGATGAATTCCATCAAGTGATTCCAGGAAGCGTGGGTTTATTCCAATGCTCAAAACTTGTTCATAAGCACTCGTGAACGTTGTAGCAAACTATTTCTATGTCTAATACACTTTAGACAATCTACACACCAATTCATGATAATCTTCATTCATACCTACTTCCAACATATGAACGACAGTGGACAGTTCAAATAATTTAATTATCCAGGAAGTCAAAACATGAAAAATGAAACAATAGGTAAATAATTAACATAAGATAGTACCTTTACTCATAAATAATACCCATTTATTTAACCATCAAATGTCAATTACATTTATCTATTACACATTTCTGAACTATCTAATCTAAACTAATATCATCCTTTAACCCAATGCTCCTAGCGTGCTGCAAGTGCTTAACCATACTCAGCCCCTTCGTAAGCGAATCTGCTGGATTATCCTCCGACTACACCCTCTTCACTACGAGGAGTCCTTCTTCTACCCGATGTCGAATAAAGTGATATTTTCTGTTGATATGTCGAGATCTACCATGATCCCTTAGTTCCTTGGTCAAGGCAACCACTTCTTCATTATCACAGAAAATTTCCATAGGCTCTTGTATGGCTGGCACAACTCCTAGGTCTCTGATGAAATTCTTTATCCGTATTGCCTCCTTTGACGCTTCGTTTGCTGTAATATACTCTGATTCGCACGTTGAATCAGCTACAGTCTCATGCTTGGAAATTTTCGAAGTCACTGCTCCTCCATTAAGGGTAAAGACCCAGCCCGACTGTGAAAGGTAGTTGTCTCTGTCGGTCTGAAAACTGGCATCATTGTATCCTCGTACCTTTAAGTCATCACTCCCACCGAGGACTAGAAACCATTCATTGGTCCTCCGAATGTACTTAAGAATATTCTTGACTGCGGTCCAATGTGCTTTGTCAGGGTTCCCTTGATATCTGCTGACCATGCTTATAGCAAAGGCCACATCAGGGCGAGTACAAGTCATAACATACATGATCGAGCCAACTGTAGAAGCGTAAGGTACTTGGATTATCTCTGCTATCTTGACTTCGGTACTTGGACTTTGAGTCTTACTCAACTTGGCATTACTTTGGATTGGTAACTCCCCATTCTTGGAATTCTCCATAATAAAACATTTTAGTACCTTGTCCAAATAAGTATTCTGACTAAGTCCTATTATTCTTTTACTCCTATTTCTCGCTATCCGTATTCCCAAAATATAGGCAACCTCTCCGAGGTCCTTCACAGCGAAGCACTTCCCAAGCCAGGACTTTACTTCTTGCAGCGTCGGGATGTCGTTTCCTATGAGTAGTATGTCATCGACATATAATATGAGGAAGATTACTATACTCCCACTGGCTTTGACATATACACATGATTCATCCTCGCTTTACAAAAAACCAAACTCTTTGACTTTCTCATTCAAACAACGATTCCATCTGTGAGACACTTGCTTTAGTCCATAAATGGACTTCTCAAACTTACACACTCTATTGGGATGCTTCATATTGACAAAACCCTCTAGATGAGCCATGTAAACATCCTCATCCAACTTCCCATTAAGGAAAGCGATTTTGACATCCATTTGCCAGATTTCATAATCATCAAATGTAGTAATGGCCAGCATCACCCTAATATACTTTATCTTCGCAACTAGTAAGAAGGTCTCATCATAGTAAACTATGGGAGTTTGAGGAAAGCCCTTCACAACCAATCGCGCCTTATAAGTGTGCACATTCCCATCCATGTTGGTCTTCTTCTTGAAGATCCATTTGCACCCGACCGTCTTACGACCTGGTACATGATCAACCAAGCTCCAAACTTGGTTATCGTACATGGACTGAATCTCGCTGTCCATCGCCTCTTTCCACTTTGCAGACTCCGGGCCTGCTATGGAATCCTTATAGTTATTAGGTTCGTCCAAATTTATTAGTGTAATATCAATAATATAAGTATCACCCTCACTAGTTATATGAAAACCATACAACACGGGTGGAACCCTAACTATATTGGAACGTCTAAGAGGTAATGATTCGTCAATAGGTTCAACCGGAGTTTCCTCCTCGGGTTGAGTGCCAACGTTAGAAGTTCCTTCATCGCTCGACTCTTGAATCTCTTCAAGATCGATTTTCCTCCCACTGTCCCATTGGCTTAGGAGTTCTTGCTATCGGAAAACCCCTCTCCTCGCAACGAAAACAACATTGTCACTCGGTCTATAGAATATATATACACAGAACTTCTGCGGGTAGTCGATGAAAATACACCGCTTACTACGAGGTTTGATCTTGTCGTGAGTCTCTCGTCTTACAAAATCCTTGCAACCCCAAACCTTGATATGTGCTAATGAGGGAGCCTTCCGTGTCCACATCTCGTGAGGTGTTTTGGCAACCTTCTTCGTAGGGACTAAGTTAAGGATATGGGAGGTATTCTCTAAGGCATACCCTCAGAATGAGATAGGTAGTGAAGCACAACTCATCATGGGACGAACCATTTCTAGCAAGGTTTAATTATGCCTCTCAGCAACACCATTCAACTGCGGTGTCCTAGGTGGCATCAATTGCAAAACAATTCCACATTCCTTGAGATAGTCATGGAACTCAAGACTTAGTTAATCTCCTCCTTGATCGGATCGAAGCATCTTGACTTTTCTACCCAACTAATTCTCCACTTCTTGTTTAAACTCTTTGAACTTTTCAAAGGTTTCTGACTTGTGCTTGATTAAGTAGATATACCCATATATACTATAATCATCGGTGAAAGTCACATAGAAGTGATTTGCATCCCTTGTGTGGATCTAAAGGGCCCACACACATCAGTATGTATGATATCTAATAAACCTTCACCCCTTTCACAAGTGCCAGTGAAGGGTGACTTGGTCATCTTTCCAAGTAAACAAGACTCGCACACGTCATCGTCCCTAAGGTCGAATGACTCCAACACTCCATCCTTTTGGAATTTGGCTATGTGTTTCTTATTGACATGTCCAAGACGACAATGCCACAAGCATGAATTACCCATACTGTAACGTCCCAAAAATCACGACCAAAAATTTCTTTAAAAACATTACTAGAATCATATTTATAAAAGTTGTATCATAAGTCACAACATAAATTCTTGAGTATTAATTCAAAGCATAATATCATTATCAGAGTCGAACATTCCCAGGCTAACTGACTACGGTGTGTGCACTGCAATCTCCCCGAGCTCCTCTTTTGAAAACTGGGTACCTGAAACCAAAACTGAAAACCGTAAGCACGAAGCTTAGTGAGCTCCCCCAATCTAACACATACCATGCAAAAACATATAAAGCACATACTGGGCCTTGCCCACTGCATCGGACCAATGTCCGGACTAACTGGGGCCTTGCCCCCTACATCGGACCGAAGTCCGGAAACTGACTGGGACCTTGTCCCCTGCATCGGACCGAAGTCCGGACTAACTAGGGCCTTGCCCCCTGCATCGGACCGAAGTCCGGAGACTGTCTGGGACCTTGTCCCCTGCAACGGACCGAAGTCCAGGCTAACTGGGGCCTTGCCCCCTGCATCAGACCGAAGTCCGGAGACTGACTGGGACCTTGTCCCCTGCATCGGACCGAAGTCCGGGCTAACTGGGGCCTTGCCCCCTGCATCGGACCGAAGTCCGGAGACTGACTGGGACCTTGTCCCCTGCATCGGACCGAAGTCCGGGCTAACTATCTGAACATAGCATAGCATAACATATCAACTAGCATGAACACATATACTGCATACTACATCGGGCCGTAGCCCGGAACACATAACACATAACACATAAAACATAGCACATAAATCCTGTCTGAGCCACGAAGGCATCAAACATGCTAACTACTGCATCGGAAACTACTGCTAACTGGACGGGCCGGCATTGTGGCCTTAGACCCGTCCCTACTGGAAGGAAACTCACCTGAGACTGCTGAACCCTACTGATAAATCTCTGGCTGCTACTCGACAATCCCCTGATCCGCTGCTCCTCCAGCTCTCCGAGCTATCAATACACATATAACACTTAGTCTGACAGTCAACTAAGTCAACTCTGGTCAAAGTCAACCTTCCAGGTCAACCCTACTCGCCGAGTCTTCCTAAAGACTCGCCGAGTTCATAAACTCAGGGTCTTTCTTATTCGCGACCCGACTCGCCGAGTCAGTCCATGACTCGCCGAGTCCTAGACAATCTTCAACCAACTCGCCGAGTTGCTCATCCAACTCGACGAGTCCATGCCTAACTTCATCCGACTCGACGAGTTGTTCATCCTACTCGTCGAGTTCCTCCTTATCTTCAAGCTACTCGCCGAGTCCACTCGAAGGACTCGCCGAGTCCAGTCGGTTCTACATACATGCAGAGGACCTTTGAGTCATGCATGGACTCCAAACTGTAGATCCACTCTTTTAAGGTCTATTCCTTACGTAAAGTTGCAAACTTTACGTGTAGAGAAGGAGATCTAGGCAAGATACGCCATTAACTAGGGTGTAAGGCCAAGGGACTTCAAAATCAACACAATGACTGATACTTTATGCTTCTCCAGGCCCTAAAACACTTGAATCTGAAGTAGCAACTCCAGATCCGGCTTCTAACCCAAAATAATAACATTATGGCAAAAGAGCCCCAACAACCACACATAGATCTAGGTGCAAAAAGGGTCCAGGAACTAGTTTATTACCTCCAAGTGCTCAAAATGAACTCACAATCCCAGATCTATAGCTCCTTCTTGCTCCTCCAAGTTCCTTCTTCCTTTTCCAAGCTTTAAAGCACCTTCCAAGGCTCAACAAGGAGATATGACGGCTAGGGTTTGATATCCAGGGCAAAAGAGGCAGTAAGGAACCCTGGGAAGAAGATTAAGACATTTATATAGGCCCCAAGTCCCGAATTTAGGGTTTTCCACGCACAGACCAGACTCGCCGAGTCACCCTGGTCGACTCGCCGAGTCGGTCACTTACTTCCCGACCCGGATCCCGCTCGGACTCGCCGAGTCCCTCCTTAGACTCGCCGAGTCGACACCAAAACTTAGGGTTTTCTTTCCTTTCTTGGTCTTCGAAACCTTGGGTGTTACAACTCTCTCCCACTTAAACTAAACTTCGTCCTCGAAGTCTGCTATGGCCCACTGCCTGCGAGCTGCCTCTAAACCCAACCAACTATTCCAACACCAGCTGCCTACCCTTGCTGGCTTTAGCTCGATCCTTCCGACTAACCTTAATCCCTGCATATAACATCTCGGGTCAACCCTGACCCTGAACATCCTGGAGACCCAACTTACTCAACCGGCAATCCTTCTGGTACTCACCGAGTACTGAACTGAACCTATAGGGGTTCGCCCCTTCCTGTCCTTGCGCAAATCCCTTGCCTTCCTAAGGCAAGGTTCTATAACCAACTATTTCTCTGTAACTGTGAAGGTCCTATACTTCACCAACTCCATCACCCCCGCCAATTCTAGTACGGGTCAATACCGCCAACAACCACCGACGCCCCTATCTGACATAACTTGGTGCCGAGCACCCCCGGTCCTTACTGACGTCTCCATATTTGGGTTACCGAACCCTACCGGTTACTACACCCCTTCACAATCTCCTAGTCGCTTCCCGCGACTCCTGAAAATACTTCGACTATCTATAACTGTTCTATCCATTCTTCCGCTCATACTGAAACGATGTTGATGGGCATAGCTTGCTTATATCCCATCTGATTTCTCAACTCCTACTAACTCGAGTCTTTCATCCCGAAGAAAAGCTACTTGCCTAGCTATCTTTACATGTCACTTATACTCGGCCGAAGGCTCAACTGATCCTGCTGAGAGAGACTTGTCATTTCCACATCAACCAATTATACCGTCAACACTAGTATTCCAACTCAAATACAATACTGACCCAAAACTCCGAAACCTTTCAAACACTGAATTGTCTGCAATACCGAACCTGCCTGAAACATTAAACTGCCGGAAACGCTGATCTGGATGAATCACTGAGCTGCCTGAGACACTGAGTTGGCCGAAACACTGAGCTGCCTGAAACACTAAACTGGCTGAAACACTGAGCTGCCTGAAACACTAAACTCAAGTCCAACTGTGGAGTCAAGGGACTCCTCCCTTAGTCGCTTCCACGACTTCTGAATGGAATCTTCCTCAAGGACTAGTTTCCACTAGTTATCCTATCACTGTGGCTCTAACAACCTTCCGATCCAACCGATCGGGTCCATACTTCACATCCTGACATCATCCATTCTATGACTAATAACATGATGGCTCCCAGACTGACGGTAGCCCTTAACATACCCGAACCTCAACGGTCCACTGCTACTCTGATCTCATAACTGATGTGACGATCTATAGCCAAGATTCGCTGACTTAGCCATAACTGAACCATTTGGGAAATCCGAATCTAATCCGTGGATTCCCATATTCCCACCGCTGCACCCGAACGGGTGGGAATTACTACATTCCCGCATTCAGCCACGTGCTCATGCTGCTACCAATCTGATAAAAGCCACGGCTACACCCGCGGATTCACAAGTCTCAAATACTATCTGGTTGCTAATGAACGCTACGGCTACCCCCGCAGGCTTACAACACTCTACTACTATCTGACTACTAGTGAATGCTACGGCTACCCCCGCAGACTTACAACACTCTACTACTACCACCCCGAGGACATCCTGACTATCCCTAGTCCCGCTAGTGATTCTTCATCCCAATTTCTCACACCAGCCCTCAGTCTTTGAATTCTGCATCATCCTCGACATCTTATATCCTTGATATACTTAGTGCTTCGTCGAGGAATTCTCCGGCTTGGTTCCCAAACCAACCGTCTACTAATCTGAATACAAGAAGCTATTGTTGGGAAGTTTCCAACCTCCCAACTCCTGAATCTACGCAATCTACATGCTGCCTCAGACACTGGCTACCAATGCTAAAACATCTCCTGCTACCCGTTCTCAGGGTCTTCATTCCGACTCTCATGCGTCCGACAGGTGGCCCTCAATCTTGGATTCCCAACCAGCTTCTAACCATCTCGATTACATGAACTAACTGCTGGGAAAAGTTCTTGAACTCCTAATTCTGAACTCCTCAATCCATCCATCACTGAGCTACTACCATTTCTTCTTAGAGGCCGCGCACTCATTCTGAGTCCACAAGACTCTTATCCAAATATACCCGGAGGGTTCTCCCCCACTTCGATCCTGCTTAACCCTTGCGGCTTCACACTCAAAAGAGATCCCGATCCTTTACTACCATTCCAAAACTTCTACTGGGGAACCCAAGCCCGCTAGGTAGGAATTTGACCATTCCATCCAACCCACTATCCACTCCGAACTAGCGAAACGATCCAGATCTCTCCCTACCATGCTACAGTTACTGCATCCTCCAAAACTTCTCCATATGAGCACATCCCTTAACTACCAACCAATTATCCGAGGTATGAAAATGGCATATGACGTAATCACAAGCAAGCCACTCCATAACACAACACTTATACCACAATTGATGCAAAAACCATAACAATATAATCATAACATAAGCTGACAAACACAAAGTTACATACCTCCATTACTCAGTGCTGCTCGAATCCCTGCTGAAATCTACCGGAGAAACTCGGCTCCGAGCCGTAGGCACCCTTGCCCGGCCTTGACAACCACTGACGGTACTTGAAGTTCCAAGGGCAGGAGCTGGCGCCTGCCCTGCTGAATACAAACTCGGACAGTGGGCCTTCTTGTGGCCCCTCTGACAGCAATGGAAACACAACGGATCAAGTCCCTGGGCGATGGTAACAACACAGTCTCTGCTCAAATGACCAATCTGGCCGCACTTGAAACACCCAGCATCGCCACCACTTCTACGCCTACACACACCCATGTGCGTCCTCCCGCACTTCCCGCATCGACTGCGGCTCTGATAGTTCCTCGTCCTCAAATTTGAACTCTTGGGCCTCTTACTCGAACCTGTGGAAGCCTGAGTCTCATCCATTTTCCTTTTCCCTTCCGACTCCCTGCCCGACTCTCGCTCCTGTGTTACCCCAACGGTAACGTCTGCTGACTGAACAACAGATGTCTGATCCTGAAGCCTCGCTATCAATCTATCAATGATCCTCACGACCATGTCTGGCAGACCCTCGCGAATCGCTCGCGAAACTTCCTCAACTATCCAATCATGCAATGGTTTCTCTTGGAGACAGAATGCCCCACACACCCCCGCCCCCTGATAGCAGAAACTAGAAATGGGATCTCCCTCCCTGATGGATCCTTGAACTCCATAAGATTCGGGACCTAGACGAGCCCCAATCTGTCCTGAAACTAACCCGGCCCTAAAGGCCTCAAGATGACTGTCCATGAGCTCCACAATAGCCTCTCTAACTGAACCGAAAATCACTGGAGTCCGATCGATGATGTTGCGCATAATCTCTGCAGAAATGAAATCCCTCATCTGATCATCAAGCTGCCCGGCTCTAAAGCCCGAGCCAGACCCCTCCCCTGCACCTGAACTGCCAACTGATGTCTCGTGCAACGTCACCATGCTGAAAATATAACAATCCCTGATCAATTACATACTACTGCTGAGGGATCTCTCACATACTCTACTAGTTCCTTGGTTTCGCCTCGGCCCCTCTTGAATCGAGTACGGATCCTCTACTTTCAGTAGTATGGGCCCCTACTACCTTCCACATCTATCCGTACTTACCTAAAGAGTTACCTCAACTCCACCAAGTCCCCTTTACTCTTCTACTGATCTCTGCTACTCTCATCCTAGGCTTGCCCTAAGGAACCTCTAACTCTACCCAAACAATCCTCAGCTGCTGAAGGCCTCCTTGTAATGCCAATTAGTCACCACCTGAATACCATCACATGTGACGAGGCTCAGATAATCCTTCAAGTAAAGGACTCGTTCCTACAACGGTTGGACTCAAACGAGAGCTGCGCAGTAGGGCCAAATCCAGCACTCTGAGATTATTCAACCCTAATCACATGTGATGAAACGTATTCACCTAATGGCTAACTCTCATCACTCAGAGTCCCACAAAGCACAAAGCAAGCAGCATTTGGATAAGGGAAACATACTCAAGCAAAACAATTCTCATAACAAGAAACTGCACTAGCATATAAAGCTAAGCTTATACTTTCAGGCATAGCCTACACAGGCTATCCTACTACTGTCTACTCATTACTAGCATGCAATACTCATCAAGCTGGAACACATAAAGCAAGCACATAAGGCATCATCCTAGATCCTTAGTCCTATTCTAGCATGTTGTTCTACTGAAGCTGGAAACTGAAACTGAACTGAAACTGATACTGAAACTGATATCGAAAATAATAACATAACTTGTATGGGTAAATTGGGAGTACTTACTTGAGCTCGGCTGATTGCATGCACCACACCCTTTTCTCGTTTTCAAAAAAAAATCTTTTCTTTCTATGTTCTTTTTCCAAAACCCTTATTCAAAAATGTTTTTCTTTTGAAAATCCCTTATCGTGTCCTTAGTTTGAGTTCAAATACACTCGAATGCATATCTGAATCCCTCAAACCAAGGCTCTGATACCAACTTGTAACGTCCCAAAAATCACGACCAAAAATTTCTTTAAAAACATTACTAGAATCATATTTATAAAAGCTGTATCATAAGTCACAACATAAATTCTCGAGTATTAATTCAAAGCATAATATCATTATCAGAGTCGAACATTCCCAGGCTAACTGACTACGGTGTGTACACTGCAATCTCCCCGAGCTCCTCTTTTGAAAACTGGGTACCTAAAACCAAAACTGAAAACCGTAAGCACGAAGCTTAGTGAGCTCCCCCAATCTAACACATACCATGCAAAAACATATAAAGCACATACTGGGCCTTGCCCACTGCATCGGACCAATGTCCGGACTAACTGGGGCCTTGCCCCCTACATCGGACCGAAGTCCGGAAACTGACTGGGACCTTGTCCCCTGCATCGGACCGAAGTCCGGACTAACTAGGGCCTTGCCCCCTGCATCGGACCGAAGTTCGGAGAATGTCTGGGACCTTGTCCCCTGCAACGGACCGAAGTCCGGGCTAACTGGGGCCTTGCCCCCTGCATCAGACCGAAGTCCGGAGACTGACTGGGACCTTGTCCCCTGCATCGGACCGAAGTCCGGGCTAACTGGGGCCTTGCCCCCTGCATCGGACCGAAGTCCGGAGACTGACTGGGACCTTGTCCCCTGCATCGGACCGAAGTCCGGGCTAACTGTCTGAACATAGCATAGCATAACATATCAACTAGCATGAACACATATACTGCATACTACATCGGGCCGTAGCCCGGAACACATAACACATAACACATAAAACATAGCACATAAATCCTGTCTGAGCCACGAAGGCATCAAACATGCTAACTACTGCATCGGAAACTACTGCTAACTGGACGGGCCGGCATTGTGGCCTTAGACCCATCCCTACTGGAAGGAAACTCACCTGAGGCTGCTGAACCCTACTGATAAATCTCTGGCTGCTACTCGACAATCCCCTGATCCGCTGCTCCTCCAGCTCTCCGAGCTATCAATATACATATAACACTTAGTCTGACAGTCAACTAAGTCAACTCTGGTCAAAGTCAACCTTCCAGGTCAACCCTACTCGCCGAGTCTTCCTAAATACTCGCCGAGTTCATAAACTCAGGGTCTTTCTTATTCGCGACCCGACTCGCCGAGTCAGTCCATGACTCGCCGAGTCCTAGACAATCTTCAACCAACTCGCCGAGTTGCTCATCCAACTCGCCGAGTCCATGCCTAACTTCATCCGACTCGACGAGTTGTTCATCCTACTCGTCGAGTTCCTCCTTATCTTCAAGCTACTCGCCGAGTCCACTCGAAGGACTCGCCGAGTCCAGTCGGTTCTACATACATGCAAAGGACCTTTGAGTCATGCATGGACTCCAAACTGTAGATCCACTCTTTTAAGGTCTATTCCTTACGTAAAGTTGCAAACTTTACGTGTGGAGAAGGAGATCTAGGCAAGATACGCCATTAACTAGGGTGTAAGGCCAAGGGACTTCAAAATCAACACAATGACTGATACTTTATGCTTCTCCAGGCCCTAAAACACTTGAATCTGAAGTAGCAACTCCAGATCCGGCTTCTAACCCAAAATAATAACATTATGGCAAAAGAGCCCCAACAACCACACATAGATCTAGGTGCAAAAAGGGTCCAGGAACTAGTTTATTACCTCCAAGTGCTCAAAATGAACTCACAATCCCAGATCTATAGCTCCTTCTTGCTCCTCCAATTTCCTTCTTCCTTTTCCAAGCTTTAAAGCACCTTCCAAGGCTCAACAAGGAGATATGACGGCTAGGGTTTGATATCCAGGGCTAAAGAGGCAGTAAGGAACCCTGGGAAGAAGATTAAGACATTTATATAGGCCCCAAGTCCCGAATTTAGGGTTTTCCACGCACAGACCAGACTCGCCGAGTCACCCTGGTCGACTCGCCGAGTCGGTCACTTACTCCCCGACCCGGATCCCGCTCGGACTCGCCGAGTCCCTCCTTAGACTCGCCGAGTCGACCCCTAAACTTAGGGTTTTCTTTCCTTTCTTGGTCTTCGAAACCTTGGGTGTTACACATACTATTGGAATAATCACAACACATCATTTCCTAAGTTATCTACAACCACCACCGTTTCATATATTCCATTACAAGGCAATGCTTCAGAATATAAAACACTATTAAGATAAGCATAAATAGAACCCTTTTCATTATCAAATGAATATCTAAATCCTTGTCTATATAAACCATGAAATGAAATGATGTTTCAGGCTATATCTGGCGAATAGCATCAATTATTTAAATCTAAACCTAATCCATTACTAAGCACTAAGGAATAAAGTCCAATCTTGGTGACAGGAGACAATCTTTTGTTTCCCATGATTACGTTTATATTCCCATGCTCCACATCCCTATTTCTTCTTAGTCCCTACAAATCAGAACATATGTGAAAACCACATCTTGTATCAAGAACCCAAGAAATAGCATGCAATGAATCATTAGATTTAACAGTGTAAATACCTTCAAAGGACAGCTTGATCTTCCTATCCTTGATAGCTTGCAGATATTCTGGGCAGCTTCTTTTCCATTGCCCTATCTTGTGGTAGTGGTGGCACTCTACCTCCTTGGGGTTAGAGTTGGGTTTAGCAGAACCAACTTTGGTTCCACTAGAAGAGGTACCATCTTGGTACTTTCCCTTGTGGTGGCCCTTTGAGGGAGTCTTCCTCTTCTTACCCTTCCGTTGCCCTATTGCCAAGACAGGGGCAGCGGCGGGAGCAGGAGTTGATGCAATAGACTTATCCTTGATATTGCTCTCATCAGTCCTTAGCAAGCCTTGAAGCTTGCTTAAGGTGACTTCTTCCTTATTCATGTGGTAGGTCATGCGGAACTTGTTGTAGTAGGGAGGCAAGGAGTGAAGGATGATGTCGATTTCCAGCTCTTCATCGAAGTTAGCATTTAACTTCAGCAGGCGATCAACATATCTCTGCATCTTTTGCAGATGAGCGGTAAGGGACTCTCCATTACCCATTTTGGCAGTGATCATCAAAGTAATGATCTCATACCTTTCTTGCCTAGCACTTTGGTGGTACCGATCTAGCAAGTTTTGATGCATTTCATAGGGATACGTGTCCTCATAGGACTTTTGGAGTTCTACAGTCATGGTCGCTAGCATGATGCAATGAACTTTCGTAGCATCAAGCTCGTGGGCCTCAAAGGCAGCGATTTCATCAGGAGTGGTAGTGTTAAGATTGATTTCCTTCAGCTTTTCATCTAAGACATACTCTTTGTCTTCATAGCGAGTGACCATTTGTATGTTGCGGATCTAATCAATGAAATTGGACCCGTCAAAGATCACTCTCCCACTCAAGTTCATGAGTATGAATGAGCCGGAGGAGTTCGAATCAGAAGTGTTGTTGTTGACATTCGACATCTGAAATAGAAAAGGAAAAAGTGTGATTAGAAATGAATCCCAAATTAAACACCCAAAAGAGAAATTAGGGCTAGGATCCAACAACATTATTTACAAATTAGAAGAGGGATCCCGTAATCTTACATGCAAATAATTTGAAGGTAAGTAATTTGAAGGTAAGTGAATGCCGATTCACTAATTTTCCACCATGAAAAACGAAAAGGAAAATAAGTTTTAAATGTATTGAACTCCTAGATCTTTTGAGATTCATTGAAATTTTCAATGACATGTTTAAATATCGATATTCCCCTCTAGTTTGTGATTGGGATGTCGAGGATCACAAAACAGGTGTGAATAACCATACAAATGTACATGGTTCCCTCATTGTGACAGTCACCTATTTGATGTGCCGGTTAACCGCACGCGCTCCATCAAACTATGACAAACAATAAGTCACCCTTTTCCACCTTTGCTTAGAGCCCAATTAGTGTGTCGGTTAACCACACACGCTCTACTAACGTCTTAGCAAGGGCACAAAGTGTAATTTCATGGAATTGCATCAATTCACTTTTTCCTAAAGTAACTAGCATTGGGAATTTTTTAAAAACATTTAGTTACTTTTATAAATTCATTATACTTTTAATGATGAAAGGGTTGTCATATCCTACCCGTTTGGCTAACAACCCCCCATCAATCAAGGAAGTGGTGGGTGAGAATGGACACCCATTAAACGACTATTTTATAGGCCATAACCTTATTACCCCCTTATAGATCGGCTTCGTGAATGAGGCCTACTAACGGTAAGACTAGCATTTTAAGCTATATATATATATATATATATATATATATATATATATATATATATATATATATATATATATATATATATTAATCTTGTAATGTAGTATAGGGTGAATTTTAAACTTGTAAAATTCTAAGGTTTGAATTATATATATATATATATATATATATATATATATATATATATATATATATATATATATATATATATATTAATCTTGTAATGTAGTATAGGGTGAATTTTAAACTTGTAAAAGTCTAGGGTTTGAATTCTAGGGTCTATGATTTGTATATATATATATATATATATATATATATATATATATATATATATATATATATATATATATATATATACAAATTATAGACCTTAGAATTCAAACCCTAGAATTTTACAAGTTTAAAATTCACCATATACTACATTACAAGATTAATAATTCAAATTAAACTTTTACGCAAAAATTTAAATTTCAAAACTTGAGGATAAGTTTTGAACTTTTCAAAACACAGAGGATCAAACAGCAAATAATTTGAAATGAAACATTTAACTTAATGATTATCTAGATTTGACCTAATCCATTTTATTTTCAAGAAAATTGAACAATTAATTTAAATAATCAAATAATTATCAAATAAGGAATTTATTATTCTAACAATTGATAATTATCTTTTGGTTTGGCAAAGATAATCATAAACTAACAATAAAACTTGGATTTTATTAGTTAAAAATGATTTAGGTCATTATCCTTAAGCAAAACAACAAGAAATGCTAGTCTTACCGTAGAATTCAAACCCTAGAATTTTAAGCCCTACTAACGGTAAGACTAGCATTTTAAGCTATATATATATATATATATATATATATATATATATATATATATATATATATATATATATATATATATATATATATATTAATCTTGTAATGTAGTATAGGGTGAATTTTAAACTTGTAAAATTCTAGGGTGTATGATTTGTATTCTATGTTAGAATTTTGGGACGAAATTCCCTCTATCGGGGGGATGATGTGACAACCCGAACCTTTTTATGTCAACGTCAGTCAAATGATGTTAAATAAAATTTTGAGTTTTATTTATTCCGTTAAATTCTTATGTTTTAGAAAATCATTTAATTTATATAATTAAATTTTATATAAGAGTCGGAACGTAAATCATGTGAAAACCCGAGTTTTTCTTCGAAAAACAGCCAAAGTCTTGTCTATCCCGGTGTTCACGGCCAGGGACCACCTCCGACAGTGAACCCAGCATATATATATATATATATATATATATATATATATATATATATATATATATATATATATATGTATGTATGTATGTATTCTTACCCTCGTTTTCAAACTTCTACCCGAAAATACTACTTTCTCGCTTTAAAAACGCCAACCGAAAACTGAAGTTTTCTCTCAAAAATCATCTAAATCCACTTTGGAACTTGTTTTGGAGCATCAAGTGTAACATCCTATTCCAGATCGTTTGAGATTAGGGTTTGTGGGCTACAACCCGGGATTAGGGAAGCCTCGGGGTTACGATGAGTTGCTAGTAGTGTTGGGCGTCTCGACATGTTTCTGTGGGTATGAGTTTTGGTGGAATCGTAGTTATATCGAGGAAGTTATGGAAATTTTAAGTTTGGCAAGATAAGTTCCTCATTTGAGAAAGGTGGTAGCAGAGTACGCTGGGCGTACGTGTGTGTATGCTTATCGTACTCATGTGTGTAGGTTTTAAGCAGAGCCACCTAGTACGTTGAGCGTACCATAGGGTACGTTGGGAGTACTAGGTACATAATGGAGAACCCTAATTTAGATGTGTCCCTATATAAAGAATGAGATGGCCTCATTCCTTGCCACCATTCTTAGACAACAAACCCTCCTAACCCTAAATCTTTGTTCTTATAGCTGGAGTGTGCATTTGAGAACTTGTGAGTGTAATATTGTGTTCTTGAAGTACAGAAGAAGCTTTGGAGAAGAAGGAGTGAGAGACCATAAGCTTGGATCTGAGCTTAGCTGTGTGGGAAGCTTCACATAGAGGTATAAAGCCTCAAGCTTTCTCACTCCTTTGATTTGTACATTTATATGAAGTATTTTAGAGTTTTGTCCCAAAAGATGGAGACTTTATGATATAATGAGCTCCAAAGACCTTGATCTAACCCTTTTCAATGTATTTTGTGGAGTAGAGTCATAAAAATCCAATCATGGATGTTAGGAGTAAGCCATGCATGAGTTATAAGCTTCATGAGGAAAGAGGATGGGTGTTTTGAGTGTTTGTGACCTAATCAACCATGAAAAGGCTTAAAGTCACTGATTTAATGGATTAAGAGACATTAGGGAGTCCAAATCTAAGGAATGATCTAAGGTCTTAATGGGCTAAGAGCAAGGGAATGGTCTAAAGCAAATTGAGCGTACGCCCAACGTAAGATCCAGTACGCCCCGCGTACTGGGTTGGTGTCCATGATCAGATTCGGGCACGCTAGTGTATGCTAAGCGTACCAAGGGAGGTACGCCCCGTGTAACCTCTCTGTGAGCTTGTTGGGCTGAATTTATTATTGGGCCTTAAGGGTTGGGCCGGGATCTTTGGGCTTGTGTATTAGTGACTGTGAGCAGAGAAATATTATATTGTGCTTTGAGCCCTTCAGTTGGGATTGCCATTTAGATTGGGAATTAGGCCTTAGGAGATCCCATTTATTAATTGGCCTTGGTGGGCCCAATGGGTTTTAGGTCATTGATGGACTGGTTAGTGGACTACCTTTAGACCTAATGAGTAAGAGTTTGGACTTAGCTACTAATAGGGTTAATTGTGTGTTTGGCACAGAGTTAATGGCCGGTGCGTACCAACAACGTTATAGGGATTGTACATCATCCGAGGTGAGTCTTCTCACTATACTTACCTAGAGTGGTAATTATGTGTGACCATAGGGTCTTATACGCTAGCTTGAGTTATGCATTTTCTGTGTGATATGTACTGTGTGCTATATTATGAGATACTTAGACCGGACCGGAGGGTCCAACGAACTATGAGACCGGAGGGTCCTCACTTAGACCGGACCGATGGATCCAACGAGCAGTGAGACCAGAGGGTGCTCACTTAGACCGGACCAGAGGGTCCAACGAACTGTGGGATTGGAGGATCCCACTAAGACATCGACTCGATTGTACACACTAGAGAAGGAGTTACATTTTGAGGATCCTGGATTATTATTAAATAGTTATAGAGTTATGTTTTGTAAATGAATTAAAAGGGACTTTTGCGAAACGTGTTATGAGAATTATGTGATTTTAAAATGAAACTTTTGTTTGAAATTCCGGTGTTACAAGTTGGTATCAGAGTGTTGGTTTGAGGGATTCGGATGCACCTCTGGGTGTGTTTGAACTCAAACTATGGATTTGAGAATGATTTTCAAAAGAGATAAATTTATCTAAAAATGAGAAAGAAATTAAGATAAAACGGGTTGGAACAGTGTATACAATCAGCCAAGGCCCGAATGGTGATTTCCCAAAATACCCTCACTTTTGTGTTATGAGATATTTTATGAGATATTATGCATGCTAGAGATAGGCTTGGTATTTCATATATTAGGACTAGAGTGGCCTGATATGTGATTCCTTAGCCTAGGAGTTGCTGCTATCTGTGATTTGCTTTTGAGTATGTGTGGAGTAAGAGTATCCAGCATGAATCTTTTTTTAGAGAGGGATTTGAGTAGGGGAGTGATCTAGGAGAGATACCTAGATGAGCATTTGAGGAGCCTACTGAGCGAATACGACGATATTCAAGAGGTAGAAGGCTGGCATCATGAGGAGTTCTTCAGGAGCTGATGGCAGAGAAGTGTGAGAACCTAGGAAGAGCCTAGGGAGTGAATTTAGCCAGATGAGTACGCTGACAGAGGGGAGTATTCGCTGGAGGGAGAACTTGCGTAATGGGATTGGTGATCGAGGAGGTTGAACAACTACTTAGGAAATCTGGGACAATCCTTGTGGAAAGTATGGGTAGATGTGGCAGGTAGTATGGGGGGAAATTCTAGAAGTTCTAAGTAGAGGATTGAGAAGAGAGAACATGGTTTGAGTACCATGATTTTTAGCGGATTGAGAAGATAGAACCTGGTTCGAGTACCATGTTTCATAGCAAATTAAGAGGAGATAGCATGGTTCTGGTACCTTGACTCATAGTCGATCGAGAGGTGGCCACATGGTTCGAGTACCATGACTCGTGGCGGTTAGTGCTTCTGTTTTTACCAATTATTTCATTGTGATTAGTTGGACTAATATTAGATGTGAAAGAATATGGGACCAGAGGGCCATGTTGAACGAGTTTTAAGAGAGAAGACCTGGAGAGGGAAATCGAGTTAGTTCCCGAGGGATTTTTAGTGAGATGCTAGTGGAGTCGCAAGACTCAGGGACGAGTAGGATATGGTGATTTATGGAGGATTATGATCTGAATTAAGAAATCAGACGATAGGGGAGATGTCACTTTCTGTGACCAGAGTTGCGTTATTTTTGTTCTTATGAGAAGTAGAAGAGATACCGAGTTTCCGATTTCTGAGCTTGGAGGTAAACCCTGTGGGTTAGCATTGGTTGCAATTTTTTCACGAGCATATCGGGACAGTATGTTACCGTAAGGTAATATTATTGCATGAGAGAGTCATCAGTAGGGACTGAGATGGGCGAGAGCAAGGATGTACCCTATTTGAGTATAGTAGAGCATATGTTAGCACCAGTTTCGGGTGATCAAGAGGAGTATATCAGGGCGGTGGATCTCTTTGACTATGATGAATATCGGGTTTGGGAGTGAGGTCTCTGCTGTCATGATAATTCTCATAATGGGACGTTGGTTGGAGAGTCGGAGATGAGGAATGTGATAGTCCATTATCTTCAGACTGAGATTCATGACGGCTACGGGACAAGTGAGATGTCCGGTGGTGTGACAAGTATGAGATTTAGATGACATGTTAGGAAGTTTCTGAGGATTTTATCTGAGATTCGGTGTGACAACCCGAAATTTCCATTGTACGAACATTATCTATTCAATAGAAGCTAGTCCAATTTCTGTAAATTTCAGACTTGTCCGAACAAGTTTGTGTACATTAGGGTTTACGTTTCTGGACGTATCAGGAGAGTGGATGCTCCTGTAATTGTGAAACTTGAACATTTTAAGTTTCATAATGTTATAGTCCGACTTCTGGAATAAAAATATTTTCTGTCAAAATATTCTAGGACTATAAATAGATTTCTGAATTTAATTAATTCATTATTCACAATTCCAACTAGAGAAAAGCCAATTCTCTCTGACGGATCTTCGGGTTTTCATCCCAGATTGTGAGTCTACTTTCCTAAACGTGTTTTAATACTTGTTATATGCTTTATAACATCAATTACATGTCCAAAATACAAGATCCGTGAGTTTACCGCCCAAGAACGTTCTTGGGGAGTAAACTCAAAAATGGAACTTTAAGGCTTCCTAGTCCCGATTCCGTGTTAGACAACGTGTAAAGGACCTTGTGTATGATCTTTATAGACTAGAAAGCATCCAAAATCAACAAGTTAGAGGAGTTTACGGCCAAGGAACTTTCTTGAGCCGTAAACCCCTTTTTAAGGGTCAAACATGCCCTAACTTGCCTCCTTGAGCCTAAGGACTTTAACCACTAATACTTGTGCTTAGTTTGGACTTCAAAACACTTCAAAATGATAATATTATAGGAGTTTACGGCCAAGGAAGGATCTTGGGCCGTAAACCCCTTTTCTAAGGGTAAAAATCATTCCAAGCACACCTTAGGCCTTAAGACAATTTACCTTGAGTACTTGGGACTAGAATGGAGAGTAGAACACATAAAAATCACTCCTTGAAAGTAGTTTACGGCCAAGGAACATATCTTGGGCCGTAAACTCCAAGTGAAGGCACAAAAGTGTGCCTCTTGTCCCCATTAGCCTTAGATAAATTCATGGAAGCCATCCTTGATGTGTAAGAGCCTCAAAACAATTAAAAGCCATCACCCCATAGGAGTTTACGGCCGTAAACTCTAGGGTGAATGGACTTTAGGCCGAAAACTCCACTATGGGGTATTCTAGAGCCTTAAACTACTTCATGTGTTATTCCAACAAAGCTAGGAGTGTTCTAGGATCAAGATAGCACCATAAAACACCCAAGACCACCCTTTGAGGAGTTCACGGCCATAAACCCATGAGTTTATGGCCGTAAACTCCAAGGTGTGGGGTTTGTTGGATGGTGAACTCCTATGCAAGGCCATTTGATGTTTCAAACCCTTTTGCCTTGTCCCGTAGGAACTTAGATGCAACCATTTGAACCTTAAACACTCATAAAAGTGTTTACATGTTTCCTAAGTGTCTTAACTTATTTATTTAAGTTATTATTTGTCTAATTAGTTATATATATGCTTATTATATAATAACTAGGCTCGTGCGAGTAAACAAGTCTCCGTTTGCCACCTAGCACGGTATCCGACACTGCAATTCAAACGACTCACCACAAGTGAGTTCATACCCCTTGAATCAACCTTTGAAATGATTTTAAATGTTTTAAATACTTTAGGGGGGGGGGGGGGGGAATACAAGTCAAATACTTATAGTTATTGCTTCAATCACATGTGATTGCATTTAATCACATGTGATTAATAACTAGGAAAACAACGATTTTTACCAATGTTCAAACTGTTTATCAAACTGTTTCACTTCAAATGTTTTACAAACTCTTTTTACTTATCAAATGCTTTTATTAAACTTTGTTTTACTTCTTATAAATTGCATGCCCATATATGTATATATATATATATATATATATATATATATATATATATATATATATATATATATAAGTAATGTTTAAAGGGCTTAGGAAGGCCATCCGCCCTATTTCCTTTTCGCGCACTGAGATGTGGTCTGGTGGGATTTCGGGTGACCATCCGAAGGTCGTTTCAACATTAGTTATATATCATATATACATGTATAGACATAAAAGTACTTCCATATTCATATTTATCAGTACATCAATAGTTAGTTACCATCGGGGTAACAAAATACATAAAACAATACATATACAATGATGCTAGAAACAATACATATACATATACTAGAAACAATACTTATACAATGATGCTAGAAACAATACATATACATATACTAGAAACAATACATGTACAATGATGCTATAAACAATACATATACATATACTAGAACGAGAAACAGTACATATACATGAATACTTTATTATTGTGATTTAAATCGGAGCATGACTTAACTGTCATGGCTCGAGTTGTAACTAGAATTCTCTTGAAGGGAGAGCGTGAGTTTGCGTATAGATCTATACTGGATTGACAATCCTACACCTTGCTGCTAGCTACAGCCGGACCTGCAAGTCTGCGGGTGCCAAACGTCATTCCGTTATTACGACCATTCATTTGTCGTTGTTACTAGTCGATAGTATGGTGCAATTTATCACGTAATGCCTTAATATAAATCCGGTTTAAGGTAGTTAGTACAGCAGTAGTTCTTATAATACAAGGCTACAATACTACAATAATTTACCCATTACATATTTTTAGTGATAACCTCACTTAAACATTTATGTACAAACTATATTTTGTTAAATGATAGTTACATTTGGGAAATTACACACTTTTACATCAAATGAGCATACAAAACAGTTAAGCCTTGGTAGAAGGCTACTTTAATAGAAAATATAGGTTTTTCTGAGAGATTCAGACTTTTACAAATAATTGCAAATCTTTACGTACATTTTACAAACTTATACTTTATACATGTTCAAACATTTGGATGACAAATACCGACACAAAAATACTTATGAACTCACCAGCTTAATGCTGATAAACCTCTTTCAAAATAACTTGTATTCTCAGGTCATCAGTAGACAGGTACCGAGGCCAGCTTTTGAGAAGATGGAGCGCATTCAAGACTTATCTTATTATTTTGATATACGTTATTTTTGGTGTCTATAATGTACAGAACACACTTGTATTAAAATTATATATTTAATGCAATGGATGATGTTGTTTGCTTATTTACATTTACTGTGTTGTGATACTTACATGACGTCCTCCACCCCAGAATGTTTCCGCCGTTCTTGGTTTTGGGGTGTGACATTCGGGATATTGGGAATTGCTGGTCCTTATCGGGAAGATCATCAAGCATTGCGTAGTACATTCCAAGAGTAAGTGTGATGTACTTGGTGAAACAGTCTGTGGAATGGATTGCAGGTGTGTCAATGGTGACGGTTCGAACCCTGAGTAGGGGGAGAACCAGGTATTTAATTGAGAGGCTTAGAGATCTGTTCAAAGATTAGTTAGAGAGCTGTACGTAAAGACCTGCGATTCAGAATCTTAGAGTCTTTGGTATTGGTGGACAAGGAAATGGTGCATAGTGAGATAATGCATGTTGTACGTGTTCACGGAAGGATGAGTGTCTCCATGGAAAGTGGCCGATGGTCAGAGACCCTGTGGTGGTTAGAAATTTTTCGAGGTTGTGATGGTGAGTTTGAGACGGTTAGCTCGTAAGGATAGTTTCGACGATTGAGAATTTCTGGTTCAGTGTATGGGTTGTTATATGCACTTTGGGAAGGGTAGGAGATGATTAGGAAGCCAACTTCCGGGTCGTTATGAGTATTCTTGCATGAGATTTGTGGGGTGATAAGAGAAGGTGTTGTGATACTTTCGGGAGCCGTAATACTCAATAGTCAGCGAGAAGGTGTTGTGATACTTCGGGGAGCCGTAGTACTCACTAGTCAGCAAGAAGGTGTTGTGATACTATAGGGAGCCGTAGTACTCACTAGTTAGCAAGAAGGTGTTATGATACTGCAGGGAGCCGTACTACTCACTAGTCAGTGATAGGTTTGTTGGGTTTTGAGCAATCTAACACTTCCTAAGTGTGCATGCAACCCTAATAAACCTTGGATCTATGTTTGTCTAAATACATGCAAAATAATAATTTTCCAAGGTTTATAACCTATCTAACATGGCATGGGGAACATTTCAACATAAAATAGTTAGAAGAGATTACATACCTTTTGAAGAGTTGGGTTCTAAGGAGTTTGAGGGCCAAGCACCAATAGTGTGAATGCCTCAAATGGAATCACAAACACCACAAACTCTTGGAAAACTTTGAGAGAGTATACACATTGTATAGAAATCGGCCACACACATGCACACACACACTAGATCACTAGTTTTCTCTTAGGCTTCATTTCATGCTCCATAAGCATGCTTATATAGTATGCATGGTTAGGGTGAAACCCTAATAACCCATGTCTTTTCCTTTTCCAAGGATCCATGGGTTAAAAGCTCCATGGATCATCCATGGACTTCCACATAAGCCTAGCCCATTAACAAATGAGTATTAGCCCACACTATATAAAACAAATAGCCCATAATTTAATTAGTATTCCTTTTAATCTCTAAATTAATCCATAATTAATTTAAGACTAAAACTAATTAAATAACGTAACTTCATATTAATATATTATAACTCATAATATATTAATAAACATATGTGTATAACTCTCATAAAATTATCCATAATAGTTTGGATGAGATGCAACCCAAATGGACCATGCCGGTCGGGTCAAGTATATACCAAATAAGTTATGGACTTAGACACCTTATCCAACAGACTCCCACTTGGATAAGTCTAATAACTATATTTGCCTATAACTTCAGGAACCAACCAACAATCGTAGCTCTCGAAAACTCCCTCGAACAATGAAGACTCTGTCGAACTATGAAGCGCCATTTTAGATAAGTGATCACATAATCCTCTGTTCTCATGATATCAGCCGGACAAACACATGGAACTATGTCTTGCTTATTGTCTAGCAGTTGTTTCTCGATTTTCCGATTTGTTTGACGAAGAACTTCACTGAACACATCGGTTTAGTTCTAACCAGGCCTGGTTCATGGGTCAACACAAAATCATCGAGGGGCCCAGATATCGCTTCTATTTCTAGAAGGAACAGATAAACTTCGACTGATATGCTTGTTCTACTACTCATTGAATTGTACACAAAGGCACGTTTTATAACATCAAGTTACTGATGCGTTTACGTGCAATCAATGCACAACCAACTCATAGGTAACAACTCATATCTCTAGGTTTAAAGATTTATATGATGTTATCGTCTCACGATCACTCGAGATAAATTCCATGAAGTGATACAAGTGAGCGTGGGTTTATACCAATACTCATAACTTATGAGTACTCATGAATGTTGCAGCAACCATTGCCATGTCTAAACACCTTTAAGGCATCTACAAACCCAATTCATGACAATCTTGATTCATACCTACTTCCGACATATGATCGATTGTGGAGGTTTGAATAAATTAATTATTCTGGAAGTCAAAACATGCAAAAACTGAAACAATAGTAAATAATTGACAATGATAGTAACACTTTACTCATAAATAAATCACAAATTTTATTCATCATCAAACGTCGATTACATTTTACAAGTTTCAGGAAAACTATCTAATCTGTAAAACTAATATCGTCCCTCAGCCCGATGCGTCTCGCATGCTGAAAATGCTTAAGCCTCGTCAGTCCCTTCGTAAGGGGATCTGCAGGATTCTCATCTGACGATATCCTCCTTGTCACAAGGAGTCCTTCTTCAATCTTGTGTCTTATGAAGTGATATTTTCTGTCAATGTGTCGGGATCTGCCATGATCTCTTGGTTCCTTGGATAAGGTAACCGCACTATTGTTGTCACAGAAAATCTCTATAGGTTCCTTAATAGCTGGTACAACTCCAAGGTCTCCGATGAAGTTCTTTAGCCATATCGCCTCCTTCGCTGCTTCACTCGCTGCTATATACTCTGATTCACAAGTCGAATCAGCCACTGTCTCCTGTTTGGAACTCTTCCAAGAAATTGCCCCTCCATTTAAGGTAAAGATCCAGCCCGACTGAGAGCGGAAATTATCCCTATCAGTCTGAAAACCAGCATCACTATACCCTAATATTCTCAAGTCATCACTGCCACCAAGGGTAAGGACCCAATCCTTAGTCCTCCGCAGGTACTTGAGAATGTTCTTTACCGCGGTCCAATGAGCCTTGCCAGGGTTCCCCTGATACCTGCTGACCATGCTCAAAGCAAATGCCACATCAGGACGGGTACAAGTCATAGCATACGTGATCGAGCCAACTGCGGAAGCATATGGTAATTGGCTCATCTCAGCTATCTCTGCCTCTGTACTCGGACTCTGAGTCTTACTCAGTTTGGTATTGCTTTGGATCGGTAAATCTCCTTTCTTGGAATTCTCCATGTTGAACCTTTTCAACACCTTATCCAAGTAGATACTCTGACTAAGTCCAATTAGTCTTCTACTCCTTTCTCTTAATATCCTTATCCCTAGGATATAGGTAGCCTCCCCTAGGTCCTTCATAGCAAAGCACTTCCCAAGCCAGGACTTAACCTCCTGCAAGGTTGGGATGTCATTTCCTATGAGTAGTATGTCATCCACATACAGTACCAAGAAGCTAACTATACTCCCACTAGCTCTGACATACACGCAAGACTCATCTTCGCTTCTCAAGAAGCCAAACTCTTTTACCTTCTCATCAAAACAAAGATTCCAGCTACGAGATGCTTGTTTTAATCCATAAATGGATTTCTCAAGCTTGCATACTCTATTAGGGTACTCTGCATTGACAAAACCCTCTGGCTGATTCATGTACACATCCTCAGCCAACTTTCCATTAAGGGAAGCGGTTTTGACATCCATTTGCCATATTTCATAATCATGAAATGCTGCAATGGCTAACATAACCCTAATAGACTTAATCTTGGCCACCGGCGAGAAGGTTTCGTCATAATCAATACCTTGAGTTTGAGTAAAACCCTTCGCAACCAGTCGAGCCTTATAAGTATGCACTTTTCCTTCCATGTCGGTCTTCTTTTTGAAGATCCATTTGCTCCCGACTGTTTTACGGCCTGGTACATTGTCAACCAAGTTCCAAACTTGATTGTCATACATGGACTGTATCTCGCTGTCCATAGCCTCCTTCCATTTAGCAGACTCCGGGCCTGCCATGGCTTCCTTAACACTGCTAGGTTCATCCAAATTTGCTAGTGTACTATCACTAATAAACGTATCACCTTCCGTAGTAATATGAAAACCATAATAAAACGAAGGTGTGTTCCTAACCCGTGTGGAACGTCTCGGAGGTACAGACTCGTCAGCTGGATCAACAGGAGTTTCTTCCTCAGGTTGATTGCTAGTGTCTGAGGTTCCTTCACCAATTGATTCTTGAATTTCTTCAAGATCAATCTGCCTCCCACTGTCTCCTTGGCTTATAAATTCTTTCTCGCGAAAGATCCCTCTTCGTGCTACAAAGACCACATTCTCACTGGGTCTGTAGAAAAGGTAACCGAAGGATTTCTGTGGGTAGCCGATGAAAATACACCTTTCACTTCGGGGTTCAAGCTTATCATGAGTTTCACGCCTCACGAAGGCTTCGCAACCCCAAATTTTGATGTGGTCCAAATTGGGAACCTTCCCAGTCCACATCTCATGAGGTGTTTTGGTAACCTTCTTTGTAGGGACTAGATTAAGGATATGGGCGGCAGTCTCTAAGGCATACCCCCAAAAAGAGATTGGTAACGAAACTCGACTCATCATAGAGCGAACCATGTCCAACAAGGTACGATTACGCCTCTCAGCTACACCATTCAGCTGTGGTGTCCTGGGAGGAGTCAATTGTGAGACAATCCCACACTCCTTAAGGTAGTCAAGGAACTCGGTACTAAGATACTCACCACCTCGATCGGATCGAAGAATCTTAATGTTCCTGCCCAATTGATTTTCTACTTCCTGCTTGAATTCCTTAAACCTTTCAAAGGTTTCTGACTTATGTTTGATTAAGTAGACATACCCATATCTACTATAATCATCAATAAAAGTCACATAATACCGATTAGCGTCCCTTGTGGCGGTTTTGAATGGCCCACATACATCAGTATGTATTAGGTCCAACAAACCTTCACCCCTCTCACAAGTTCCAGTGAAGGGTGATTTTGTCATTTTTCCAAGTAGACAAGATTCACAACTATCATCTGATTTGAGGTCAAATGATTCCAAGACTCCACTCTTTTGGAGTTGGCCTATGCGTTTCTTGTTTACATGTCCAAGACGACAATGCCACAATGATGCTTTATCTAGGCTAGTAGAAGAATCAATATACAACACATTATTTCCTAAGTTGTCTACAATCGACACAGTTTCATACACACCATCACAAGGTAATGCTTTAAAATAAAACACATTATTAAAGAAAGCATTAATACCACCACATTCATTATCAAACGAAAAGGTAAAACCTTGTTTGTACAAAGCATGAAAAGAAATAATATTCCTCGCCATTTCAGACGAGTACACACATTTATTCAAATCTAATTTTAACCCATTATTAAGCAACAAAGTATAAACTCCAATCTTGGAAACAGGTGAAGCCTTCCTATTCCCCATGATTAAGTTTATCTTCCCGTGCTCCACATCCTCACTTCTTCTTAGGCCCTGCAAATCAGAACATATGTGAATACCACATCCTGTATCAAGCACCCAAGAGTTAGAATATGTTGAGTAATTAGACAATATAGTGTAAATCCCTGCATAGGTGGGTTTCACTTTCCCATCCTTTAGATCCTGCAAGTACTTAGGGCAGTTTCGCTTCCAGTGTGCCTTTTCATGGCAATAAAAGCATTCAGCATCCTTTGGAATGGCAGAAGGAGTGACAGAACCATTCTTAGTCTTTGATGAGGAGCCTTCAAGAGACTTTCCCTTGGTACCCTTCGAAGGGTGCTTCCTCTTTTTCCCTTTGCCTTGCCCAATAGCTAAAACAGGGGTAGAAGTTGGAGTAGGAGTAGTAGAGGTAACAACCGCTTTACCCTTAAGACCGGTTTCAGCGGTCTTCAAGAGTCCTTGAAGCTTGCTGAGGGTAACTTCCTCCTTGTTCATATGATATGTCATTCGGAAATGATCATAACAAGAAGGCAAGGAGTGCAAAATGATGTCAATTGCTAACTCCTCGGGGATGTTAACATTCAGCTTCAGCAAACGGTCCACATACCTTTGCATCTTTTGCATGTGGCCCGTGACGGATTCACCGTCCTTCATGCGGGTAGTTATTATGGAGGAGATTATTTCATACCGCTCCTGACGAGCACTCTGATGGTACCTTTCCATCAGGTCTTGGTGCATCTCAAAAGGGTAGAAATCTTCATACGACTTTTGGAGCTCGGCTGTCATCGTGGCCATCATGATACATGCCACCTTAGTAGCATCTCTCTCATGAGTCCTGAATTCAGCGATCTCCTCAGGAGTAGCAGTAGACTCATCAAGTTCTTTCAACTCCTTATCGAGGACATATTCCTTGTCCTCGTAACGAGTAACCATCCTGATGTTCCTAATCCAATCCATGAAGTTGGAACCATCAAAGATGACCCTCCTACAAAGATTCATGAGAGAGAAAGAACCAGTTGGGTTAGAGCCTGAAGCATTAGTGTTGGAAGACATCTGAAAGAAGAAAGTAAGTTTAGATTAGATATTTAGGATCCTTAATAAGACACCCAAATGTAATATTAAGGCTAGGATCCAATCACAATATATTACACTTAGAAGAGGGATGCCGTAATCTAAGTAATAATATATTTGAAAGGTAGGTGAATGACGATTCACCAATTTCCACCATAAAAACGAAATGATTTATTAGGTTTAATTGGATTTGAAATTCCTAGATTCTTTTGAGATTCATTGAACTTTTCAATGGCATGTGTCAATCTCGATTGTGCCCTTCAAGTTTTGTGACTGGGATGCCGAGGATCACAAAACAAGGTGTGAATAACCATGCTAACTCACTTGGTACTCTTAATATTATCACCTAATCAATGTGCCGGTTAACCACACACGCTCCATTGATCTATGACAACATTAAGTTACCCTTCGTGATCCTTACTAGTCCTAGTTAGTGTGCCGGTTAACCACACACGCTCCACCAACGACTTGGTAAGGTACAAAGTGTGAATTCCATGGATTAGCACCATGTTCACATTTTCCTAAAATAACTAAGATTGGGAATTAAAAGAGTTTAGTTATTTTATAATATTCATTATACTTTTAATGAGGATTTAAAGTCATTGTTCTACCCGTTCGGCTAACGACCCTCCACCGATCAAGCAAGCGGTGGGTGAGAGTATACACCCATTAAGTCGCCATTTTATAGGCAACAACCTTATACCCACCTTATAGACCGGCTTCGTGAATGAGGCCTACTAACGGTAAAACGACTTATTCTTATACATATATATATAATAATTAACCATTAATGTTATAAATAGTATAAGGGTTGAATTTTAACTATTAAAACTCTAAGGTTTGGAATTAAAGTTTATTAAAGTGTGTGAAACTTTACAAATTCCAAAACTTGAGGGCAAGTTTTGTAACTTTGCAAAACTTCTTCATTTCATAACTTATGAATTAAAGGTTCATAAAAATGAAGACTCTTCATTTTCATGTAACTTATGTGTTTTAAGTGTGTGTTAAATGAAAGTGACCTTTGGTAATCCATAACTTGAGGACAAATTATGGACTCCATTAAAACACATAAATGATAAAGAATTAATTCTAAACAATTCAGCAAATAATTCCTATCATTTTCTAAATTCATAAGAACATGAACATGATCATCAAAAATTCAAGAATTATATGAACACATAAAATCATGGAATTTTGATATATGCTATTGTAAATGGATTAGAACAACCATTACACCAACTAAAATAAGTTTTATAACACCAAAACAGTTTAGGGTAATGTTTCTAGTCCATTTCCAGTAGCAAAAGTCGAGATTCTGCATTCTTTCGATCCTACTCGCCGAGTGCACGAACTGACTCGTCGAGTAGGTTGAAGTTTGCCTTGGACTCGTCGAGTCCCCCCAATGGACTCGGCGAGTCCATCATGCAGACAGCAACGATTTCGACTTTTTTTCACTATTTTGCATCAAGTATCAAACAAGCAAGCCTAGGCTCTGATACCACTGTTGGGTTTTGAGCAATCTAACACTTCCTAAGTGTGCATGCAACCCTAATAAACCTTGGATCTATGTTTGTCTAAATACATGCAAAATAATAATTTTCCAAGGTTTATAACCTATCTAACATGGCATGGGGAACATTTCAACATAAAATAGTTAGAAGAGATTACATACCTTTTGAAGAGTTGGGTTCTAAGGAGTTTGAGGGCCAAGCACCAATAGTGTGAATGCCTCAAATGGAATCACAAACACCACAAACTCTTGGAAAACTTTGAGAGAGTATACACCTTGTATAGAAATCGGCCACACACATGCACACACACACTAGATCACTAGTTTTCTCTTAGGCTTCATTTCATGCTCCATAAGCATGCTTATATAGTATGCATGGTTAGGGTGAAACCCTAATAACCCATGTCTTTTCCTTTTCCAAGGATCCATGGGTTAAAAGCTCCATGGATCATCCATGGACTTCCACATAAGCCTAGCCCATTAACAAATGAGTATTAGCCCACACTATATAAAACAAATAGCCCATAATTTAATTAGTATTCCTTTTAATCTCTAAATTAATCCATAATTAATTTAAGACTAAAACTAATTAAATAACGTAACTTCATATTAATATATTATAACTCATAATATATTAATAAACATATGTGTATAACTCTCATAAAATTATCCATAATAGTTTGGATGAGATGCAACCCAAATGGACCATGCCGGTCGGGTCAAGTATATACCAAATAAGTTATGGACTTAGACACCTTATCCAACAAGGTTGTTGTGATACTACGGGGAGCCTTAGTACTTACTATCCAGTGAAAGAGTGTCGTGGTGCTGCGGAGGGTCGTGTTCTTTGTTAGTCAGAGCATGACGGACGAGAGTTCTTAGTCTTGAGTAGCCTTATGGGATTGAGTCTTTGGGAACCCGGTGGCCAGATCGGGAAAGAGACAAAGGTCTCCATAATGGTCCGGAATCATTATATTCTGAGTTAGGTTGTGGAGACCACAATCGGAATGAAGCACACATGGGTTGTGGGTCATGGGTCATGAGTGAGTGCATTATACGGACGATATGTTCCAATTCGGTGTCGGACCAAATGCTTGAGTTTGAGTTTGGCATGGGTGGTGAATTGAGCAGGCGAATGAGACTCCGGATTCATAGATGGGTTTCATTTTAAAGGGCATTGGGTGTCATCTGATGTCTTAGACCTTAGTGGGTCAGTTTGTTGCATGGGAAGGACCGCAAGGTGCATGTAACTAATGAGTAGTAGACGGTAGAGGTCGAAGGTAAGACGATTTTAGTTGGGATTGTGATATCCGTTTGGGGTAAAGCGAACTTTGTGACTTGTGTGTCACAATGGGCCGAGATAGATGTTGTGAGAAGAAAGTCAGTGAGACGTTTTGGGGCATGCAATGGCTAACTTTTGGAGGTTCAACTGTGGGGTCGGGAGTTGACCTGGTACACAGTGTTAAAAGGGATATTGGAGAGGAAGCTGGGACTTATGTCTATAGATATCAGAGGATAATTCCAAGCAAGCATGGACTTTCCTTGAGATTTAGGTCAGAGTTTTGGGGTTCATTCTTTTCAATGATTTCTAATAGTTGTTCAGCCGATGGGTCCTTAGTGGGTTATGACCTTTCCATTTCTTTTGAGTTCGATTGGGATCGATTAGAAAATCAGAGTTTGTAAAGTGTTCTTAGAGTCTGATAATCGATGAGTGACTAACATGATATTTTGTGAGGGTGGTCTGACAGGGAGATAGATAACTAGGATTTTCAAGTTCTGGAGAGTCAGATCGAGTATCACAATGGCAGATGGGTCTGTCCTTCTTCAAATCGGGAGTCTCGGTTGGGTTTAGGTGTCTTTGGAAGAGACTATTATATGATATGAGGTCCTTCAGTGGTGTTTCTTGGGTTATTAGGTTCGATCTATGTGTTTACAAAGAGCGATTTCGAGGGCGAAATCTAATTCAAGTGGGGGAGAATTGTAACATCTTGTTCCAAATCGTTTGAGATTAGGATTTGTGGGCTGCAACATGGGATTGGGGAAGTCTCGGGGTTGCGATGAGTTGCAAGTAGCGTTGGGTGTCTGAACACTTTTCCGTGGGTATGAGTTTTAATGGAATTAGAGTTATATCGAGGAAGTTATGGAAATTTGAATTTTGGCAGGATAAGTCCCTCATTTGAGAAAGGTGGCAGCTGAGTACGCTGGGCGTATGTGTTTGTACGCTTAGCGTACTCATTTGCGTGGGTTTTAAGCGGAGCCTCCTAGTACATTAGGCGTACCAGAGGGTACGTGATGTGTGTAAAATGAACTAGTTTTAATCCTACTACCATAGACACAGAAACAAACACACGAAAGGCAGTGTACCTAGCGATAAGCAGCTTAGTTCAAGTAAGTAGGGTATTGAACACAGAGAACGGTAAACAATTAAGATTATTACTAATATCATCTAAATAAAACAAGTAAAAAGAAGGGTTTTTCTCTAGTTTTACAAGACTAGAAACTTAAGTAGCTACTTAAACTATTTAACAAAGGACAATTAACAAACTAAGGAGAAACAAAAGACAACTAGATTCAATAATGGAGGAGACTTCTGTTTAGGTTTGAATCATTAATTCCTATGGTTGATTTTATGGTAAGTGCAATGGATTAATTGGCATTGGCTACCGATTAGTGTGATTAGGTTCACGTTCGCTATTACTAATCCTTAGAAAACAAATTAATTCAAGCAGTGATCAAGTGATTAAATTAATAGATTTCTTAGTTTATTGATTCGGATTAAGTAAGACTTGTAATGAATTAATCAAATATGCTAATTCAATTAACTCCTTGTTAATGGTTCATCACACAAGCCCACACATTAACGTACCTATTTTCTAGTTAACCCTAGTGTCACGTTCTCTATTTTTACGCATATAACAATGTTTTCACATAAATTATATGAGATTAGCAACTAAGAGATGTTCATGCAACTTAATTACTAGTTAATTAACAGAAAATAGTTGTAATTAACACATAAGCTTCTTTAACAAGCTTAACAAAACAAAATCACCAAATTAAATTAATCCAATTATAAAATCAAACCATATTCATAAAATCATCTGTCCTAAACAGAAGTTGTAAGTTTTTAGCTCATATCTACAGCAAATAACAAACTAAAAACATAATATAATGATTGAAACATGGTTCATGCAAAAGATTAAGATAAAAGTAATGTGTTATTGCCTTTGATCTTCTTCCAAATTGATATCTAAGTTGAAATCTCGCAAACCACAACTTCTAAGAACCCTTCTGGCCTCCAAAAATCATACTAAACTTCCCCCATTTGTTAGGGTTCAAATAAGAAGCGTTTCTATATATAAATTATGAAAACTGGGGCGACTCGGCGAGTCCATCACTTAAAATCTTGTGTATGGCAAAGCAGCATCCAGAAGCGCAAACTTTCTGATAAACTCGTCGAGTTCATTTGGAGTCAACATTTTCTCAAAACATGAAAGTCATCCGAAATTGTGTCTGGTTTTCAGAACATTTTGAATCTCGTCAATCGGAGTTACGGTTCATGAGATATTGCTAAAATACTGACGAGGAGTCAATCTGTCCAGCAACATCCTTCTTTCTTCAAAATCCAAGATTCAAGCTTCCAATTGCTAAATCCGCTTCCTTTTCCATCCGGGCATTTCATTGTTGCTGAAAGAAATGGAATTATAAACTAATTAAGCACCTTTTGTTCATTAAATTAGATAAAATCAACATGAAGTATTAAGATAATGCATGAATTTTATAACCAAATATGCCCATATCAAAATACCCCACACTTGAATTTTGCTTGCCCCCAAGCAAAACTAAATTTTAACATACTAATACCACATAAGACAATCCCAATCGAACCCAACAATTATGCCAAGACCGTAACACATGCATTTGTGTCTAAAAATTTTCCTAAGGATCCCCTCAATTCTAAATACTTACAATCCTCAAAACACTCTCTCACCTCTTTTGAACAATGCTCATTTTATGCATCCCTCCGAATCTATCCCTATAAAACTTTCTTAACCTCAAGGTATTTTTGGTCAAGCAACTCAAGCATACATAATCTAGAAAATTACAACTTTTTGATACCACTATGGAGCTATTGGAATTCTTCACTTCTTTGATATTTGGTATCTTCAACTTTTTGACTCTTCGAAATTTTGATCTTTTGATCTTCACTTTGATTGCTCCAAAATTCTTACTACTTTTCTTGTAATTGTCTTTTTTTTCACATGTAACTCACTTTTTTTCACTCAAAACCTCCATGCTTAAGCAAGGGTGCTCCACTTCAACCTTTATTTGTTAAAGTATTAGTCTTAGTGCAATGACTACTTAAGCTTTCCTGGATACATTTCTGGTACACGATGTTAAACATATTACGATCCTCAAACTAAGCGATTTTGTGTTTTTGTCACACGATTTCACTAGAATAAAGGGGGCCACAAATGCATTATAACGTATGTAGGATCAACTAAACATTTGGGTCCACATAAAGTCATCAAACATAATACTAGCATGGAATCCTAATTGCTTTTACCAACATTTTCTAATTTAGCCCTACCAATTTGTATGTAAAATTACAAATTTTTAACTAAAATTTCAACCAATATAACCAACCCCCAACTCACACTTAATTTATGCAATGTCCTCATTGCATATCATGCATGATAAAGAAAATAACCAAGTAAAAAAGGAATTGGAACAAACTCCTCTGGGATAGTAGTGGCGAGGTTGATATTTCTTCTTTTAAAACTCCCACTTCAATTGACTTTAGACATAAGAACAGCTCATCCATGCCTTGGGTTTCATTCGTCTTGTGTGTTTGACAACTCTAAATATTCATGAAAATGCTTCTTGGAAAACTTCAAAAATGGACTTTAAAAAATATGGACAATGCCCTCCTTGAATGGAATCAAGTCGATGACTCGAAATTAAAAGACTGAGCAACTCGCCGAGTTGTAAGTGAAGACTCGTCGAGTTGGATCGTGACTCAGGCAGAAACCGTAAATTTTCTCTTGGACTCATCGAGTTGTAAGAGAGCACTCGACGAGTTTTTGTCGCTGATCGTGTAAATTCTTCTTTCTGCTTCAATTCTGATTTTGTGGTCAAAGAGGGCATTAAGGTAATTCATCCTCTTATATTCTTCAGTGACGAGACTCTTTTTTAACCATTATAAACACCAGACTTAAAGTATCACTCAAAATTTCAATTCTTCTCGTTAACGACTCGGCCCCTCATTTTAATCCCCTCAAACTTTAATTATCAGATTAATTCTCACCCTAACTTCTGCAAAGATCAAAATCAAAAAACCAAATTATAAAAAAGAAAATAATCATTAAATTAAAATCCTACATTACCCTAATAAACTAGAAGTTTAAAAAGAAAAAGAAAAGCAAACTCTAATGACGGGTTGCCTCCCGCAAGCGCTTCTTTTTGTGCGAGTCTTGAACTTGACTCCCAACTTAATAAACTTCCAATAAACTCAATGCCAATCCATCCATTGAATTAAATATTTTCTTTGGACTAATTTGTAAAATTTGGCTATTTGCTTCAAAAATTGGCCAAACGAGCTTTAATTCATAAAACACAAGAATCTTGACAAGGGTTGGAACCGGTTGGATCCTAATCAGAAATGGATCGCGCTTCAGAACTTTCTCCAAAGTTGGAATAGTCACCCCGTGCTTCAAAACACAAACCGGAAATACACGGGGCCATGTCGTGGTAATGGTCAAACCACAGCTTGGTTCCTGTAATTCAGCTTGTTCTTGTTCTTCGTCTGATCTCTCTGCTAGCAACCTTTCCGGCTCCTCCAAATCTCTTTCTGGATTAAATTCTTCATCTTGTAACTTTATCTCTTGTGAATCAGATTGCTCTTGTTCGTTGGGCAAGATGTTATCTAACCATCTTCCAAATTTCTTCAAATCATCATCTAAGTCATACTCCTCATCTTATTGCAGGTTTGCATTACAAAAACATTTTATGAACTCACTAACTTAGTGCTGATACTCTTTCAAAATCGCTTGTATTCTCAGGAAATCAGTAGACAGGTACTCCCGCAGGCTTTTGAGAAGACGGAGCATATAGGGTCACGTCTTTTATATTTTACTATACTTTTTATGTATACAACTATGCATCAAACAGATGTAAATATCTATATTTCAATGTAATGGTTGTGTTTAATTTGATTACTGTGATACAATTATTGTGATACTGTACATGACGGCCTCCACTCCCGAACGTTTCCGCCGTTTCAGTTTGGGGGTGTGACAATCTCTAATGGAGTCACAAACACCTAATGCAAAGAATGATGATGGAGAGAAGAGGAAATCAGCCAGGGTTCTTCCAAAGATCAAATTAGCCGAAAATCCAAGCAAGAGGGTCTTTAAATAGCTGTGGCTGCTAGGGTTTTTAGGTGGAAACTCTAATACCTTACTTAGGCACCAAGCAACCCATGGACCTCCCTTTTGGAAGGCCTTAGACGATTTCTATAGGGCCTCCCTATAGAAATCCGTCCACCGTATTCCAAGGGAGTCCAGCATCCCAGTTTGCAACTATCGACGATTTGCAAAACAACCCTTCCATTATTAATCCGATCCTTTAATCCCAAAATTAATATCACATAAATTTCTGCTTAATTACTAATTAATTATATGATTTCCAAATAACATATTAATCTTATAATATATTAATAAAATCATTCTGAGTACCAATTTATTATTCATATAATAAATCATACTCTCTTTCTCCACTAGTCATCCCATCAAGTTGCATGAGTGAAGGCAACCCAAAAGGACCATGCTCATAATCAAATCAAGTACATACCAAATATAGTATTACTGGATTCAGATTTTAACAATAAAATAATAGATACTCACTAAAAATAACCTTATTAATTGAATTAAGCAATCCAAAACATAAAAAATCGATTTTTAGAGAAGCATGGCGTGCCCTACAAAATTTGGTTTTGTTTTGTAGGTTTCATTTACTATGCACATATAATTGTAAGACATGACTCTGATATCACTGATGGAATTTATAGGTTAGAAAATTAATGTACTTACGAAAATTCACTTAACACTTAGGGTACATGTAATCTAATGGATCTATGTCTTTACATATTAATAGCAACATACTTATGAAACTTAAAACAAGAAATATTATAATTGAAATCTATAAGTTTTGATTACATACCTTTAATATTGTTATAGTAAATAATATCCTGGAATCCCTTCTTGATCTTTAGAAATCTTGCACCAAAATATGGTTGCCTCTAATGGCCCACACCCAACCAAAACGCTAGAACTCCTAGAATGATGAGGGGAGAGAGAGAGAGAGAGAGGAAGGATGAAGAAATTTTGGATATAAGCCTCTTGGAAAGAGTATGAACGAAATTTTCACTCCTTAGGGTTCTATTTATAGTGTAGGTGGTACAAGTAAAACCCTATATTTGATTAATAAAATAATACTAATTTATCTATTCAAATATGTTAATCCTTATTAGCTTTTCAAGTATTCTAGAATCCTCCAAGAGCCTTGTAAAATCGTCCACCACCCTAAGAGGGTCCTAGAATTGTTTCCTTGCTCAACTATGAACAATTACAATTCAACCCTTAGATCTCTAGTTAATTATAATTAATACCAAATTAATTCTATAATTATTATCAATTTCTAATTAATATATCAATCATATAATATATTAAAAATCATTTTATCTACCTCCTAATATCAATTCTAGGTATTTCTAGTAATGAGGGCAACCCAAAAGGACTTTGCTTTTACTCACTAAGTATATACCAATTTAATTAAGACCTTATAGACCTAATCTAACAAGATGTTCCTTCGAGGATAAAAGATAGAGATTCCTCTGGGAACAAGAGTAAGGTGCCTACGGGAACAAGAGTAATGTTCCTTCGGGAAAAAGAATAAGGTTCCTACGGGAACAAAAGTAAGGTTCCTTCAGGGATAAGGGTAAGGTTCCTTTGGGGACAAGAGTATGGTCCTTCAGGACAAAGATATAAATATTCCTTGGGAAACAAAAGATAGAGGTTCCTAAGTGAACAAGAGTATGATTCCTTTAAGAATAAGGGTAAGGTTACTTTGGGGATAAGAATATGGTTCCTGCGGGAAGAAGAGTATGACTCCTTTAGGAACAAGTGATAGAAGGTTCTTTCAGGAACAAGAGATAGATGCTCCTTCGGGAATGAGATATAGGTTCCTTTTAGGGACACAAGTATAGTTCCATCGGCGACAAGAGTATGATTCCTTCGGGAATAAGAGTATGGTCCTTCGGGCACAAAGATTAAGATTCCTTCGGGAATGGGATTATGTCCCTACGGGGAAAGAGATGGATGACTCCCTTTGGGAATGTAGATAAATGATTCTTATGAGAATCTAAATAGGTATAGTTAGAGAAGATAGAGAAAGGTTCCTTGAGAGGAACAAGATAAGAGAGTTCTTTATAAGAACTTAAATGTAATCCGTGATGGATTAAATGTAAGGAATTCGTGATTGATTCAATAGTAACATAAACATTAAGGGTCGACGAGGGATCACAAGAGAGAGGAGAAAAACCAGGTGAGCGTGCCTGGTAATATAATAGGAAGTTGTTTCCCTTAGAGTAGGGTATGAGATGTGACTGCTTGGTCTAGATGAGAAGAGCATGTTACGAGGCTATGAGAAGAGATAAAGTATGCACATAGTATGAGAAAAGCATGTTAAGAGGCTAAGATAAGAGTATGAAAGGAGCTTGTTAAGAAGCTAAGATAAGAGAAAAGGAAAAGATTATAGAATAAAGATAGATGAGATGAGAAAGATGAAAGAATAAGAACAATACTGTGTTCTATTATAGAAAGAACTAGAGGATAAAGTATGAGAAAGAGAAAGAAGGATGAAAAATAAGAAAAGACAACATAGTAACTCACTAGACACATTGTATTTGATGGTGCAGAGGTTTTATGTTTTGCAGGTTCAGGTTGTAGTAGTCGTTCCAACAGAGAAGATAGGACCACGAAGTCAAGATTTAGATAATAGGATGCTAATCTTTGTAATTCCTTGTTGTTCTAATTTGTATGTAATATTCTTATTGTAAACCTGTGATTATTCCTGGGAAGTAAAATGTTATAATTAGAGTAGAATTCCGCATTATAAGAAAAACAATGATATTTCCCTTAAATATTATGTATAGAAATCCAGGTCGTTACACCATACATACATACCACCACAAACCACCTACCACCAATATTATCCATCCCCAACAACAAACACCACAATACGTCACCACCCATCTCCGCTATTCACCACCACCACACTAAGAAATTAATCTAAAATTCTTGAACAAATGTCATTACTAGTATCACATGCTTCAAGAAGAAAGGAGTTTGAGGGAGTGTGAGGATAAGGTGATTTTCACAATGTATCATGAGCAAGAAATGTGTGAATAACAATAATAGTAAGACAAAGGGTGGAAGCATTTTCACCACAGAAGAGAATGAGGAGATTTTTGTGTTTTAGTTTTTTTATTAACAAAAACATGTAAAATGACGTTATTTTTCTTTTTGGCAATTAGGGGCAAGAAAATATGACCGAAAATCCACTAATGGTTGAAAATATAAAAATGATTAAATCTATAATAGTCAGTTAAAATGGTAGTTTTTGAACAACATATATAAGTTTAATGGTAAATTATGTAATAGACATAAAAGAGATTTATGTTGAATAAAAGTGATACATGATAATTCTACAAAGTCATTGTCTCGTAATTAAGTCACTAAAATTTTCCAATCATGTTAAATATAAGAAATTTACGTGTAGCTATCATTTATATATTTTTGAAGAAGATAAATAAAGTATAAAGTTTATGTCACAAAAAAAAGTTCCAATCATGTTAGGAAATTTACATTCAGTTACATGGTAACGTTCATATAATTTTTAACAAGACAAATGAAATATGAATTGTATGTCATTAAAATAGTTATAGAGACTTGATTGATTGACTACAATGAAATAATCAGTAATTTTATGTTAAAAAAATTTTTAAGACTAAATTTTTTATGTTAAATTTTTTTTAAGACTAAACGAAAATTTTGAAAATATTAAGATTTTTGTAACAATTTCCTATTTTTATTTAGATTTTTGTAACAATTTCCTATTTGTATTTTTGATAAATTTTAAACTAAACTGCACAAATGGTCTCTGTGGTTTACTCAAAATTGCTACTTTGATCCAAAAAGGTTTGTGCTAGTACCAAAGGTTCAAAGTTTTTATTTTGTTGCTTGTTTGGTCCAATCTGTTTTGATTTTTTTTTAAAATGATGAATTTGCCCCTGTTAATATGATTTTCTTTTTTTTTTCTTTTTTTTTCAGACTTTCAGATTAAAAATAATAAAAAATAAAAATAAAATAAATCTCTCTCTCTCTCTCTCTCTCTCTCTCTCTCTTTCTCTCTCTCTCTCTCTCTTATATTTATTTATCTAATTTTTAGATTTAAAAAAAATAAAAAAATAATAATAAAAATAAATCCCTCTCTCTCTCTCTCTCTCTCTCTCTCTCTCTCTCTCCCTCCCTCCCATACTTATTGTTACTGCATCCCTTCTTCTTCTTCTTCTTCTTCTTCTTCTTCTTCTTCTTTTTCTTCTTCTTCTTCTGTTTTAATCGAGAAAACCTCCACCGAAGGTGGGGTTTTTCGGTTATCAAGAGGGCAACAACCCCCTCCCGTTTTCCTTCTGCTTATCTTCAACTTCATAGTAACCCAAATGCCCCCACTTATTGGAGTCGTCGATCTAGAAACCCTTCATCGGAGCCAGCAGAGTCGTCGATCTAGAAACTCTTCGATCTGGAAACCCTTAGTCGGAGTTGTTACCACAACCACTAGTCCACACCGCCTCTGCTGTTGAACCTCTATGAAAACCCTTTGATCTTGAAAACCCTATGATTTGATAGCCTTCGTCAACCAGAGAAGAATCGATGAAGAAGAACGAAGATATGAAAGATCTAGGGTTTTCTGAGGAAGATCGAGAGAGAGAGAGAGAAAGAGAGAGAGAGAGAGAGAGAGAGAGAGAGAGAGATTTTCCTTTGATGGTTTTCACATTTTCGTTAGGGTTTCAAGACAGTGGTTGCAACACTCGTGGTGAGGGTTTCTTTGTGGGGAATATGACGTTGATGATAGGAACAGCTAAATCTGAGCAGACATATTGGTTGTCATACATCGAAGTCGCTGAACACATTCTCATGATAGACGTCAGAGTCGTTGGATTCACCACTATTTTCTCTGTTCGTCTTCTTCGGTGGCCGTTTTTGTTCTCCGATTTCAAGTAAAGACTAGGTTTTCTGTGGAAAATTTGATGGATTTGAGAGAGAGAGAGAGAGAGAGAGAGAGAGAGAGAGAGATTTATTATTATTATTTTTAATTTTTTTTTAAATCTGAAAATCATAAAAATAATATGAAAGAAAGAGAGATTTATTTTATTTTTATTTTTATTTATTTTTTTAAATCTGGAAATCAGAAAAAAAAATAAGGAAAAAAAAATATTATTAACAGGGGGAAATTCATCATTTTGAAAAAAATCAAAACAGTTTGAAACAAACAAGCAACAAAATGAAAACTTTGAATTTCTGGTGCTAATTCAAACTTTTTTAGATCAAAATAGCAATTTTGAGCAAACCAAGACCGTGCACTTTAGTCTAAATTTTATTTTGACAGAATCTTCTTCCCAAGCTTGGGGCGGCATACCATCTTACCTTCCCTGTCTCATTTACATTGGACTGCGGTAATTGTTGTGTTGTATATTAAGGCCGGGAGGACCAAGTCAAACGCTCTCCAATTTCATTTCCTTCAGGTTCGGTGTGCTGCTGGACGCCCACTCTTAACACACCTATCTCAGGTTATCGATTTTTTCCCCTTAATTGTTATATATATATATATATATATATATATATATATATATATATATATATATATATATATATATATATATATATATATTTGAAGCTTTTTTGATGATCCTTTGGGATAACTTACTTTCTCCGGTCATATGTTGCTCTCTGTAGTCATATAGGTTAGTTTTAGCCTCTACTTGTTGTTTGTTCGATTGGATCTACATCATCGTTTTTATTCGATTTCAGTGTAGTTGTGAATGAACTTAGGTTAAATCATCCACATGCCCTTTCTGATCTGTGTCACTGACTCGGTGTAAATTGTAATGCTATTTCTCTGTTGACAGCAAGTGTAAGAGAGCTGCCGCTTTAAACTTGTATCATTCGCCTTCTTAGGCTCATAATCTGAAATTGAAATCACAGCCCACATTCAACAAACAAATAATTATTCAATAGTGTTGTATAAACTCCAATCCAAATAATAAATAAAACCCTAATTTTCATCATTCTCCAAAATCACTCATACAAATATAGATTACTACTACTTACTAGGCATAACTCACTATCAAAATTCAAAACACAGATCCAAAAGGAATGAAACTTTGAACAACTCTTTCATAATACCACTTACTCACGAGGATTCGAAATAAAGACTGAATTAAGGGTAGGGTTGGGTGGTAAGTGCCCTAATGGAATAATTCCATCAATACCCTTTGATGCTGTTGAAAACACTTTTAACCATTTTTTTTTTTTGTGTGTGTGTGTGTATTTTGTCTCTCAGGTTATTAGGGAATATGAATTGGGTTCAACGCAAAATCTACCTTTACAATGTCACATTTGGGCTATACATGTTGGACTGGTGGGAGCGATATTTGTTCAGTATCTTTATCTTTTAGATTAAATTACACTTTTGGTCCCTGTGGCATATCTCTCTTTTATTTGTAGAACCAGGGATGGAAACCCAACCATTAGGTGAGGGTATTTAGGTCATTTCATTTTTCTCTCTTTTGTTTCACTTGACTGTTTGTTAAGATAGCTTGGTTGTGGTCTTGATGTGGTTCATCTTCTACAACGGATATCGTAACATTAGTGAATTTGGAAAAAGGTGCATTATTATTATTATTATTATTATTATTATTATTATTATTATTATTATTATTATTATTATTATTAATCTGCTTATTCTATGGTTTCACTTTCATACATTTATTTTAAGTCATTATTTGGTTGCTTAAAATCTTTCTCAGGTATCTGTGGTGAATTTAAACATAGTTTCAACTTCAAGATGAAACATGGTGAAGTTGTATGATCCAATTACTATCCTAAAGTTTGTGTGTGTGTGTGTGTTAGCTTTGCTGGTATGTAAGTTCCCACATAGTAAGTTAAGCATGTATGAATCGTGAGAGACCTTTGAACAACAATGGTCAATAAATCTCTGCATTTTAGCCAAGTATTAAAATAGGATGAGAGGAAATAAGTTTGTATAATTTAGGATATGTAATATCTTTTTTGAAGAGTTTTTGAGATTTGAACATGTTTGAATTGCAATATGGTGGTCTTTTACTTTGAAATAAATCAAGACGTGGTTGAAGGAGATTAAAAAACTAGTGCTTTTTTTTTTTCTTCAGAATTAAGCCTTTTGAAATTTGTATATATAGGGCTTGTTTGGTATCGATATTTTATTAGTTTTTAGCTTTTAAGAAAAAATTTGAAAAAAGATAGTTTTGTTTGACACCAGAAATTTTTTAGTTTTTATTTTAAACAAAAAGCTCAGAAGAGTTTTTAGTTTTTAACTAATTTTATGCTTTTAAAATCTAATAACTGTCACCTAGCACTTCTGCATAAATTAAAGCTATAGCTTGTATAAATAAAAGCTATATCTTTCTATTACAAGTTTATTAATATATTTAACAAAATAGATATAATTTATCCAACTCTCCGCCTAGATCGAATACTTGTTAGGTGTTAGTCAGCCGCCATGGAAACACCTAATGAATTTTGCAACATTACCCGTGTATATGTATGATGTCTATCAATTAAGTTGGTACGATGTTTAATGAGTTGAGGCATTATTATTTTAATGACTTGTTAGAAATAATTTCAATAACACTAACAATATTGATCAGAGTTACATACGTTTAATCTGTGAATAAAATAATGGGCAGTATACTATGATAAGTGTTGATTGCCTAATTGTGTTAATTTGAACTAAATGCATTAAGAATACTAATCACTGATGTGGAGGCTCTCTCGTGTTTTGTTTTGTTTTTTTTTTTTTTTTTTTTTTTTTTAGGAATAATATGTATCATCACACCGATTGGTATAGAAAGCACGAAGATGCTTGTGGCTTACGTGGCGTGCTGGCCACGGTTGTGCTTTGATCTCGGTGTCTGGTGACCTGTGGTGCAACATATGTGATGCATTATCGTAATGGCACGAGAGGCAACGACCTATCAAAGGGTTTTGTGCAATCAATTTCTCTGACTACTAACGACTATATATATATTTTTTAAAATCATTAAAAATTAACCAATTCATTATTCTTATAAATACCAACCATTTTACTATAGTTTTTTCATACTATTTCTTTCTTCATTTGCTATACAAACAAAACAACCATCAAACTTTGAACTCCTACCATGGAACAATTTCCTTAACCATCAAATATCCAAACCCAACAATGTTAGGAGGAAAATGAAAAACCGCGTTAGCTCATGCTTTGATCTTGGTGTCCAATGACCTCCTCACTTTAAAAACGAAACCTTATGGTAATATCAAAATAATAATCTCCTTATCTAATAAACAAGTAGATTTTTGCCACGTGGCAATTGATAATCCCCTCCCAACTAATTTTCCCTCTCAAAATGTTGAACTAAAATTCCACATTTGCCCTTAAAGTCAAACATATTGTCACTAGCCGATAGTATTTAAAAAATTCAGCAAGAAATTAGAAAATCTTCTATTTGTTCAACCGTTTCTTCTCAAATTTCTCCAATAATTTTGGAAACCAAATTAGTGATTGAAATTTTAAAACACGTCAAATCTCCAAATCTTAGAGATTGTATTTATATTTAAATCGAGCTGTGGTTTCCCCTAAATCACTTTAAAGCGGGCGACCACGACCACAAACTTGACGTATCGGAGCCTTTATCTGGAAGAAGATCGGAACATCTTGTATATCTACAAAAGCGGGCGACCACGACCACAACCACGACCACGACCACGATCATACCATCATCGGTCATGTTCATTCAGATAAAATTTCTTTCATCTTCGTCTTCTCTGTCGCCAAACCCTAAACCGCCTCCGTCACAGTCATTAGTTTTGAAAGAATTGATAACTACAAAAGGAAATTGCTTCCATTTTGTATATCTATTTTGAGGTTAGTACATTGTTTCATATTTTGCTTCCACCATCCATCTGTAAAAGCCATTGTTGAACAAATTGTTTGATTTGTGCTTCAGATTCTCATAGATCGCTCTATCTATTCTCTTTCTTTCGATTTTCTATCATCAATTGTTTTTGGGGTTTTGTGTGACCGGCTCCCATTTATTTATGCCATATCTGATACGATCCAACTTTTGACACCTTCTCATCCCCTTTCGATTCATGTATGATGTTTTTCTTTGTGTGGTTGTTTAAGTTTTATATGTATATATTTTTAATATTTCTTCTTGATTCCCTACGATGACAACTTAGCCAAACATGTAAAGCACCAGAATTTCATAACTGCATAGAAGCTTCAAATGGACTTCAGTGATTTCGTCTATTTGAAAACCAATGTTTGATTGTGTGGAAATATGAATTTGACGATACCGTGTGAATTATCTGATTATATACAAGGTAATTTCTCTGGTATGCAAATGTTGGACTTTAGTCTTCCGAATCTTTATCGGATTTTTGAAGGTTAAAACCTTTTTCCTTTGTGACCCTTACAATCTTCTGTGCTGTTTTTTTTTTGGCTTAAGCTTTCTTTTGCAAAATAACGCCATAAATGTAAGTTATTTATTCAAGTTAATTTCAACCTTAAAATCCTTTTTAGTTGATTCGCAGTTTGAGAATTGGATTTTTGATAGTTTTAAGAGTTTATTGTCCTTAACTGATTTTTGGATCTTAGTTTATAGCCATGATGGAAGAATAATGAGATTTACATGATTTTATAAATGTTGTATGACTTAATATTTTATTATGCAAATTCCATGTAAAGTTCTTATTAGCTGATAAACCGTTTATGCTGAGATGATGTAGATAAACTCTTTAGGTGACTGATTAACTAATATTGTAGATGAGACATCTCAACATACTTAAAATGCATGCATCATCAGTATTTGTTGCATTGCTAAAAATGTTTACATGGTAAATAAGCTATTGAGTTTTCAAGTTCTTATTATAAGACAGTCTTCAATCATCCCCATATAGTTTAAGTGGAGGAATGCATGCATCATCATTATTTTTATGATCTTTTGATCATGACATGATTGAAGCATTTTTGTTTCTGTTTGGCAAAAACAAATGTTTTGGTTAGTTAATAATTTGTTAAAAGTTGACCAACTTCGTTTTGATGGATGCTTTATGTTCTAAATAATTTAAGTAGGAGCTTGTGTGGCTTTTGTTTTCAAATGCCAATATTGAATCTTATGATACGATGTCTTTTTGTTTTCCGGTAACAATCTTAATATATTCATTAGTTTTTTCTTGCGAATGTATGAGCTTAGAAAATACCCTCCCAACACATATCTCCAACAACAAGATTATCTGTTGTATATAGACAAATATTGTTTTTTTATATTAGGGAAAATTAAGCATTATATTATAATTTTTACTCATCATAGTAATATACTTGCTATATTTTACCAGCTATCATAACTTTTAACAAGCTATCATATCAAAACTATGAAAGCTATGAAGTGTTATACAAGAAGCTACTTACTTACTTGAAGAAAGAAAACATATCTCTACCAAAGGATCTTGTTGTCAAACAGGAGAAACCAAAGAAGTGGGTAGATGAAGAAGAGTCTTCTGATAATGAGGAGCCAAAAGGAAAGTGTATAATGGTTCACATTGATGAATTTCACACTGAAAAATGTGACAACAGATCCAACATGGTTGATGATGACCTCTCTCTAGCTGCAAGAGATTCAAAGAGGCAAGATTGGGTTCCTTCTTTCATATTGTTCTCTCTTCCAGACGATTTACACGGTTGATACTATTTTGCTTGATAAGCAATTATTTCTTTATGATTGCTTTATGTTTTAATTTTTTTACTGATTTTCTTTTTATAACTCAAAAACTTAAGTTTTTATGATTTAAGCTTCAAGAATCATAACATTTTAGCCCGCGTTCTACCAAAGGAGTATACATTGCATGCTTCTAATCTAATGATCTATAGTATTTTGTTTTCTTATAACCTTTTTTACTGTGACACTAGCAAATATATTCTTATCCTTAAGGAAATGACCAACTCTCTTAAACATGAACTTCTCTTGTTACAAGGTCTTATCAGTGGATTTGACTTTGCATCTTTTCTTCAACTCTTGCATGTTTCAATATGAAGCTGATGGTTAGGATATGAGACACTGAGCGTCTAACTATTTGCACATGATTAGGAAGAATTGTATATGAACTATATGTTTTGGATTCTCCTCATGTCCTTTCTGGATGCCTATTTCTATTGAAATGTGGCTATTTGAAGAAATTGAGCATGCATTGACTAATATTCATTAACAATCTCACTGCTAAAGCAAAACCCCATTAGAGATATAATAAACACATTATCAATACAATGCTCCATGTCTCTCATTTGATAGTTCCCAATGCCTTGTTTCTTCGAGTCTCCTTCTACTGGCCTGCATAACGCTAAGATTACATAGATTGGACACCCTTTGATCTTGATAAATATGAAATTTGGCATCCATATGTAGTATTTTCTTGGATAGGAACATTTCTCTCTATCTTTGTGTGTGTGAATCTTTATTTTAACTTGTTTTGTGATGCAATTATGTTCTTTTTATAGACACAAAATGTGTGGTATATTTCTTGGAAAGAAGAATGTCATTAATGACCATTTAATTCAAAAGATTTGTCAAATATGTTCTTTATGACTCTTCTGAAAAAGCTGCATTAATGTCTCCTTCCTTGACTAATTCTTTTTTATTTTTTTATTTCTGTCTATACTAGATTTAATGAATTAATGGTGAATCTTTGATTCTAAAATACAACTAGCTTCATGATACAAGGATTAAACAACTTTTTGTTGATGAGTTACGCCCTGTCTATGATTCACGCTGATGTCACCTCATCATGATTGAGACATTCTATATCTTTCATTTCAAGTCTTCTATCAAAAAACTTGACGATTCGCTGTGTAATACCACACACTGGTACAAGTTCAAAAATCTATGCCGATGGTTAGACTATGTACCATAGTCTATCACATGCACCAACCCATTTATACACCAATTATTTCTTTAAAAGTTCTATGATTCAACATATGATACTAGACACTGATGAGAAATTGACAACTCTATGCCGATGGTTAGACTATGTACTATAGTCTATCACATGCATCAATCCCTTCTTACCCTTTATTCTTCTTTGAAAAGTTGTATGATTTAGTGTATGATGCCAGACACTGATGAGAATTTCAAAAATTTGTTTCGATGGGTATATCATGTACCCTGGTATATTACACGCACCTTCCCACTCTCGCCTTATAAAGCTTCTAACAAAGAAGTTAATGATTCACTGTACTAACAATAGACTGATAAAACTTCGACATTCTATGCCAATGGGTACATTTAAAAACCAAAATGTAATACATGTATCGTACCTTTCTTATCCTTATTCATCTAATAAAAGAAGTTCATGATTAAGTGTATCAAACCATATGCTGATGGGAATTTGCAATACTATGTCAATGAGACATCACAATCCCATCCATTATTCCACTACAACTAATGACAAGCTGATTATTTTAGCTGCAAATCATGATATGTTTCTATCATCCATTGCACTACTTGTTGATATTCCATGTCACTCTGATTATAATGGTACCTATAACAGTAACTTTCCGATAAGGACAAGGATGTAAACCGTCATCTTGGAGCTCGAGACTTTTACGACATTTCTCTATCCATAATGATTACGTGAAAAATGGGAGACTTTTTAATATAAATAGGAGCATTCTCTCTTATAGGTTACTTTAACCCTCAAGTGAAACTCATAAAAACCCTTTCCAATTATATTCTTCGTTGCTTAAAGTTCTGCAATTGCATTCAAGTTTTTATTAGAAATCATCTATGGCTTGTGTCCTATTCTCCTTTGTTCCTATACAAACGTCGTTAAAGCTCGAAAAACTCCTGATACTCATTTTTTATCTAAGCCAATAATATCGCATTCTCAGACACCACCATCTCCACTCTGCCAATTGGTAAAATCCTCCAGCTCCATTTCAACCATTTCCTCTATCAAATCCTCCTCCTTCAACTCCATCTCTATCTCACAACACTCCTCTGAGTTCTACTCGAGGTTCTTCTCCTCATGCTGATGATGCCAAAAAGGGGGAGAATGATAAAGCAATTGTATTTCACACTGATCATGTGGAAAATGTTGATGAACCACATGATACTGATACTGATGATGAGGAAGGCTTTCTAGATATGGATTTCATGTTACAAGCTGTGCCTCTGAACATTATTTATCTAGAAGCTAATATTAAATGGGAGTTTCATCAGGGCTTTGAAAGTGATGTTGAGTGTGATAATAATCTGCTCATCACAAGAAAAAGAATACCATCTCCTTAGGGAGCTCGTGATGCTGATGAAGGTTCCTCTACTCCTCTTAGCAAGAAAAGGAAGCTCGCCGTCAAATAATTTGAGAATGTTCTAGCTCAAAGAATTAAGCCTGACCCTATTATAAATATTAGGTGTACTAAACCCAAGGATCGAACATTGAAGATCCACCTGGTCAGAAAGAAAGTTGAGTATTAATACACTGAAATTATGTTTTCTCGTGAATTGGTCAAGTACGGTTACAGTGAGTGGACTCAAATTCAAGAGTTAATATCTTAGTATAAAGGTATTCATGATGAGGAGATGAAATTAGCACAGCAACAAATGATCAATTAAGTAAAAAAAAACTAAATTTAGTGCCCTCAGCTCCTCCTTCTTGACCTTCTAGCTTAGTTTCAACACCAAAGCAAAATCTATCCAAATATGCAAAGTTCCTTCTTCGTTTTTCCATTATCTACATCAACAACATGTTTCCAGTAAGTGTTGAGCCGATTCATTATTTGTTCATTCGAGAGCCTAAGCATGTTATTTGCTATCTTGATGTACCAAATTAGATGTTCTTTCAACATAATAAAGATCTTCACACTGCTCCGACTGAGCACCTTTTTCATCTTCGACTGGAATGCATGGTACATGAAGAAGTAGAACAAGATTATCATTCCCTGATCTTAGTGGAACTAAGAAATCACAGTGAAGAGGTTAAAGGAAATAACTTTTAATGGATGAAGCAACAAATCTTGAAAGAAGTTGACGAATGCTATTGAAGCTAGTTTTGACATCATCAGATTGAGGGAGATTGTAAGGCTGAACCTTATAATCCGATTAGTCAAACACTATCACACGCTGATCACCAACACAACACCAACGCTAGCACGCAAAAGCCCAATAGTAACCCTTGTATAATTTACTGTAGTCTATAATTGTAATTATAGTAACTATAACTTTTATCCAACTAATCTAATATCTTTGTGATTAGGATGGGTCCATATTATAGACTTAATACAATCCTGTTAATGTAGGGATTTCTATAGTCGTCTCTTTATATATTCTTGTATTAGAGTCCAACCCTAATAGCCGCTTTGTGCACCTCATTATCTTTGTGATAACCATTCTTAGTGAAAACCATCTTTGTGATAATTGTATTGTTCTTACTTGTTTGTATCTGATCATGGAACCTACATATACTATCATGCATAATTTTACCTGGGTGTTGTCTTATTTACCTCGTAGATGCAAGGCATTATGATGTAAATGGATCCTCAAAAGAAAGATTAAATGGACAGAATAATAAGGATAACTTTTTCAAACATGTCAATTGAATAGGATAACTTTTGGAGAGAGAAGAATGATTTATTGATTTATTACTTGGTTAATAAATTAACTAAAAATCTAAATAAATGAATTATTAATGTATTATGGAAATAAGATATTAATTAGAAATTATATTGTTTAATTAATATTTAATCAGAAATTAATTTGGAATTAATTTTGGGGTTAAAGGAATTAAATAAAACTACAGGGACTAAAGGTGAAAATATTTAAAAGTCGCGCATTGGGCAGTTCTAGAACCTCCCTAAAAAGGTGTAGGTGTGTGTGTGTGTGTGTGGGGGGGGGGGGGTGGGACAAAATCAAGAGTGTCTCTAGGGTTTCCTTGGGCTCTAAGGGTGCCATGGATACCTTAGGGAGGAAGTTAAGGGATTAGGGTTATCTTGGAGATACCTTCCTAATCCAATACCTTCCTAACACCTATATAAACCCTCCTTAGGGTAGAATTTTGGCCATGACTTCTTTCTAAGTTCCTTGGATGAAATTTAGGCTTCTCGCCTCTCTCTCTCTCTCTATAGTTTTCCTTGGTTGCTAGGGCTTGTTTGCGAACCATTAGAGGCGCGACACTTGTGGCGCTTGCTACCAAAGGTCTATCAATCTTTAAGAACTCTTGGATCCACATTGTTATTTCTACATATCAATTAGAGGTATGCCTACTATCTCTTAATATAAATTTCGAAAATAGTAGGTAGCTCCTAGGGTTTATTCTTTTGTGTTCAATACTTGTATGTTCAATTAGAGAAAACCTAGATCCTACAAATTAGGGTTGCATGCACACATAGAGATTGTTTGTTCTGCTCAAAATCCACCAGTGATATCAGAGCCTAGGATTGTTTTCTATTAAATATGATGCATTTGGTTTAAGTTGAAAATTAGGGTTTATGGAAATTAAACCCATTGGAATTATGGTTTTCGCAATTCAGGGTTTCCTAACCGTAATTTAAAAAAATTGCCTAAGGGTTTTAATCCTTTTCCCTTGGCCTCCAAAATTTCAAAATCTAGGGTTTCCTAACCCTAGGGATTTTTGAATATAAGGCAAGGATTGAAATCTTTGCCTTCTTCCCAAGATTTACCATATTATGGAACTTAGAGATTTGGTGGGATTTTTAAAATTTTTTTTTTGGTAATTATCTTGTTCTTGTTTATCAAGATTATTGGAAGATTTTGTAGGACCCCTCCCATATTTTTGAGATCTAGGGGATATGGATTAAGTTAAATTAATTTGATTAATTTAATTGGATAATCCTTAGATGATTTAATAAATTAATTAAAAGTTTTAATTAATAGATAGTTATTAAATAAAATTTCTTTTAAATTCAATTAAAATTGCTTTTAGTTTCAAAAAATTTAAATGATTAAAAACCTTAGTATTTAGAAAAGTTAAAATACATCCTTATGGATCTTATTGTTAATTTAATTAATTGATTTGTTAAAGGATAATTAATACATCTATAATTGGTTTAAATTTAATTAAATTAAAAGTTTAATTTATTATAAGATTAAACTCTTGGAATTTTAAAATGTTTAAAATTCATCTTATGCTATATATATAATTAAGAGTCTAATATATATATTATATGTATAAGAAAAGTCAGTCGAACCGCTAGTACGCCTCATTCACGAAGCCACGCTATAAGGGGAGTTTAAGGAAGTGACATGTATAATGACCGCCATTGGGTATCCATTCTTACCTACCCCTATCTTGTATGGTGGAGGGTCGTTATCCGAATGGGTTCGATAGGACAATTAATCCTCATTAAGAGTATAATGATAAAGTAACTAAACCATTTTCTAAAATCCCATTCTTAGTTACTTTAGAAAAAATGTGAATTTAATGCTAATCCATGAAGTTGCACGTTGCACCTTATTCGTCGTTAGTGGATTGTGTATTGTTAACCGACACACTAATATGTGACTAATATTGTTGGCAATGGGTGTCTCGTAAATTATCATTGAACTAATGGAGTGAGTGTGGTTAACCGACACATTTATTTCAGATGATAAATGACACCGAGAGTATCAAGCTAATTTGAATGGTTATTTACATATCGTTTGAGATCCTCGGTATCCCAGTCACAAAGTGAGAGCATAACCTAGATTAAACATGCCATTGAATAGTTTAATGAATCTCATAAGATCTAAGAGTTTCATAAGATTGAAATTGGTAAATGCTTTGCCTACCTAAAATAGACTCGAATTTGATTATGATATCCTTCGTCAGAATTCGAATCAAAAATATGGATCGTAGCTTTAATTTAACATTTTGGGTTAATAATTAAGGTTTAAAATCAACTAACTTGAATTATTTATTCTCCCTTTATAGATGTCAAGTTCAGAGAACAATGGTCTTCCTCCTTCTTCTGGAAATGTTTTTCCTTCTCTATCTGAAGATGATCTTCCACATATTTATTAAGGTGAAAGAATGTTCCCTTCTTCAAGCAATGGTGGAACTGGAAATCATGCTTCTCCAAATCTTCCTCCACCTCCTCCAGTGACTCTCCTAAGTCATTTCTTCATCAAGTTGAAAAATATGAAACTACTCAAGTCCTATTGGCATGGAAAGTCTGTACGTATGCATGTTTTGAAAATGAAACTGCACATTGATAGATTGGGGATGTTGGGTGTCGTTTTCCCCTGGGAGCTGGCCATTGACTTGGTTCTAGTTCCGCTTCCTGAATCGTATAGTCAGTTCATTAAAGACTACTATATGAGAGACCACAATGTGACCCTAATGGATCTAGCATATATGTTGATTGCTGCTGAAGCTCAAATGCTTCAGAGCACAACTCAAGAAAATATGTTTGAAGGATCTATCTCCCAATTTCTGTGGACATTGACAATGGAAATATTGGTAGTCCAGAAAAGGTTTCTCTTCCCAATGGAAAGGGATAAGCCAAGGTCAAACTGTTTGACCATGTGGTAAAGAGAAATGCTAATTATGAGATAGTTCCATGTGCTAATCCCAAAAGGTCCATGTGTTTCTATTGCCAATTGAAGGGGGATTGGTTGCGAAGCTGCCCGGACTACCTAAAATATCTTAAAGATAGTAAAGTCAAGTTGTATGACTCTACTTCAGGTACATCCACTATATAACTCCATTATTTTATTAAGTTCCTATTCATAGATTCTTAATACATGATGTGATAGTCACATTTTGCTGTTTTGAAAAATCTAAGAGAAAGAAGGAAGCTTAAGAAGAATAAGTCGAATCTGATCGTGAGAGATGGATTTCGGTCTCATAGTTCGATGATCAGATTTTTGAGTTGCTTCATAGGAGTTATGATAGATTACTTAGGAAATATCTAGAAACATAGTTTTCATACATTTGTATTGTAAGGACAAAATTTTTCTATTCATTATCAATAAAGTGAATTTTTGTTTTTATCTGGTTTCTTTTATGTTTCCTTATAATGGCATTTATGAAAATTGGTGGTTACATTTCTATTACTAGAAATGTTGAATATGGATTTGATTCTTAATTATGTCATTTGTGGAAATGTCATAATCAAGCAAGTGAAAAGGAATTCTCATCACCCAAGTTTCAATTGGACAGAGACTTGGAGTTGATGTATGAGAATATTGATCATTGGAAGATCATGACTAATTCGTTGATCACATGTTTATGTGAGTCAAGTGAAGGACTAAAGGATCTAGTACACATTGATGTGGAATATTCAGATCTGCCACAAAGGATGATAACTTTATTCGTCATGATTTGCTGATTCTTTCAATAAATATGGTTGTGCATAATTCTAACTTTTTGAAAAGTTTCAAAGAGTAGTGGAATGAATAAGAAGAATCTATTAGGCAAAAAGATAAAGGTTTCTCCAATTTGAAAGGAAAGGAGAGTACTTTAGTATCATATTTTATGATCATCTTAATGATTATAGAATCATGTCACAAATTGATCCATGAAGAACATCTTAGTGCAATTGTTTGAATAAGAAGAGGAATCAGATATTGGTGAAATGGTTTAGTCAAGAGACGAATCATACTTCGTTTCCAATCAATTTTTTGAGTCATACTCTAGTAAGTATAAATTGTATCTTGAAGCTTGTTTCGTACTAAGTAGGTTTATAACACCTCATAAAATGTAGAGTAATACTTTCTTACTTTTGCACATTTTGAATTGGTAGTTGTAATGTTTTTGGATTTAAAAAACAAACGATGGAATAAGACCAATTCAATAAAGTGTTTTCTTGACAAGAATCCACACTAGCTTTTGAATATTTGTTTTGCTCGTCAAGGAGTGTTCCTTGAGAGAGAAACTTATATGTTAAGAAGTCAGTGAGAGTCTTATTGATCTTAAAGAGTTTCAGGAGTAAGTCAAGAATAAACCTTTTAGTTATCACTAGCACATAACCTGAGGTTGATAACATATCGTGTTCAGTTTACACATTCTTGTTTTTGTGCACCTTCCTATTGTGTTGGCAATGCTTAGGATTTCTATGGTTCTCATGTGACTGCAAAAGGCAGAGCACGCTGGTCTGTGATAATACATTGGTCAATGGAAGTAAGCTGCTTGAATACTTGGGAGCATTGGTAGACCCTTGTGCCACCAGAAGGCGAGAAATTAATAATAAGCAAAGTTTAGTCCATGAAACCTAAATTTAATTTTGGTTTTGTCCTCAACCTTATCTTATGATTTTAAGCTGGAAATGACAAATTCATATGCATAGGAACACATACACCATAAAATCTAAGTGGCAAAAAGTTTCACTCTAATTCATGAAAATGATTATGAGGAAACACTTTCTCTAGTAGATTTTAAATCTGGTTAATATCATTATGGTTAGCAGTTGTGATAATTGCGTTCTCAAATTCACAATATGATTACGGCATCCCTTTTCATAGTTCGAATTGCGAGAAATGGCAAGAAGTAGTTTGAACATTCAGGACTTATAGCTCTAAGTTCTGAAAGGGTTTAAACACAAACATATGCTATATAATGAAGGTGTATGGGCTTGAGAAGTCTAGATAATGACTTATCAAAGCATCATGTACCAAAATTGTGCACTTTAGTAAGAAAGTCAACAATATTGATTTCTTGAAGTCAAGTTGATTTCTGGGTATATGTCAAAGCTAGTGGGAGCATAATTGTTATGCTAGTGGGAGCATAATTGTTATACTAAGTGCTGCAAGTTAGAAATGCTATTGGTAGGAAACAAAGATTTCAAATTTTCAAATTGCAAATTTTAGGAATTGTTTCTCTATAGTAAGGCTTAAGGGAGAGGAAACTCATACTTCATTTCAAATATAAGAGTTTGGATTGAAGTTTTAGTAAGACTTAGTCATATACATATGTGAATATCGTGTTGAAATGATTCAACATAGGAAATTCGATATATGGAAATATTATAGCAAGAGACTGAGCAGATATCAGGTCGAGTCCTATATGCTTCAGATAATGGATCGATTACATATGCTATAATATACACTTGTTATGATTTTCCAAATGCCTAGGGTAATGAGAGGAAAAAAGGACTAGAACAAGATGTAACTAAAGTTATTAAACAATTGTCAAGAACAGTCTGAGGTTTACCAAAAGATTGGTTGTTTGTGGACAATTGGAAGTATAGTGATTTTTGGACGGACCATAGTGTTTGGTTGTTGAAATTACATGTGAGTTAGGAACTTTAATGCAAGGAAGATGTTCAAGGAATGTATCTTGAATTTGAGACTTCGTTACCATGAAATTGTTTTAAGTAACAAAGTTTCAATGGAACATTTTTTTTAATATCATTGGCAAAGTCTCTGTGAATTTGAAGCCTTGACATCACAAAAGGATATTGCATGTAACGTTGAACTCTAATGCATGTAGTAGTATAAGAATTTGGAATTGTGAAATGGTCATCATTGGGATAGTGTCCAATCAATCCGTTCACAAAGGAAGGACCATATAGAAACATACTATGTATGTTTACTACATGGCATGACTGGTGTTTAATTCAAGTGCTTAGTTGATTAGTTGAAACATTATACAATGAATAAAGTCTAATTAATATGGTGATTAAATAATAAGAGTTTTATTTATATTCAATAGTGTTGAGACCATAGTTAATTAGGTTATTATTGTGTTTCACTTTGCATGTTTTACTTCTCGAATAAGTGGATTATTCAAACATCCATAGTTGCTCGAACTTTTGGAAGCAAGTATCGAATCAAGACTGTCATGAATTGAATTGTAGATTGTGTAAGGTTTTACACATAGCATTGGTTTTGCTACAATGTTCATGAATACTTGAAAATGGGGATTTTAAGTATTGGATAAACCCACGCTCAGAGAATTACTTCATGCATTTTATCACTAGTAATTTTGAGACGATAATATCTTATATTCTTGAAACAGAGATCTTTGAGTTGTTGTTTTATGAGTCAGTTGTGCGTTGATAATACGTAAACACATCATTAACTTAATGTTATAAAACGTATGTTGTATGCGATTTGATGAGTAAATAGTGAAAGCATATAAGTCGAAGTTTATCCGTTCCTTTTTTTCCCTAACGGGAAAAGTGATATCTGTGGGCCCCTCGATGATTTCAAGATGACATCTTAAGAGCTTGGCCATGCCTAGACTGAATTGATGTGTTCAATTGGTAGTCTGATTTCAGTCGCCATAAATCAGAAATCAGGAAAAACTCTTCGGCAGAGAGAATGATTATAATCCATGTCTCATGTCTATAAGATATATTGTAGAACGGAGGAATATTTTACCACTTATCTAAGGACACATCACCGACTAGGTCAGAGTTTGACAACGGCTTTTGGTAGCTATAATTTTCTAGTCAATTTAGTAGTTATACTGGCAGTTATATTTATTAGACTTATCTATGTGGGAGACTGTTGGATTAGGTGTCTAAGCCCATAACTCATTAGTTTAGGATACACACAAGAGTGTGTCCTAAAAATAATGTAAACTTTCCTAAATGAAAAAGGAATTAGGATACATATTTTTTTTCATGTCATAAAATACATGGCAAGTAAGAATGTCATTTTACAATTTTTTTCATGAAACACACGTTCGTCCATCCTCGATCTCCAAAAGTTAAAAGCTCTGCCTTGTACATAGGTCGTGAGTTCCAAAACCATCATTAATCACGTACAAATCTATGTTAGGGTTTCTGATTCACTACAATCATCTTTTCTAGAGCTCTAAAGACAATAAATCATATGTTGATTAGTCAACACAACCGTGAGTCCTCATGCCCCTAAACATTGGATCTCCATTGTTTTCCATTTCTCATAGTTCAAGGTCGGACTTTCATCAATTGACTCCCAAAGTCTATGCTAGGGTTTCTCTACAGACTGATCTAATGGGTTTTGAGCATTCTAATACTCCCTATAAACCTTGGATCTATGTTTTCTCTATTATACATGCAAATATTCAATATTCCAAGGTTATATCCTAACTAGCATGATATGAAGTCTTGAACTTTAAGAGCTTAGCCCCAATAGTGTGGAAGCCTCAAGTGGAATCATAAATCACCAAAACCACATTGGAAAACTTGAGAGAATAGTAAGCACACTAGAAATTGGCCCACTATTGTTTACTCATACACTAGTGCCATTTCATGGGCCAAGGACCCCTTTATATAGTGTGATGAATTAGGGTTACATTCATGTAAACCCTAATACCCATGACCTTTCATTTCCATATGATCCATAGGCTAAAGTTCCTGTTGGGCTTTGAAGATTGCGTCTTTTGGGCTCATCTGTTTATGCTTTTATTTATATTCCGGATTGGGCCTGTCCAACCATGAGTCTTTTATGTTTTGTATATAAGCTAATGCTTGCATGCATATTAGGTTAAGGTTTTAGAGATTTGAGTATACGATTTTTCCAGACGACAAAAGGTTTCTTTGATCGTTCTTGTAACCTTCCAATCCTCTACAGTTGATGTTCTTAATCGAGCTCTTCTGAGGATTTTGTTTTAATCATTCGACACGTTTTGATTCAATCTTGTTCTGTTCTTTTATTGTGTTCATATCGTCATTATTTACATACTTATTCAAGATCTAATCGATCTTCATAGATTAAAAGAAAGTTTAATCTCATCAATTGGTATCAGAGCAGGAGGCTGTGTAATTGATACACATCTTTTCTGTGAAAAAGATTTCAATTAGGGTTTTTCCGCAATCATTAATATTTATTGAGCCGTCATCTCTTTATTGACGTATCTCGATATTTATTACTTTGCCCTAATCTGCTTTATTACAAGTCTGATCTTTGAACAGGTTTTTTCGATCATAATGGACGCGACACAATCAAACGTTATTAATATTTCCAACAGCATTGGTTCGACGACAAAGATTCCGATCTTATACACCCACGATTATGAAGTATGGGCACATCATTTCGAAGACTATGTTATTGGATCTGAGGAAAATGGGTATTTGATTTGGGAAGCCATCACCAACGGACCGTTTTCTCATTCTGCAACATCCAGAATCATCAAAACTCAAAAAGAATACAATGATTTGCTCAAGGACGTGAAAGATATTGCACAAGATGAAAAGGATAAGTTCCAATGCAATATCAAGGCATTAAGATTGATCCGGTTCTCCCTTCAGTCCGATACATTTAGATTGGTTAGCTCGTGCACGACGGCGAAGGATGTTTGGGACAGACTTCGCGAACTGTATTCTACAGACGAAGATCTTGAACATTCTATTCAAACTTTGCTTCTATCTGAGTTTGGAGAATTCAGACAAGGGGCTGAAGAATCTGTGACCCAGACGTTCGATCGCTTCAATCATCTTCTCAGCAAGATGATCAAACATGATATCGGAAGGAAGCTCATCGAACAGAAGGTTACATTCCTGAATGGTCTGAGATCTGAATGGAGAGCAGTCGTTTCCACGGTTAAAGCCCATGAGCAATTTAAATCATACTCTTTGGCGAAACTGGTGGGAATTCTCAAGTCTCAAGAGAAAAACATGGTGCAAGAAAAGAATGTCGTTTCCGGTCTCGGTTCGTTGGCTCTCTTGTCAAAAAGTAAAGCTGTTATGGAGGATGAAGACCTCAGCCTGGAAGAATATGATCTCACATCAGAAGATTATGCATTGATGGTATCCAATCCCAAAAGGTTCATAAAGAAGAAATTTCCCAGCAACAAAAACCGAAACTGGCAGGGGAGTTACAGCTCTGAAAAGGTGGTTAATGAACCGAGAGCTGAGGAGCACAAGAAGGAACCGAAGGTTGACGGTGACTCTGGAGTGAGCTGTTTCTACTGTGGTGGGAAAAATCATTATGCTAAGGACTGTGTCCTCAAGAAAATGGCTGAAAAAGATGATGGGAACGACGAGGAAGCTGTGTTGCAGAAAAGATTGGATGAGTTGAGAAAGAAGAAGTCTGCTGCTAACCTGCCTATTAATGCTCTTATTGTGCAGGGTTCTGTTCTAGGTGATGAGTTCGGTAGCACGGAAGTTTGGTCCACCGACTCAGAAGACGAGGAAGTGAGGCAGCCTACTCATGGAAAGGCGTTCGTGTCTAAGAAAGACAGCAGTGGTGGAAAATGCCTCATGGTTTCTGACGTATCTCAAATGAGGGGATACAACACCGATGGAGGCTGTGATGGACAGAAAGTGAAGGAGGACATGTGCTTTACAGCCAAACCGCTCAGCCAGCAGTTCAATGAGCTTGATGAACTGATAAAGAAGGTACAATCTGTTTTTATTTCATGCAAAGTACCATCATCCTCTTATGAGAAAGAACTAAAAAATGTCAATACAAGAATATCTCATCTAGATAGTAGCTTAACTCAAACTCGGGTAACAAATTCTAACCTAACTGATCAATTGAGCAGGGCAGCATCGAAGAGTGAGGAGCGGAGAATGTGGATAGAGTTAAAGGAGTCGGAATTAGTCAAAGTTAAAGATGAAAACATTTATTTGCAAAGAGACAATTTGAAATTGTTAAAACAACGAAATGCTTTTTTGTTTAATTGCTAAACGTTTGTACTCTAATATTACTCAGCTTCACTTAGATTGTGAAATAGGCCAAAGGATTCACCGCATGATTTTGCCCTTCCTAGAGTTTAAGGAAGATGAAATCGATGCTGAAGCTTATAATTGTGAGAGTGTGATATCGTCTGGTGATATCAATCCCACCTACATGTATGGACTGGACAAAATTGAATCCTTCATTAAATCCAAAGACCACAAAGACATGCTCAAAAATCTTTTGGATGAAAATGACAAACTTAAACTGAGAACCGAAACCATGCAAAAATTTGAATCTTTAAACGCCAACGTAAGCTCAGAAAACAAAATTGATGTTGAAAAGGCATCTGAGCTTAACGAGGACAATAACATGAGCGAAATTTCTGTAGAGGACACGGTTGACTGCTCAGAATTTGTTAAAACCGAACCTGAAAATCACAAGAATCTAATTTCTGAAAATTCAGTAGAGTTCGCTCGGTTGTCCCATCAAAAGTCCCCAAAATTAGTCGAGAAAGCTGTGGTGTATCAAAAGGTCAGGACCACTCCAAATCAAGTTTACAAGGTGACAGGAGTAACTGAACATCAAACAGCTGAGCTTGCAGCCATTGTAAACGAAGACAATGCCGATGGCTGTGATGAGTACTTCTGGGAAGCTCCAATTGATAATGCAGACGAAACCATTGGATTATCTGAAAGAACTTCCTAGAAGAGCAAAGGAAGATACATACCTGAGCCCTTGAATAAACCGAACAACTTCAATGAGCCGAGCACCAGTGGTACAAAAGATATTCCTCAGAAGAAGGATCATTCGGCAAAAGAAAAAGTTCTCTCTGCTTCCTCAGCTCAAAGTAAAACTCCTACAGTTAAAAAGGTACTTGCCAGGGAGACAACGAATACGAAAGCAAATGTTCATCATCAACCTTCTCAGATGAGGAACATGAAGAGGGAAAGAAATAACAAATACCGGAAGAACCTTTCGGAAAGGAAACAATTCTGGCATTCCCAGAATGAATATTTCACTCATCAAAACAAGTATCTGAAATGTGAAAACAATCCAGGAGGAAAGAGTGAAAGTCACAAAAACCGAAAGCCAAGGTTCGGTTCACAAGAAGAAATTAACCGAAACCAGAGGCTCGGTTCTGACAAGGATTTCAACCAGAACCAAAGGTTCGGTTCCAAAGGCAGCTCCAACCGAACGCAAAGGTTCGGTTCTGAAGACAAAAGAGAACAAAACTCTAAGGTCGGTCCCTCCAATGATCAAAAACAAAAGGGTCACCTAGAGTCTCCTTCCAAGACTTCCTCCCCCTCTAACTCTTCTCATTCTTCTAATTCCTCCTCATCCTCTATTTTATCTCAATCTCATTCTAAATCTGCTTCTTCTTATTCTCGAAAATCTCGTTCATCTGCTGAGCAAAAGTGGAAGCGGAAGGTCAATAAATCCACACCAGGGTCCAAATCTAACTCACCTAATCTTAACAAAATCAAGGTTTATACCATTAAAAGGAAAGATGAAGCAACTCTTATAAAACGAACTTATTTTGTTGATGTCTCTATTATTGTTCCCGTTCCCATGCAAAGCTCACATGGACCCAAGAAAGTTTGGGTTCCTAAATCTATCTAATTCTTGCAGGTTATTAGTGACGAGCAGTTCGACGAAGAATGGTACATCGATAGTGGCTGCTCGCGTCACATAACATGGAGGAAAGAGGGGCTTAGGGAATACAGATCTCTTGCAAATGGTGGCAACGTCAAGTTTGGAAACAATTCATTCGGCACTATAAAGGGATACGGGATGATAACCAATGGGGACTTCTCTATAAGGAAGGTGGCTTATGTGGAAGGACTCCAACACATCCTCATTAGTGTATCTCAGCTTGTTGGAGGTACAGGACTCAAAGTCTCATTCGATGATGAAGGTTCTGAAATCATAGAGAAAAAGTCAAATAAAGTGATTCTCAAGTCGGAGCGAAAGGGTGAAATGTTTCCCTTAAACATCAAACCCATCAAAGGAAACCCAGCTATATGCTTGTTGTCAAAAGCTCAATCCGACAAAAGCTGGTTGTGGCACCGAAGATTATCTCATCTTAATTTTAAAGATATCAACCGTCTTGTTACTGGAGGTCATGTAAGGGGCCTTCCATTGCTCAAGTTTGACAGGGATCATCTGTGTGCTGCATGCGAAATGGGAAAGCAGAGTCGTCAAAGTCATCCGTCTATAATCAAAACAAAAGTTGTTGAACCACTCGAATTAATTCATATTGATTTATGTGGTCCTTCATCTATTGAAAGCATCGGTGGTAGCAAGTATATTCTTGTTATTGTTGATGACTTTTCACGATTTACATGGGTGTTCTTTCTAAAGCTCAAATCTGAAGCGACTCAAAAGCTGAAAGTGTTTATCAAGCAAATTGAAGTACAGCTCAAGAAGGTAGTTCGTAACATCAGAAGCGACAATGGTCTCGAATTCAAGAACAGGGAGTTTGAAGAGTTTCTTGCAGAAAAGGGAATCAGTCATAATTTCTCAGCTCCCTACACACCACAACAGAACGGAATAGTCGAAAGACGAAACCGATCCTTGTGTGAAGCTGCCCGAACTATGCTAAGTTTCGCTTCTTTACCTCTTTACTTTTGGGCTGATGCTATTTCTGCTGCTTGTTTTACACAGAACAGGTCATATCTCAACAAAAGGTTCGCGCTCACTCCATATGAGATACTGAACAACAGGAAGCCAAATGTGAAATTTTTCCATGTCTTCGACTCAAGGTGTTTCATCTTCAACTCTAAAGAACACCGCAACAAGTTTGATGTCAAGGCCGACGAGGGAATATTTCTGGGTTACTCGCTCACATCCAAGGCATACAGGGTCCTGAACAAGCGTTCGAGAAAGATTGAAGAGACGTATTATGTGACCTTTGACGACAACTATGTCAAGAAGCTACAGGCTAAAGAAGATATCACCGGGGAAATCTTTCCTCTCAATGGCCAAGTTTCAGTCTCGGTCGCTAACTTATTCGAGACATTCATGGACCTCTTTGACGAACCGGAGAATGCTTCACTCTCTGAAGCAGGTGCAGCCGACAACAAGGTTGATCACATGAAGCAGATTGTCGAAGAAGCTGCAAGAAGGATGCATGAAGATTCATCAACCTCTAATGACTCTCCTTTTCCAAATGCCCAAGTCGAGGGGGAGCCAAATGCTCAAGTCGAGGGGGAGTCAAGTGCTCAAGCTGAGGGGGAGCCAAACGCTCAAGTCCAGGGGGAGCAAAATCCCACAACTTCAACCGAAGAGGCCTCAACACCAGGAAGCTCAGGACCACTAGAATCACATGAACCTCAGGTCTTTCAAAGTGCATCAATTGAGGTGGAACATAATGATGTGACACTCGGTTATGACAGCCAATCTGAGCTAGACGAAATAACTAATGCTGAACTAGACCCAACTTTTGATCCAAATTACCCTCCTCTTATCAAATGGACCAGAGATCATCCCGTCTCTCAAGTAGTTGGGGATGTATCTGAAAAGGTTCTGACCCGATCACAACTGAATGCAAAACAGACTTCCTTATTTTCAAAGGTTGAGTTTTGCATGTTCAACTCATTCGTATCAAAAGTTGAACCAAAGACAGTTAACACTGCTCTCGATCACTCTGATTGGGTTCAAGCAATGCAAGACGAGCTGAACGAATTTGAAAGGAACAAAGTCTGGCGCCTAATTCCAACTCCTCCAGATGCTTCGGTTGTTGGTCTCAAATGGGTTTTTAGGAACAAAATGGACAAGGAAGGTAATGTTATACGGAACAAGGCACGTCTGGTTGTAAAGGGTTATTGTCAGGAGGAAGGGATAGATTATGAAGAGACTTTCGCTCCAGTAGCTCGGCTGGAATCTGTTAGAATATTTCTGGCTTATGCTGCCCACAAGAACTTTGAGGTTTTCCAAATGGACGTCAAATGTGCATTTCGCAATGGAGAACTTGAAGAAACGGTGTACGTGGAGCAACCTCCTGGGTTCGTGAACGAAAAGCATCCAAATCATTGCTATATTTTGGATAAAGCTGTGTACGGTCTTAAACAAGCTCCGAGAGCCTGGTATGAAACGCTTACAAAATTTTTAAAGATGTCTAAATTCAAACAAGGTTCGGTTGACCCAACCTTCTTTCGTAAAAAGGAAGGTAACCACCTTATGATAGTTCAAATTTACGTCGATGACATCATCTTTGGCTCCACGAATCCCAGCTTAACAGCTGAATTCAGAAAGCTGATGGAGACTAAGTTTGAAATGAGCTCAATGGGTCCAATTAACTTTTTCCTTGGTTTAAACATAAGACAGGGACCCGAAGGCATCTTTATTAATCAGGAAGCTTACACGAAGACTCTCCTAGCAAAGTTTGGTATGATGGGAGACTCAAAAGTTAAAGTCCCAATGGCATTCGGCACTAAGCTTACCCCATCTCTAGACAAACCAGCTGTTGATATCACGCTCTATCGTCAAATGATTGGATCGTTAATGTATCTAACTGCTAGCAGGCCTGATATCATGTTTTATGTGTGTTATTGTGCTCGATTTCAGGCAAACCCACGTGAACCTCACATGCTTGCAGTGAAGAACATCTTACGATATCTCAAGCGAACCACCTCCTTAGGTCTGTGGTATCCATCCAACTCAGGCTTCTTTGTTCAAGCCTATTCTGATGCTGACCTTGGAGGATGTGGACTCGACCGTAAAAGCACAACTGGTGGATGTCAATTTCTTGACGGGAAGTTAGTCAGCTGGCAATCCAAGAAACAGACATGCGTGTCGCTGTCTACTGCCGAAGCGGAATATATTGCAGCTGCATCCTGCACATCACAAGTGATTTGGATCCAAAGCCAACTTCGAGACTACGGACTCAATATGAAGAAGATTCCACTATATTGTGACTCTGAAAATGCAATTAGGATCTGTCATAACCCAGTGCAGCACTCCAAAACCAAACACATAGCACTGAGGTATCACTTCATCAAAGATCATGTGGAGGATGGAAACATCGAAGTTCACTTTGTAAGAACCACTGATCAACTGGCTGACGTCTTTACAAAAGCTCTTCCTGAAGCATCATTCAATCAGATATTGCAAGGCTTAGGTATGATGATTGCAGAATCGGTCCCAAATCCTCAAGTCTCTAGTTAAGATTCAGGAACCGAAGCTAACAGATCGCTCTGTTGCTTTCTGCTCTGGTGCTTTAAAAGAACCGAAGCTAACAGATCGCTCGGTCACTCTCTGCTCTGGTAAAATAAAAGAACCGAACCAACCAGACCGCTCGGTCACTCTCTGCTCTGGTAAAATAAAAGAACCGAACCAACCAGACCGCTCGGTCACTCTCTGCTCTGGTAAAATAAAAGAACCGAACCAACCAGACCGCTCGATCACTCTCTGCTCTGGTAAAATAAAAGAACCGAACCAACCAGATCGCTCGGTCACTCTCTGCTCTGGTAAAATAAAAGAACCGAACCAACCAGACCGCTCGGTCACTCTCTGCTCTGGTAAAATAAAAGAACCGAACCAACCAGACCGCTCGGTCCCTCTCTGTCTCTGCAACATAAAGGCGCTCATTCAAACAGACCGCTCGGTTCTTCCTGATCATGAAACCCTCATCGAAATACTCCGTTCGCTCGGTCTATCTCTGCTTCTTTTGTTTGTACAAACTTATTTATCTGTTTTTATTTCTTTTTCAGAAAAGTCCAAATTAACAAAAATATTTTCTCTTTCTGTTTTTATTTTTTTTAGAAAATTCCAAAATTACAAAAATATTTTGTTTTTCAGTATTTATTTATCTCTTAATAAATTTCAAAATTACAAAAACATTTTATACTTCTAGTATGTGTACTTTTTGCTCGAGTGTATACAAGCATCTCCTCATGTAATGTTCATCCAGGTATAATTTATTACTGTCAGACTAGTTAAACGTCCCTAGAAGCATGCTGCTGTATGTTGTCTCAAGCCTCTATGACCTCGAGCATGCCTTAATGATTCGATCAATACCTATCGTTTCTTCCCAATCAGGCTATTCTCAAACTCGGTCTAGAGCTACCTTCTTTTACTCATCTGAAACATGAGTTGCTCTACTTTGTCCCATTTCAGTAGCAGAAGGTACGTTCGGTCTCTTAACCATCTCTTCAACTTCTTCATCTGCATTCGCTCCCCAAAGTAACCCTTGATGCTCTCGGTCATTACCACCGAGGCTTATGGTTGCACAACATCTGTGTTTATGATCTTAGATTCGTTTACCACGTTCTGAGTGAAACCCAAAATCCAACACCTAAAATGAATTGACGGTGAGTAATTAACTCAATCTTTTACTTGGAAATCTCCTTTTCTTTATGAGTGATCTTTTATGAAACTGTCTCGTCCTAAGACATTTCTTCCCAAAGAGGTCCAGTTTATTTTTTTTTTTTTGAGATTTCTGTCTATATCATTCCTATCACGAAATACTTCCTACCTACCTGTTCAACAGATCACATCGGTCTCACAGGTAACTCTACCAACACTCAGTTTTATGTCAAGACTTAATGTTTGGTTTGAGTTCAGCCACCCTTTAGCCATCATCAAAAGATGCCTTTCACTGTTTCTCTAAAGACAACTGATCGTATTTCTTGGGAAACCACACAAACACTTCAGGTCTCTCTTGGCTCTGAAGGAAGCGATTCTTGCCCGGAATCTTCTGCTTTCTGTCTTCTATCTAGACAACACCCACTTCCAAACACATTTGATTTATTTCCTTGTCTTTCACACTCTTATGCACGGAATTTTTTTTCCCAACATTCTAATTGCTGTTTGGCACCTGGTTCTAAGTTTCAGTTGTAACCAAACAAGGGCACAAGGAATTTCAAACGGTACGAAAACGATTTGGGCGCGTGCAAAGGATTCGTTTCACACCCACGTGTGCTGACGTATTCCTGGGATACACCATAACTTCTAATCGCGCTTTTTCAGGCGACGTTTTGGGTTCCTCATCATCACGATTTTCTCTCTCCTGAGAACGGTATAAATAAGACGTGATCGTGTTCTTTGGCAGTTACCTCTCAAAGCATTACTTCTCTGAAAAAGTTACCACTGTTCATCTTCTTCCAAAACTCAACAATGGCGACTTCTTCTTCCGCTCACGATCAATCTGCATCTTCTTCTCTACTCACAATCAAACCAAATCAGAACATGATCATAGAGATGTCTCCATTCCTCTATGACTCATACATGCTATACGTGGTGGAATGTCTCAAATATTCCCCATTGTTATTAGCACTTACGCAAGTGGAGGCCGTCCCAATGTCCCTGCTCTCCCAAGTCTACACCACGCCCAGCTACGACAGGCACAAAGACCGCATCTTCTTTTCTATTCACGACAAGAAGACTTCCGTATCCAAAACACGGTTTTGCTCTCTTCTAGGGATTGCCGTCGACTCCTCTGTCATCTCACCGGACTTCATCACCACCGCCCAGATCTTTACGATGATGTACGAGATGGGGTATACAGATGTTCTAACATCTATTGCCAAAGTCAAGAAATCATGTCTTCCATCTCAGTGGAACGGATTGCTTACCCTTTTGATTAAGGGTTTGGCGGAGAGATGTGGTGGTTCCGACACCACAAGCAAAGGATTTCTAACAATCCTGTACGGTCTTTACAATGGCATTAATCTAGATTATGGGTCTATTATTTGGGCTCAAGTAGTTCAGAGTCTCAACACTACAGCCCGGCACTCCGAGATTTCTTGCGCCAGGTTTTGGACCCTTATCACCAGAAGGGCTATTACTTCTCTCGACATCCCAGTAATGAAGGATGTTCTTACGGCTTCAATTGCCACTTACCACACCAAGAAAATAATAGTCTCAGATCCAACTAAGTTTCAGCACTATGGACTAATCCCTGAGTCCATGTATAGGTGCGTCACGCCACACAGCAAGATCATGGCAGACTACAGCTCAAGGACCCCCTTTCCTCCTAGGGTTCTTTCTGAGGAACAACGTGCTGCTCTTGAGGCTCTGGATCAGCCTGCTAACCGGGGCAAGAGAGTGAGCAAAAAGGAGAAGGCAGAGAAGAAAGAAACCGCACCCCAAAAGGAGAAAAAGAGAAGGTCCTCCAAACGCAAATCTGAGGCAGAGGCACCTTCTCAGTCCTGATCGAAAAAGATCAAGAAGATGGCTAAAAGAGCCAAAGGATCTCCCTCTTCTAAGTCCGAACCGAATGCACCATCTGAAACAGAAGATGCTGCTCCTCAACCCGAAACTACACCCGTTTCGTCTCCACAACAACCATCCTCACCAGTCTCTCCTCATATTCCTAACTCACCCACCCCACCTAAATCTCCCCAAATTACCAAATCACCTTCTCCTCCTACTTCCCCAAAATTTCCAACCCCAACCCTATCACCCGAACAGAACGTCACAAGTTCTATTCCAACATCAATTCCCCAAACCACAACCGAACATACTATTCTGTTGGGCTTAGAAGATTGCGTCTTTTGGGCTCGTTTGTTTTTATTTCTTTGTATTACGGTTTGGGCCTGTCCAACCGTATGTCTTTTATGCTTTGTATATAAGCTTATGCTTGCATGCATATTAGGTTAAGGTTTGAGAGATCTGAGAATACGATATTTTCCAGACGACTAAAGGTTTATTTGATAATACTTGTAACCTTCCAATCCTCTACAGTTGATGTTCTTGATCGAGCTCTTCTGAGGATTTTGTTTTAATCATTCGACTCGTTTGATTCAATCTTGTTTTATTATTTTACTGTGTTTGAACCGTCATTGTTTATTTACTTGTTCAAGATCTAATCGATCTTTATAGATTAAAAGACTCTATAATCTCATCAATTGGTATCAGAGCAGGAGGCTGTGTAATTGATACACATTTTTTCTGTGAAAAAGATTTTCATTAGGGTTTTTCCGCAATCATTAATATTTATTGAGCCGTCATCTTTATTGACGTATCTTGATATTTATTATTTTGCCCTAATCCGCTTTATTACAAGTCTGATCTTTGAACAGGTTTTTACGATCATAATGGACGCGACACAATCAAACGTTATCAATATTTCAAACAGCATTGGTTCGACGACAAGGATTCCGATCTTATACACCAACGATTATGAAGTATGGGCACATCATTTCGAAGACTACGTTATTGGGTCGGAGGAAAATGGGTATTTGATTTGGGAATCCATCACCAACGGACCGTTTTCTCATTCTGCAACGTCCAGAGTCATTAAAACTCAAAAAGAATACAATGATCTGCTTAAGGACGTGAAAGACATTGCACAAGATGAAAAAGACAAGTTCCAATGCAATATCAAAGCACTAAGATTGATCCGGTTCGCCCTTCAGTCCGATACATTCAGATTGGTTAGCTCTTGCACGACGGCGAAGGATGTATGGGACAGACTTCGTGAATTGTATTCTACAGATGAAGATCTCGAACATTCTATTCAAACTCTGCTTCTATCTGAGTTTGGTGAATTTAGACAAGGGGCTGAAGAATCTGTAACCCAGACATTCGATCGCTTCAATCATCTTCTCAGCAAGATGATCAAACATGATATCGAAAGGAAGCTCATCGAACAGAAAGTTACATTCCTGAATGGTCTAAGGTCTGAGTGGAGAGCAGTAGTTTCCACAGTTAAAGCCCATGAGCAATTTAAATCATACTCTTTGGCGAAATTGGTAGGAATTCTCAAGTCTCAAGAGAAAAACGTGGTGCAAGAAAAGAATGTCGTTTCCGGTCTCGGTTCGTTGGCTCTCTTGTCAAAAAGTAAAGCCGTTATGGAGGATGAAGACCTCAGCCTGGAAGAATATGATCTCACATCAGAAGATTATGCCTTGATGGTATCCAATCCCAAAAGGTTCATAAAGAAGAAATTTCCCAGCAACAAAAACCGAAACTGGCAGGGAAGTTACAGCTCAGAAAAGGTGGTTAATGAACCGAAAGTTGAGGAGCACAAGAAGGAACCAAAGGTTGACGGCGACTCTGTAGTGAGCTGCTTTTACTGTGGTGGGAAAAACCATTATGCTAAGGACTGTGTCCTCAAGAAAATGGCTGAGAAAGATGATGGAAACGATGAGGAAGCTGTGTTGCAGAAAAGGCTAGATGAGTTGAGAAAGAAGAAGTCTGCTGCTAACCCGCCTTGTAATGCCCTTATTGTGCAGGGTTCTGTTCCAGGTGATGAGTTCGGTAGCACGGAAGTTTGGTCTACTGACTCAGAAGACGAGGAAGTGAGGCAGCCTACTCATGGAAAGGCGTTCGTGTCTAAGGAAGAAGGCAGTGGTGGTAAATGCCTTATGGTTTCTGACGTATCTCAATTGAGGGGATACAACACCGATGGAGGCAATGATGGACAGAATGCAAAAGAGGATATGTGCTTCACAGCCAAACCACTCAGCCAGCAGTTCAATGAGCTTGATGAACTGATAAAGAAGGTACAATCTGTTTTTGTTTCATGTAAAATACCATCATCCTCTTATGAGAAAGAACTAAAAGGTGTTAATACAAGAATATCTCATCTAGATAGTAGCTTAACTCAAACTCGGGTCACAAATTCTAACCTAACTGATCAATTGAGCAGGGCAGCGTCGAAGAGTGAGGAGCGGAGAATGTGGATAGAGTTAAAGGAATCGGAATTAGTCAGAGTTAAAGATGAAAACATTTATTTGCAAAGAGACAATTTGAAATTGTTAAAACAACGAAATGTTTTTTGTTTAATTGCTAAACGTCTGTATTCTAATATTACTCAGCTCCACTTGGATTGTGAAATAGGCCAAAGAATTCACCGCATGATTTTGCCCTTCCTGGAATTTAAGGAAGATGAAATCGATGCTGAAGCTTATAACTGTGAAAGTGTGATATCATCTGATAACATAAATCCCACCTACATGTATGGACTGGACAAAATTGAGTCCTTCATTAAATCTAAAGACCACAAGCTCATGCTTAAAAATCTTTTGGATGAAAATGACAGACTTAAACTGAGGACCGAAACCATGCAAAAATTTGACTCTTTAAACACCAAAGTAAGCTCAGAAAACAAAATTGATGTTGAAAATGCATCTGAGCTTGATGAGGATGACAATATGAGTGAAATTTCTGTAGAGGACACGGTTGATTGCTCAGAATTTATTAAAACCGAGCCAGAAAATCACAAGAATCTAATTTCTGAAAATTCGGTAGAGTTCGCTCGGTTGTCCCATCAAAAGTCCCCAAAATTAGTTGAGAAAGCTGTTGTGTATCAAAAGGTTAGGACTACTCCAAATCAAGTATACAAGGTAACAGGAGTAACTGAACATCAAACAGCCGAACTTGCAGCCATTGTAGACAAAGACAATGTTGATGGCTGTGATGAATACTTCTGGGAAGCTCCTATTGATAATGCAGACGAAACCATTGGTTTATCTGAACGAACTTCATGGAAGAGCAAAGGAAGATATATACCCGAACCTTTGAATAAGTCAAACAACTTCAGTGAGCCGAGCACTAGTGGTACAAAAGATACTCCTCAGAAGGATGTTCACTCACCAACAGAAACCATTCCTTCAGCTTCTTCAGCTCAAAGTAATTCCACCACAGTTCAAATGGAACCGATCAAGGGGTCAGCAAAAACAAAAGCAAATGTTCATCATCAACCTTCTCAGATGCGGAACAGGAAGATAGAAAGGAACATCAGATACCGGAAGAACCTTTCGGAAAGGAAACAATTTTGGCGTTCCCAGAATGCATACTTCACTCATCAAGACAAGAATCTAAAGTATGAAGACATTCCTGAAGAAAAGCTTGAAAGTCCCAAAAACTGAAAGCCGAGGTTCGGTTCACAAAAGGACAACAACCGAAAGCAGAAGTTCGGTTCTGAAAAGGATATCAACCAGAACCAAAGGTTCTGTTCCAAAAGTGGCTCGAACCAAAAACAAAGGTTCGGTTCTGAAGACAAAAGAGTTCAAAACTCTAAGGTCGGTCCCTCCAATGATCAAAAACAAAAGGGTCACCTAAAGTCTCCTTCTAAGTCTGATTCTTTTCATTCTTCCAATTCTTCTTCATCCTCAGTTTCATATCAATCTCGTTCTAAATCTCATTCATCAACTGAGCAAAAGTGGAAGCAGAAAGTCGATAAATCCACATCAAAGACCGAATCTAACTCTACTAATCTTAACAAAATAAAAGTGTATACCATTAAAAGGAAAGATAAAACAACTCTAGTAAAAAGAACTTATCTTGTTGATATCTCTATTATTGCTCCTGTTTTCATGCAAAGCTCACGTGGACCCAAGAAACTTTGGGTTCCTAAATCTCTCTAAATTTTGCAGATTATAAGTGACGAGCAGTTCGACGAAGAATGGTACATTGATAGTGGCTGCTCACGTCACATGACAGGAAGGAAAGAAGAGCTTAGGGAGTACAGATCGCTTGCAAATGGTGGCAACGTCAAGTTCGGAAACAATTCTTTCGGCACCATAAAGGGATACGGAATGATAACCAATGGGGATTTCTCAATAAGGAAGGTGGCATATGTGGAAGGACTCCAACACAACCTCATTAGTGTATCTCAACTGGTTGGAGGCACAGGTCTCAAAGTCTCATTCGATGATGAAGGTTCAGAGATTATAGAGAAAAAGTCAAATAAAATAATTCTCAAGTCAGAGCGAAAGGGTGAAATGTTTCCCTTAAACATGAAACCCATCAAAGGAAATCCAGTTGTATGCTTATTGTCAAAAGCGCAATCCAATGAAAGCTGGTTGTGGCACTGAAGATTATCTCATCTTAACTTCAAAGATATCAATCGTCTTGTTACAGGAGGTCATGTAAGGGGACTTCCATTACTCAAGTTCGACAGGGATCATCTATGTGTTGCATGCGAAATGGGAAAGCAGAGTCGTCAAAGTCATCCATCTATTATCAATACAAAAGTTGTTGAACCACTCGAATTAATTCATATTGATTTGTGTGGTCCTTCATCTATCGAAAGCATCGGTGGTAGCAAGTATATTCTTGTTATCGTTGATGACTTTTCTCGATTTACATGGGTGTTCTTTCTAAAGCTCAAATCTGAAGCGACTCAAAAGCTGAAAACGTTTATTACGCAAATTGAAGTACAGCTCAAAAAGGTTGTCCGCAACATCCGAAGCGACAATGGTCTCGAATTCAAGAACAGGGAGTTTGAAGAGTTTCTTGCAGAGAAGGGAATTAGTCATAATTTCTCAGCTCCCTACACACCACAACAGAACGGAATAGTCGAAAGACGAAACCGATCCTTGTGTGAAGCTGCCCGAACTATGCTAAGTTTTGCTTCTTTACCTCTTTATTTTTGGGCTGATGCTATTTGCGCTGCTTGTTTTACACAGAACAGGTCATATCTCAACAAAAGGTTCGCACTCACCCCATATGAGATATTAAACAACAGGAAGCCAAATGTGAAATTTTTCCATGTGTTCGGCTCAAGGTGTTTCATCTTCAACTCCAAAGAACACCGCAACAAGTTTGATGTCAAAGCCGACGAAGGAATTTTCCTGGGTTACTCTCTCACATCCAAGGCATACAGGGTCCTAAATAAGCGTTCAACAAAAATTGAAGAGACGTATTATGTGACCTTTGACGACAACTATGTCAAGAAGCTACAGGCTAAAGAAAATATCACTGGGGAAATCTTTCCTCTAAATGGCATGACTACAGTCTCGGTCGCTAATCTATTTGAGACATTTCTGGAGCTCTTTGACGAACCAGAGAATGCTTCACTCTCTGAAGCTGGTGCAGCAGATAACAAAGTTGATCATATGGAGCAGATTGTTGAAGATGCTGCAAGGAGAATGTATGGAGAAGAATCAATCAGTAACGACTCTCCTTCCAACGAAGCTCAAGTCGAGGGGGAGCCATGTACTCAAATCGAGGGGGAGCCAAATGCTCAAGTCCAGGGGGAGCCAAATTCCACAACTTCAACCGAAGAGGTCTCAACACCAGCAAGCTCAGGTCCACTAGAATCACACGAACCTCATATCTTCCAAAGTACACCAACTGAGGTAGAACATGACGATGTGACACTCGGTTATGATAGCCAATCTGAACTAGAAGAAATAATCAATGCCGACTTAGACCCAACCGTTGATCCAAATTACCCTCCTCTTATCAAATGGACCAGAGATCATCCTGTCTCTCAAGTAGTTGGGGATGTATCTGAAAAGGTTCTGACCCGATCACAACTGAAGGCAAAACAGACTTCCTTATTTTCAAAGGTAGAGTTTTGCATGTTCAATTCATTCGTATCAAAAGTTGAACCAAAGACAGTTAACACTGCTCTCGACCACTCTGATTGGGTTCAAGCAATGCAAGACGAGTTGAACGAATTTGAAAGAAACAAAGTCTGGCGCCTAATTCCAACTCCTCCAGATGCTTCAGTTGTTGGTCTCAAATGGGTCTTTAGGAACAAAATGGACAAGGAAGGTAATGTTATACGGAACAAGGCTCGTCTGGTGGTCAAGGGATATTGTCAAGAGGAAGGGATAGACTACGAAGAGACTTTCGCTCCAGTAGCTCGGCTAGAATCTGTTAGAATATTCCTAGCTTATGCTGCTCACAAGAACTTTGAAGTTTTCCAAATGGACGTCAAGTGTGCATTTCTCAATGGAGAACTTGAAGAGACGGTGTACGTAGAGCAACCTCCTGGATTCGTGAACGAAAAGCATCCAAATCATTGCTATATTCTGGATAAAGCTGTGTACGGCCTTAAACAAGCTCCGAGAGCCTGGTATGAAACGCTTACAAAATTTTTAAAGATGTCTAAATTCAAACAAGGTTCGGTTGACCCAACCTTCTTTCGCAAAAAGGAAGGTAACCACCTTATGATAGTTCAAATTTATGTCGATGATATCATCTTTGGCTCCACAAATCCAAGCTTAACGGCTGAATTCAGAAAGCTGATGGAGACTAAGTTTGAAATGAGCTCAATGGGTCCTATTAACTTTTTCCTTGGTTTAAACATAAGACAGGGACCCGAAGGCATCTTTATTAATCAGGAAGCTTACACGAAGACTCTCCTAGCAAAGTTCGGTATGATGGGAGACTCAAAAGTCAAAGTCCCAATGGCATTCGGCACTAAGCTTACCCCATCTCTAGACAAACCAGCTATTGATATCACACTCTATCGTCAAATGATTGGATCGTTAATGTATCTTACTGCTAGCAGACCTGATATCATGTTTTCTGTGTGTTATTGTGCTCGATTTCAGGCAAACCCCCGTGAACCTCACATGCTTGTAGTGAAGAACATCCTCCGATATCTCAAGCGAACCACCTCCTTAGGTCTTTGGTATCCATCCAACTCAGGCTTCTTCGTTCAAGCCTATTCTGATGCTGACCTTGGAGGATGTGGACTCGACCGAAAAAGCACGACCGGTGGATGTCAATTTCTTGACGGGAAGTTAGTTAGCTGGCAATCCAAGAAACAGACATGCGTGTCGCTATCTACAGCCGAAGCAGAATACATTGCAGCCGCATCATGCACATCACAAGTGATTTGGATCCAAAGTCAACTTCGAGACTATGGACTCAATATGAAGAAGATCCCACTATATTGTGACTCCGAAAGTGCAATTAGGATTTGTCATAACCCAGTGCAACACTCCAAAACCAAACACTTAGCACTAAGGTATCACTTCATCAAAGATCATGTGGAAGATGGAAATGTCGAAGTTCACTTCGTAAGAACCACTGATCAGCTGGCTGACATCTTTACAAAAGCTCTTCCTGAAGCATCATTCAATCAGATATTGCAAGGCTTAGGCATGATGGTTGCAGAATCGGTCCCAAATCCTCATGTCTCTATTTAAAAAAAAAAAAAAAGAAAAAAAAAAAAAAGGACCGAACCTAACAGACCGCTCGGTCACTCTCTGTTCTGGTAAAATTCAAGAACCGAACCTAACAGACCGCTCGGTCACTCTCTGTTCTGGTAAAATTCAAGAACTGAACCTAACAGACCGCTCGGTTGCTCTCTGTTCTGGTAAAATTCAAGAACCGAACCTAACAGACCGCTCTGTTACTCTCTGCTCTGGTAAAATCAAAGAACCGAACCTAGCAGAACGCTCTGTTGCTCTCTGCTCTAGTACAATCAAGGAACCGAATCCACCAGACCGCTCGGTTACTCTCTGCTCTGGCAAAATCAAAGAACCGAACCTAGCAGAACGCTCTGTTGCTCTCTGCTCTAGTACAATCAAGGAACCGAATCTACCAGACCGCTCGGTTACTCTCTGCTCTGGCAAAATCAAAGAACCGAACCTAGCAGAACGCTCTGTTGCTCTCTGCTCTAGTAACATAACGGAACCAAATCAACCAGATCGCTCGGTCTCTCTCTGTCTCTACAAGATAGGCACTCATTCAATCAAACCGCTCGGTTCTTCCTAATCTCTACTACTTTTCCTTGTCTAAATTTTGTCTTTCTGTTTTTTTTATTTCTTTTTCAGAAACTTCAAATTTAACAAAAATATTTTATCTTTCTGTTTTTATTCCTTTTTCAGAAAATTAAAAATTAACAAAAATATTTTGTCTTTCAGTATTTATTTATCTCTAAGTAAATTTCAAAAATATTTTATATGTACTTCTTGCTCAAGTGAATACAAGTATGGCCTTATGGAACGTTCATCCAGGTATGTTTTTCTCTTATAAGACTAGTTAGACGTCCCTAGAAGCATGCTGTTGTATGTTGTCCCAAGCCTCTATGACCTCGAGCATGCCTTAATGATTCGATCAATACCTATCGTTTCTTCCCAATCAGGCTATTCTCTCATATTCGGTCTAGAGCTACCTTCTTTTACTCATCTGAAACATGAGTTGCTCTGCTTTGTCCCATTTATGTAGCAGAAGGTACTTTCGGTCTCTTAACCATCTCTTCAACTTCTTCACTTACATTCGCTCCCCAAAGTAACCCTTGATGCTCTCAGTCTTTACCACTGAGGCTTATGGTTGCACAACATCTGAGTTCATGATCTTAGATTCGATTACCACGTTCTGAGTGAAACCCAAAATCCAACACCTAAATAGAATTGACGGTGAGTTATTAACTCAAGCTTTTACTTGGAAATCTTCTTTATGAGTGATCTTTTATGAAACTGTCTCGTCCTAAGACATTTCTTCCCAAAGAGATCCAGTTTAATTTATTTTGAGATTTCTGTCTATATCATTCCCATCACAGAATACTTCCCACCTACCTGTTCAACAGATCACATTTGTCTCACAGGTAACTCTACCAACACTTAAGTTTTATGTCAAGACTTAATGTTTGGATTGAGTTCGGCCACCTCTTAGCCATCATCAGAAGACGCCTTTCATTGTTTCTCTAAAAACAACTGATCGTATTTCTCGGGAAACCACACAAACACTTCAGGTCTCTCTTGACTCTGAAGGAAGCGATTCTTGCCCGGAATCTTCTGCCTTCTGTCTTTTATTTAGACAACACGCACTACCAAACACATTAGATTTATTTCCTTGTCTTTCACACTCTTATGCACGGAATTATTTTCCCACATTCTAATTACTGTTTTGCACATGGTTCTAAGTCTCAACTGTAACCAAACAAGGGCACAAGGGATTTCAAACGGTACGAAAAAGATTTGGGCGCGTGCAAAGGATTCGTTTCAGCCCCACGTGTGCTGACGTCTTCATTGAATACACCATAACTTCTAATCGCGCTTTTTCAGGCGACGTTTTGGGTTCCTAATCATCACGATTTTCTCTCTCCTGAGAACGGTATAAATAAGATGTGATCGTGTTCTTTGGCAGTTACCTCTCAAAGCATTATCTCTCTGAAAAGGTTGCCCCTGTTCATCTTCTTCCAAAAACTCAACAATGGCGACTTCTTCTTCCACTCACGATCAGTCTGCTTCTTCTTCTTTTCTTGCAATCAAACCAAATCAGAACATGATCATAGAGTTGTCTCCATACGTCTATGACTCATATATGCTCTACGTGGTGGAATGCCTCACATATTCCCCATTGGTATTGGCATTAACGCAGGTGGAGGCAGTTCCTATGTCCCTGCTATCTCAAGTCTACTCCACAGCAAGCTATGACAAACACAAAGACCATATCTACTTCTCTATTCACGACAAGAAGACTTCCGTTTCCAAAGCACGGTTTTGCTCTCTTCTAGGGCTTGTCGTAGATGCTTCTGTTATTTCACCAGACTTCATCACAACCGCCCAAATCTTTAAGATGATGTACGAGATGGGGTATACAGATGTTCTAACATCTGTTGGCAAAGTCAAGAAATCATGTCTTCCATCTCAGTGGAATGGATTGCTTACCCTTTTAATTAAGGGTTTAGCGGAGCGATGTGGTGGTTCCGACACCACTAGCAAAGGATTTCTCACAATGCTGTATGGGCTTTACAACGGGATCAATCTGGACTATGGGTTGATTCTCTGGTCTCAAGTGGTTCAGAGTCTCAACTCTACCGCAAGGCACTCAGAAATTTCATGCGCCAGGTTTTGGACCCTCATCACCAGGAGAGCCATTGATTCTCTTGACATCCCTGTCATGAAGGATGTTCTTATGGCTTCAATTGCCACATACCACACCAAGAAAATCATTCTCTCAGATCCAAGTAAGTTCCTCCACTATGGACTAATCCCTGAGTCCATGTACAGATGTGTCACGCCCCACAGCAAGATTATGGCGGACTACAGCTCCAGAACCCCCCTGCCTCCTAGGGTTCTTTCCGAGGAACAACGTGCAGCTCTTGAGGCTCTGGATCAGCCTGCTAACCGGGGCAAAAGAGCGAGCAAAAAGGAGAAGGCTGAGATGAAGGAACCCGCACCCCAAAAGGAGAAAAAGAGAAGGTCCTCCAAACGCAAATCCGAGGCAGAGGCACCTTCTCAGCCGAGATCGAAAAAGGTCAAGAAGATGGCTAAAAGAGCCAAAGGATCTCCTTCAGAATCAAAACAGAATGCACCATCTGAAACAGAAGATGTTGATCCTCAACCCGAAACTGCACCCGTTTCGTCTCCACAAAACTCACCTACCCCACCAGACGTTAATCCCCAAATTACCAAATCTTCTTCTCCTCCTACTTCCCCAAAATTTTCAACCCCAACCCAATCACCCAAACAGAACATCTCAAGTTCTGTTCCAACATCAATTTCCCAAACCACAACCGAAACCACTATTCCTTTCACCATTTCTCAACCTTTATCTTCTATCTCCCAACCTATTATCACCATAACCACAACCCAACCACCAGTAACGGTCAACGTATCTGATACGGGGGCTGCTTCTGTGGTTGAAACCCCGATCATCAACCTTCAATCCTCCCCTTCTCCATCTTCCAACTCCGGTGCTACCCTAGGGGGTGATGATGATGAATTTGATTCCATCTATTACAGCCCTTACCGGATCCCTACCGACACCGATACAGATACCCCTGTGTCAAGTCAGCAACTTCAAGAGATTCACGCAAAACTCGACAGTCTGCTGGCTGACAGTAAAGCATATGGGGGTGCTGTGCTGAAGGCTTTCATCGAGTCAGCAATCCAGACTTACACCGAAGCCTTGGATCGCTCTACTGACGCTGTAGACAATTCAGCAGCCTCATGCTCCAAAGCCACTAAGGAAGTTTCTGAGGTTGTTCATACAACTCAGATCTTTCTTGATTCTCTCAAGGATCATGCTGATTCAAATGCTTCCAAATTTCAAGCGTCAGTAGACTCGTTCGCAGCCACCCTTCAGGGAGAAACCAGGAAATTTGAGGCTCTGCGTGCTGACCTCAAAACTGAATCCACTTCAATTCTCAAATCTTTGGATTCACGTTTTGCCTCTTTAGCAGCCGAGAGCACCCTGAAGGAAGAAGTTATCAAGCACCAGGCAACTATTGACTTACAGAAAGTTCAACTGGCCCAGGCACAACAAGAAATCACTTTACTTCAAACTCAACGGGCAGTTCTTCAGAGTTGCGCTGGTGACGTTAAAAATATGTTAACCGGTGTTCTTGACTCCCATGATCCCTTCCTAACCCTCACTATTCGTCAGCATCTCCAGGCGAAACTCCTTCCGGCGATCACTATCCTAAGTGAAATGAAGGGTGTCTCGGAGAAGCATGTTCTTCCGAGACAAGGGGGAGAGGAAGGTATGTCCAAACAAGAACCGAAGGGTAATGTAGCTTCGGGTTCTGGTAAACATGTCCTAGTTGAGAGCGAATCAGAATCAGATGAAACCATTACTGAAGCTCTTCAACGCAAGAAACGGGACAGAGAGCTTGATGAAACATTGAAGATAGCTCGTGATGCAGAAGCCAGAGAAAGGAAAATCCGGGAGGATGAGGAGGCAATTCAAGCTAAAAAGACTCTGTTCCCAGATTGGGACAGAGACACACTCATCACTCAAGCAATTGAGTTTCCTTCTATTTATTGGTTGGAACCGATTGCATCTTTTGAGTGTGAAAACTCCAAAGACTCGCAGTTCGACATGCCCATTACGCGTAAAGCCTTCACTTTTCACTGCTTTGATGTCACTGCAAACATCCCTCATCCGAACCCGAAGGTTGACAGGGAGCTTATCGATTTCTATCTGAAATTCGGTCAACCTCAGTACTTGACTTGGAGTGCCCAGAAAATTATAAGAGTCAAGGTACTGAAACCAACCCAGGCTGGGAAATTTGTAAACGTCAATTTCAAAATCAACAGAGGAACAGCCAACACCGAACATCTTATTTCTCTGGCAGATCTTCCCAGTCTGAACCCCCACGATTGGATCTTGCTATACAACATTCTTCTCTCCAACCAGAGAGAATATGAACCAATTCTTTCTCATCTTAAAAGAATGTTGGCTTCCTATGTCCATGAGCTAGCCACTATGGATCAGGAAATAGCAAAGGTGATGAATAAGAAACCGACTGTCAAGCCCACTTCCAAAACCGGAGATGTCCATAAAATGAAGTTGGGGCAGATTGATTCTTCCAATCTGACAGTTATGTTCACAAGGGGGGATAAGCACAAATTTCTGTTTGCGTTGGTAGACAAGCATATGTTCTCTACAGAGTGTCTGGAGCACATCATCAATATCATTCACCGATGCAAACAGAACTCAACAGCAGATAAGAAGAACTTTACAGATATGCTTCGTTGGTATATTACCTTCAGGCATCATATTCTAGCTTTGATACCGAAAATTTTTCAAACGGTAAAGAAGCCATCTGCTTTGAAGACAGACTGAACATCTCACCCCAAATTGACGCAAAGGGGGAGATTGTTGGGCTTAGAAGATTGCGTCTTTTGGGCTCGTTTGTTTTTATTTCTTTGTATTACGGTTTGGGCCTGTCCAACCGTATGTCTTTTATGCTTTGTATATAAGCTTATGCTTGCATGCATATTAGGTTAAGGTTTGAGAGATCTGAGAATACGATATTTTCCAGACGACTAAAGGTTTATTTGATAATACTTGTAACCTTCCAATCCTCTACAGTTGATGTTCTTGATCGAGCTCTTCTGAGGATTTTGTTTTAATCATTCGACTCGTTTGATTCAATCTTGTTTTATTATTTTACTGTGTTTGAACCGTCATTGTTTATTTACTTGTTCAAGATCTAATCGATCTTTATAGATTAAAAGACTCTATAATCATCATATTCCCTTCTCCGTTTCTCAACCTTCATCCTCCATCTACAAGCCCATTATCACCGAATCCGTCACCATCACCACTACCCAACCACCAGTAATGGTCAACGTATCTGATACGGGGGCTGCTTCTGTGGTTGAAACCCCTGTCATCAACCTTCAATCCACCCCTTCTCCATCTTCCAACTCCGGTGCTACCTTAGGGGGTGATAACGAAGACTTCGATTCCATCTATTACAGCCCCTACCGGATTCCTACCGACACTGATGCAGATACCCCTGCGTCAAGTCAGCAGCTTCAAGAAATTCATGCCAAACTTGACAGTCTGCTGGCTGACAGTAAAGCCTATGGGGGTGCTGTGCTGAAGGCCTTTATCGAGTCAGCGATCCAGACTTACACCGAAGCCTTGGATCGTTCTACTGACGCCGTAGAGAATTCAGCGGCCTCGTGCTCCAAAGCCACTAAGGAAGTTTCTGAGGTTGTTCATACAACTCAGATCTTTCTTGATTCTCTCAAGGCTCATGCTGACTCTAATGCTTCCAAATTTTAAGCGTCAGTAGACTCGTTTTCAGCCACCCTTCAGGGAGAAACCAGGAAATTTGAGGCTCTGCGTGCTGAGCTCAAAACTGAATCCACTTCTCTCCTCAAATCTTTGGATTCACGTTTTGCCTCTCTGGCAGCCGAGAGCACCCTGAAGGAAGAACTTATCAAACACCAGGCGACTATTGACTTACAGAAGGTTCAACTGGCCCAGGCACAACAAGAAATCACTTTGCTTCAAACTCAGCGGGCAGTTCTTCAAAGTTGCGCTGGTGACGTTAAAAATATGTTAACAGGAATTCTTGACTCCCATGATCCCTTCCTAACCCTCACTATTCGTCAGCATCTCCAGGCAAAACTCCTTCCTGCAATTACAATCTTAAGTGAAATGAAGGGTGTCTCAGAGAAGCTTGTTCTTCCGAGACAAGGGGGAGAGGAAGGTGTGTCCAAAACAGAACCGAAGGGTAATGTAGCTTCGGGTTCTGGTAAACAAGTCCTTGTTGAGAGCGAATCAGAATCAGATGAAACCATTACTGAAGCTCTTCAACGCAAGAAAAGGGACAGAGAGCTTGATGAAACATTGAAAATAGCTCGTGAGGCAGAGGCCAGAGAAAGGAAAATCCGGGAGGATGAGGAGGCTATTCAAGCTAAAAAGACTCTGTTCCCAGATTGGGACAGAGACACACTCATCACTCAAGCGATTAAGTTTCCTTCTATTTACTGGTTGGAACCGATTGCATCTTTTGAGTATGAAAATTCTAAAGACTCGCAGTTCGACATGCCCATTACGTGTAAAGCCTTCACATTTCACTGCTTTGATGTCACTGCTAATGTTCCTCATCCAAACCCGAAGGTTGACAGAGAGCTCATCGATTTCTATCTGAAATTCGGTCAACCACAGTACTTGACTTGGAGTGCCCAGAAAATTATTAAAGTCAAGGTACTGAAACCAACCCAGGCTGGGAGATTTGTGAACGTCAATTTCAAAATCAACAGAGGAACAGCCAACACCGAACATCTTATTTCTCTGGCAGATCTTCCCAGTCTGAACCCACACGATTGGATCTTGCTATACAACATTCTTCTCTCCAACCAGAGAGAATATGAACCAATTCTTTCTCATCTTAAAAGAATGTTGGCTTCCTACGTCCATGAGCTCGCCACTATGGATCAGGAAATAGCAAAAGTGATGAACAAGAAACCAACTGTCAAGCCCACTTCCAAGACTGGAGATGTTCACAAAATGAAGTTGGGGCAGATCGATTCTTCCAATCTGACGGTTATGTTCACCAGGGGCGACAAGCACAAGTTTCTGTTTGCTTTGGTAGACAAGCATATGTTCTCTACAGAGTGTCTGGAGCACATCATCAATATCATTCACCGATGCAAACAGAACTCAACAGCAGATAAAAAGAACTTCACAGATATGCTTCGTTGGTATATTACCTTCAGGCATCATATTCTGGCTTTGATACCGAAAATTTTTGAAACGGTTAAGAAGTCATCTGCTTTGAAAAGAGAGTGAAGGTCTCGCCCCAAATTGACGCAAAGGGGGAGATTGTTGGGCTTTGAAGATTGCGTCTTTTGGGCTCATCTGTTTATGCTTTTATTTATATTTCGGATTGGGCCTGTCCAACCGTGAGTCTTTTATGTTTTGTATATAAGCTAATGCTTGCATGCATATTAGGTTAAGGTTTTAGAGATTTGAGTATACAATTTTTCCAGACGACAAAAGGTTTCTTTGATCGTTCTTGTAACCTTCCAATCCTCTACAGTTGATGTTCTTAATCGAGCTCTTCTGAGGATTTTGTTTTAATCATTCGACACGTTTGATTCAATCTTGTTCTGTTCTTTTATTGTGTTCATATCGTCATTATTTACATACTTATTCAAGATCTAATCGATCTTCATAGATTAAAAGAAAGTTTAATCTCATCAGTTCCATGGACTTTCCATTCAAGCCTAGCCCATTCACAATAAGAATTGGCCTACTCTATATAAATATAAGAGTCCATGTTTAATTAGTTCCTTTTGATCACCAAATTAATTCTAAATTAATTCTTGATCAATACTATGTGACAACCTGAAATTTTCAGGTGTATAATTTCTACAATCAGACACTCCAAATATTAGTCGAAAATATTTCAATACATTTTTGGCCGGATTAAGTCCGTTTGGTGTTTTATTTCATTTTTCGTCAAACGATTAAATAAAAGGAAGTGTCGTTATTAGTGAGGTGTAACAAAAAAAATCAACCAACACCCTAGCTAGGAGTTTACGGCCAAACAAGGGGTGTTTGGGATGTAAACACCCTTTTCCCAAGACTCATGCATATAGCATGAGTTTACACTCTTGTCCTCATTTTTACACTTCCTACTCAAGAACACCAAACTTTTCTCTCAACTATCATAAGTTCATTCTTCCAAATCCACCAAAATGTAAGTTTTCTTCCCTAAATTCGTTCATACAACACTAAATATAGTGTTTATACATCATTTCATCCTTGGACTTTTGATTTTTACATAGATATTCAAGCAATCTTCAAGCACCAAGACCACTCTAGTGTTTTTGGGGTCCTAAAACACTCTTGCAAGCTTCCTATAAGTAAGTGTACTCTTCTTAGCTAGTTATCTACTTAGTGTGCTTGCAAATCCATGGAATGAACACCAAAAACCCCCAAGAACATGAGTTTAGGGTTTGGGAATCTCCCAAAACCGCAAAACACCCTCAAAGGGTGTTTTGATGCCCCTAAACACCTTCAAATGCTTGGACAAGAGGCTAACAACTTGCATGCATGATCTAAGAACCACAAAACATGAAATGGATGGAGTAACCATGAGTTTACGACCTTAAACTCATGGGTTTACGGTAGTAAACTCCCAAAAATGGTCCAAGGATCGTAAACTCCAAAAGTGTACCATTTCGAGCCCTAACCACCTCCTAAGCCCTTGATTCAACCCCAGGACCTTCCTTTGTGAAGCATAAGACCTTGAAGCACTCAAACACACCATTCCCATGAGTTTATGGCCATAAACTCATGCGGGAAATGGTTTAAAAACAATAAACACCCCTTAGGGATACCATTTGAGTAGTAAGCTCCAATGTGAGGCCATACTCTCCTTAGATGCAACCTGTAGCACTCCTAGCACTTGAAGCAAAGTGTTTTCATACATTATGGTGTCTTTACTTACTTAATTATTGATTAATTAACTAAATAGATACATTTATGTATCACTACATGTTACATAGGATCCGTGTGTGTGTGCATGTCCTCACTTGACACCTAGCATCCTACCCGACACTTCCATCAAATATACTCACTGCAAGTGAGTTCATACCCCTAAATCAACCTTTTTAAATGATTTTAAATACTTTTATGCGGGGGGGGGGGGGGGGGGAATACAAGTTGAACCAAACAAGTTATAGTATTATTTTCATGTTATTTATAACTTGTTACCAAAAGGGTTTTCTATACTTTCAAGCTACTTTGCCAACAAAATTGTTTTAAATGTTTATCAAAATCATTTTCATGTTTAATGGTTCAAAAACTATTTCAAATGCTTTTAAACTTATTATGTTTCCAAATCATATCTATACTAATATATTTATATAAGTAAGAATTGAAGGACTTAGAACTGATAGCTCACCTTATTTCATGTTCTTGTTTGATTGTGGATTTAGGGTATTCTGTTATCTGTCCGACTGTCGTTGAATTCTTAGTTATATATATATATATATATATATATATATATATATATATATATATATATATATATATATATATATTTGTGTTGGATATAAAAGTCTTCACTCTAGTTCAATACCTTTGCGTATCAAAGGCATTCAACTAACATCCCTATTTAACTATAATAGGTATAGTTAATGATTACCACTCATTACTATTGTTACTATGACACTTACTATAGTTAGTACAATTATGAGTCTATACATGCTAAACACTATACAAAGAGAACACTATACACTGTACGAAGAGAATACTATATACTATACGAAGAGAATACTATATACTATACGAAGAGAACACTATATACCTGTGACAACCGTCAAATTCAAAGTCAAATAAAGTCAACAAGTCAAACCGGTCAGCTCAACTAACCCTTGTGTACTTGGACTTACGTTCAGTATTTACTAAACAACCCACTATTCTAATAAGAAAACATAAATCGAAAAGTACGTACAACTAGATCTCTTTAACCTAAAAACTGTAGTACGTGGCGAGCCAAACTGATAAAACAATGATGCATACTCATCGGGAGTGTGTAAGATCCTTAAACAAGGCTTAACAGGATTTACGAACCATGCATTGCGACGCCGGACACTCACAATTATCACACATGGATCCTCTCTCAATCGTTTTCACTCTATCTCTCTCTCTATGTCAAATCTCTCCCAAATCTCTCCAAGTATGTGAAATCTCTCTCAAACATCTCTCTGTATGAGAAATCTCTCCAAGAATGTCAAATCTCTCCCAAATCTCTCCAAGTATGTGAAATCTCTCTCAAATATCTCTCTGTATGAGAAATCTCTCCAAGAATGTCAAATCTCTCCCAAATCTCTCCAAGTATGTGAAATCTCTCTCAAATATCTCTCTGTATGAGAAATCTCTCCAAGAATGTCAAATCTCTCCCAAATCTCTCCAAGTATGTGAAACCTCTCTCAAATATCTCTTTGTATGAGGAATCTCTCCAAGAATGTCAAATCTCTCCCAAATCTCTCCAAGTGTGAGAAATCTCTCCCAAATCTCTCTCAAAAGTTTCCCGCAACTTTTTGGAATCATTCGGGTCATTCCGGCCCTTAACCGGGTCAAAAAACGGCTTGAAACGGGGCGAAAACGAGAAAAATAGGCTTTAGGAACTGAAACCGGAGTGAGAGGCTTCTTAGACCAGAGACCGAGCCTCTGGTGGCTAAGCACGCGAGACCGAGCCTCTGGTGGCTAAGAGACCAGAGACCGAGCCTCTGGTGGCTAAGAGACCAGAGACCGAGCCTCTGCCTCTGTCGCTTCACGCTCTGCTCCTCTCGGTCTCTGTTCGCTACTCCGCCCCTCTGTCTCTGTTCACGCCCTCTGTTCCCTTCTTCTCGCTCTGCCTCTGTCTCGCGCCCTCTGTTCTCTCCTTCCCCCTCTCGGTTCCTTCCTTTCTCTTCTCTCCTCTCGGTTCCGCCTCCCTCTCTCTCTCGGTTCAGCACCAGAAGGCCGAGCCTCGGCCAGAACTCGCATTTTTGTCACTTTTAGCCCATTTTTGATATTTTTAACATTTTAAGCTCGTTTTTCGTGATTTTAAAGCGGGATTTTCTCCAGAAATTATATTTTAACGTAATAAACTCTAAATATTCATAATTTAAACATATTTTGATGAAAATCATTATTTAAATAATAAAAATCAAATGGGTGAATTATTAAAGGTGGAGTGTTGACTTTGCCTTATCCAATGTCACAAGCAACCACCCCACACCCACTCTTTGACTAACCACACCTCTCCACCTTACCTAGGTCACATCAAAGTCCTTTCCACCCAATTTACACTCATTCCCACGTTTTTAGAGCTGGAACAAACATCCTCTCTCCTCATTTTCTCTCATTTGCCCTCATTTCACTTAGTATCAAACACCACTTTCTCTCAAACTTTTCCCACTCCAAACTCGAGATTCAAGGCTGATCTTCATGTGTTCTTCCACTCTTAGTAAGTAAAATTCATCCTCCTTATGATTATTTCACTTCATTCTACTCAAATCATGAATATCTTACACAAACTCCATCATATTAGCGTTAGAGCTTCGAATCTTCAAGTGATTCTTCAAGTGTTATTGGGTTGAACACTTCTCTTCTTCAACACTTACCTACTGAAATCACTCAAGGTGAGTTCATACCCCTACATTTTCATGTTTTCTCAAGTTTTCAGGGGGGGAATACAAGTTAAAACACTAAGAACATAACTAAATTTTTCTAACAGCCTTCATCAGAAAAGTTCAACTCCATTCACGGACTGTTTTAGGCATCTTAAACATTTTTGTTTTCAAAACTGTACAAGGTGCAAATAGTTCAAGTTTTTAGCTTTAAAATGGATACTTGCACATCTCCATACGATTTTTCTACAATTTATGGTGATTTTTACAAAACTGCCTATCATTTCAAACAACAATCCGGACCAGTCTGTGATTTTGGACTTTTTCACCCAAGTTGGAGGTCATTAAAAATCGTGATAAAAATTATGAGTAAACTAGACACATTTTGTGAACTCTCAGAATTTACGGATCTAGTTTTCGACTTCGTATGATTTTTCTATGATTTTTCCAAAAACAGGGCAGAATGGCTAAAGTTAGCCAACAGCATGTAAATATCATAACACTTTGTATTATGTTGAGCAAAGTGTATAATCATAAGTTCTAATATTTGAATGTGTTTCCTTATTAGTTTATCATTATGAACCGAAACTAAGACATTCATATTAAATATTATTCATTCATTTTGGAACACGTATTATTTAACTATAAAAAGTATAGTTTGAAAATATTTATAACAATAATACATTTCCATAAAAGGGTTCATACATATTATATACATTTTAGATAAACTATAATAGGTATAGTTTATGATACATCACTCTACGCACTCGTACAAGAAGGGTACATTCATACAAGAAATATTTCTATTCACACACATTTCACGTAAATTTGTTAATCTATGGTTTGATAAATTCACAACACTAATACATTTCCATAAAAGAGTTCATACATATTACATACATTTTAGATAAACTATAATAGGTATAGTTTATGATACATCACTCTACGCACTCGTACAAGAAGGGTACATTCATACAAGAAATATTTATATTCACACATTTCACGTAAACTTGTTACCCTATATTGTGAGACTCTCTCTCTCTCTCTCTCTCTCTCTCTCTCTCTCTCCCCGTACGTCCGAGTGCGGGATATAATTCCTGGTAGTTATAATCAGAATCTCCTTGAGGGAGATCGTGATACTTGTATATAGATCTATATTGGGATTGACACCCCACACCTTGCTGCTGGCTACAGTTGGACCTGCAGGTCTACGGGTGACAAATGTCATTTAATTTTTCGCGACACTGAGAACGTCGTGGCAGGTTCACATAGTCATGGTATGATTATAACGACTCACATAGGGATATAACAATCCATAATTTTACGGGATTTTATTTTAAAAATCTAAATGAGTTTTATGTCGATTTAAAATCACCTTTTTTTTTTTATCTCTATGAGTACAAATATTACTGTACACTTTTGGTTTTGGTAGTTACGACTACACATCATTTGAAACCACATTTATACGTTTAAGTATGGTCAATACTTGTTATTTCTCAGTCCTCTAATTTAGGACTACGTATATACAAAGTGTCGGGTCTCTATACAAAGTTATTATGATATTAAAACAATACTTCCTCTAGAATTGTTAGACTTCAACTATAGTCGCTGAGCGTATATGTTTGAGTCATATAAGAATTTAGTCTTGGTTGGCCTAGAATTGGTGGTGCCCGCTTCATCTCCTGTTCCTCGTTGGGTTGTGGACCTAGGGCAGACCCACTATATTCAACGTTTTATCTAATTTAAATCTTATATAAGTTATATACACTGGACGATTATAGAGGAACTCTACGGGTCATTCTAGGGTTCATTAATGCATCATATAGGAATATTTCTATTCACACTTAAACTAAGAAAATATTGGATTTTATGGAAATCAAACTATATCGATCTTACAAGGAAAAACGGTTTCTACCTCAAGCAAAACTCTTATGAACTCACCAACCTTTGTGTTGACACTTTTTAAAACTACTTGTATTCTCAGGAAATCAGTGAAACAGGAAAACTTCATCGCTTTGAGGATGGGACGTTAAACCGTCAACAAATTTATTTTGTCATCATAATGTAATTACTTTTGAAACATGTAAACATATACTTTGGTGTAACTTTTGCAATTATATTTATGGTGGTTGTTTTTACTTTGAGCACTATTATACAAGTTGTTGTGATACTGTACATGAAGTCCTCCACCCCCAGACGTTTCCGCCATCCTTGGTTTGGGGGTGTGACAGATTGGTATCAGAGCATTGTTTATAGTGAACTAAGTATATCGAACCACATAAGATATACAAACTATAAATGCATTGGGACTAAGGTCTCTGATTTTAAGATTTCAAAACCACTATACCTTTAAGAATAAATAACTTTTGTTAAAAGTATACATGCATGCATACATACTAAGGTCAGCATCATTTTAGGACAAAACAAAAGTAATGATTGTTGGATATCACAGGTAAGCCTGGGGATGTATGGTCAGTCTTGGGAGTGGCATAGCCTGATCAACTATGTTGGTCCGAGGAGTGATTAGCATATGCCCAAGAATGGTTGTGATGTGGCAACAAGTCTAAAAACTTACCAACGCTACCACAATAAAATACGATAGGGGTATTTTGGCATTATTATAATTACATACGTGAGAACTAAATAGATCTTTATCAATAGGTCAATAGTTGCTTAATGGATACATTAAAATTTTATGTATCCAGGACGTCATAGACTTAGAATCTGTGGATCTTTGCTCTACTTCCTGTTCTCGTTGGATTGGGGATTTAGAGTTAGGGTCGCTTATTCGAAGGTCTATTTTGTCCCGAATACATATAACTAGTATGCACTAAACAATATGTTGAAGTACCTGATAAAGATCATTGTATAATTAGCTAATTAGTACGTTTGCTTAGTTATTTCTTATATCCCCATTTCTCGCGAAGATATCATGGCTGGATTCCATCCACATGACGACCCGTACTACCCTAACCACGACTATACCAAATGGCTAAGAGAGGAGCCAGAGAATGATTACCCAACCCCTGTAGATGGTCACCAAGCTGAAGGCTATGCTGATGGTTCTGACTCCGACCCTGAAGTGGAGAACTTAATCCCGATGACTCTTGTTCCGAATCCCAACCCTCGACCGGCTTTCAAGGCCCGACGCCTCCTTGGGTAGAGTGCTTGGAAACCTGGAGCAAAGAACAAGACCAACATATGTCATTTAATAGAGAACGAAGTTTCTACAACATAAACGAAGGAAGCTCAGCAGATAGAATTTTTCCAATCCTAGTCCATAGAGTTGCCCGAAACGAGATTCAGGGTAGAACAACTCTCCATAGTATCGCAGAGGTTGATGCAAATGCAAGAATACATACGATCCGCACCAATCGCCTTGAACACACTCGTGAATTGTCTAAGAGAGACCCTGAAACCTTGCTGCGAGCACAGGCTGAAACACGAACCGAAGTTATAGAACTCTGAGTACACCAGAGGGTATACAAAAGGCACCTGCCTGATATGGAGTGGCAACTAGTTGAACTGAGGGTTCACCAAAGGGATGATCGCCGCTAGTAGTAGATGCCTTACTTCCTTTCCCTATTAACAAGGAAATTTTCTTTTCCTTATCTATGTCCTATGTGGCATCCTATATGAAACCATCTTGTACTGTAAGTACTTTTAGTTAGGCCTTGAGGCGGCCAAAACTCTCCTGCTCCGGATGTGATGTAAGACCCTCTCCAAGGTCAATTTTTCCCCAATTTGCTACATCTTAGACATCAATGACGTTCTCAGTCAGAATAATTCCGTGACACTCTTTGTTCAAATACTTCCTGATGATTCTATCTGAAGCCCACTTTAGTCAAGTTGTTGGACTAGAGTAATTTAGCTCCGGGATCGTTCCCAATTTCTTTCAAAGGTTGAATCATGTTATTCACCAACCAATGGAACCCGGTTTGAACGACAAACGTCATTAGATCATTCTCTGATCTTACTTCTACTCTATAGGTGGACAATCGAAATACATCTAGGTTCAATGATAGCCCTTACTAGGAATTCTAGTTCATCAAGAGGGATTAATAAGAATGTTATTTGTTATGATTTCCGCACATATACATTCCCCAGTTATATATAACGAAGACTTGGTAGACAATAGAATGTGAGATTTCTAACCTAGTTTCTTTTCCTCGTTGGGATGTGAAACTAAAGGAGAATCACACATTTTACTATCCGCCCAGTCTTGGTTATATCATAATGTGTATATGTTAAGTTTTCATGTATAATAACTTATCTTTAGTCAGAACCAAAATAATTCAGAGCCAACCTTAGTCACTCACAATTTCCTTGTGTTTCGTATTACAGAGTCATGTCATCATCCAGAAATAGTCAGCCGAACAATGAAGCCCCTAACCTTCATATCGACGCCGCAACATTTCAAGCCGCGGTAACAGTTGCTATGACAACTGTCCTTACAAACCTCCACACTAACGACGCAACCACGACTGACAAGGGAATTGAAAATTTCGATTGTTGTATCGATCTTGGAAGCCAACAAAGGACAACAATCTCGGACATACAAAGTCGTAAAACCGAGAAGAGGAAACGAAATCGCCGAGCTCAAAAGGAGCGTCAACGATCCCAAAGACTTGCCATGCAACAGCAACAAGTGGCAACTCCTGCCCCTTCAGCAGCAGCACGACCAATTCCTCAAATCCCTGGCATCGGGACAAACCCTGCACACAAGGTTGATGGGAAAACCGGACCCCATAAAAGGAAAGTTTCGAAGTGGATGAATGAGGAGGGCACCCATGTCCATGTAACTCTAACTAAACACCTCACTTCCACCACCAATGCTAGTGCAAGCCAGATATGTCATCAATGCGGCGAGATTGGACACCTTAGAAAGGAATGTCCAATCATAAAGAACTCTGGTGCAGACGGGAGGATACTAAGGATCACTACCGCAGGAGAAACCACTCCGGAACCGCCTGCAAATATCAGTACGTGTTTCTAACATCGACATTTAAATCCCGAATTTCTCTATATGCTAAATCTAGCATCGATTAAAGCATGCATAGTAGTAATCATGTGACATCGGGCGAGTTATTCCTTACCATAATCAAATTCTCGTACTACGAAAAGTTATCCCCATCTTTCCCCTAAATCCCTGGATCCCCATTCGAAGTGCAAATTTCGGGACGAAATTCCCTTTAACGGGGGGATGATGTGACAACCGTCAAATTCAAAGTCAAATAAAGTCAACAAGTCAAACCGGTCAGCTCAACTAACCCTTGTGTACTTGGACTTACGTTCAGTATTTACTAAACAACCCACTATTCTAATAAGAAAACATAAATCGAAAAGTACGTACAACTAGATCTCTTTAACCTAAAAACTGTAGTACGTGGCGAGCCAAACTGATAAAACAATGATGCATACTCATCGGGAGTGTGTAAGATCCTTAAACAAGGCTTAACAGGATTTAAGAACCATGCATTGCGATGTCGGACACTCACAATTGTCACACATGGATCCTCTCTCAATCGTTTTCACTCTATCTCTCTCTATGTCAAATCTCTCCCAAATCTCTCCAAGTATGTGAAGTCTCTCTCAAATATCTCTCTGTATGAGAAATCTCTCCAAGAATGTCAAATCTCTCCCAAATCTCTCCAAGTATGTGAAATCTCTCTCAAATATCTCTCTGTATGAGAAATCTCTCCAAGAATGTCAAATCTCTCCCAAATCTCTCCAAGTATGTGAAATCTCTCTCAAATATCTCTCTGTATGAGAAATCTCTCCAAGAATGTCAAATCTCTCCCAAATCTCTCCAAGTATGTGAAACCTCTCTCAAATATCTCTTTGTATGAGGAATCTCCCCAAGAATGTCAAATCTCTCCCAAATCTCTCCAAGTGTGAGAAATCTCTCCCAAATCTCTCTCAAAAGTTTCCCGTAACTTTTTGGAATCATTCGGGTCATTCCGGCCCTTAACCGGGTCAAAAAACGGCTTGAAACGGGGCGAAAACGAGAAAAATAGGCTTTAGGAACTGAAACCGGAGTGAGAGGCTTCTTAGACCAGAGACCGAGCCTCTGGTGGCTAAGCACGCGAGACCGAGCCTCTGGTGGCTAAGAGACCAGAGACCGAGCCTCTGGTGGCTAAGAGACCAGAGACCGAGCCTCTGGTGGCTAAGAGACCAGAGACCGAGCCTCTGCCTCTGTCGCTTCACGCTCTGCTCCTCTCGGTCTCTGTTCGCTACTCCGCCCCTCTGTCTCTGTTCGCGCCCTCTGTTCCCTTCTTCTCGCTCTGCCTCTGTCTCGCGCCCTCTGTTCTCTCCTTCCCCCTCTCGGCCATAACTCGCATTTTTGTCACTTTTAGCCCATTTTTGATATTTTTAACATTTTAAGCCCATTTTTCGTGATTTTAAAGCGGGATTTTCTCCATAAATTATATTTTAACGTAATAAACTCTAAATATTCATAATTTAAACATATTTTGATGAAAATCATTATTTAAATAATAAAAATCAAATGGGTGAATTATTAAAGGTGGAGTGTTGACTTTGCCTTATCCAATGTCACAAGCAACCACCCCACACCCACTCTTTGACTAACCACACCTCTCCACCTTACCTAGGTCACATCAAAGTCCTTTCCACCCAATTTACACTCATTCCCACGTTTTTAGAGCTGGAACAAACATCCTCTCTCCTCATTTTCTCTCATTTACCCTCATTTCACTAAGTATCAAACACCACTTTCTCTCAAACTTTTCCCACTCCAAACTCGAGATTCAAGGCTGATCTTCACGTGTTCTTCCACTCTTAGTAAGTAAAATTCATCCTCCTTATGATTATTTCACTTCATTCTAGTCAAATCATGAATATCTTACACAAACTCCATCATATTAGCGTTAGAGCTTCGAATCTTCAAGTGATTCTTCAAGTGTTCTTGGGTTGAACACTTCTCTTCTTCAACACTTACCTACTGAAATCACTCAAGGTGAGTTCATACCCCTACATTTTCATGTTTTCTCAAGTTTTCAGGGGGGGAATACAAGTTAAAACACTAAGAACATAACTAAATTTTTCTAACAGCCTTCATCAGAAAAGTTCAACTCCATTCACGGACTGTTTTAGGCATCTTAAACATTTTTGTTTTCAAAACTGTATAAGGTGCAAATAGTTCAAGTTTTTAGCTTTAAAATGGCTACTTGCACATCTCCATACGATTTTTCTACAATTTATGGTGATTTTTACAAAACTGCCTATCATTTCAAACAACAATCCGGACCAGTCTGTGATTTTGGACTTTTTCACCCAAGTTGGAGGTCATTAAAAATCGTGATAAAAATTATGAGTAAACTAGACACATTTTGTGAACTCTCAGAATTTACGGATCTAGTTTTCGACTTCGTATGATTTTTCTATGATTTTTCCAAAAACAGGGCAGAATGGCTAAAGTTAGCCAACAGCATGTAAATATCATAACACTTTGTATTATGTTGAGCAAAGTGTATAATCATAAGTTCTAATATTTGAATGTGTTTCCTTATTAGTTTATCATTATGAACCGAAACTAAGACATTCATATTAAATATTATTCATTCATTTTGGAACACGTATTATTTAACTATAAAAAGTATAGTTTGAAAATATTTATAACAATAATACATTTCCATAAAAGGGTTCATACATATTATATACATTTTAGATAAACTATAATAGGTATAGTTTATGATACATCACTCTACGCACTCGTACAAGAAGGGTACATTCATACAAGAAATATTTCTATTCACACACATTTCACGTAAATTTGTTAATCTATGGTTTGATAAATTCACAACACTAATACATTTCCATAAAAGAGTTCATACATATTACATACATTTTAGATAAACTATAATAGGTATAGTTTATGATACATCACTCTACGCACTCGTACAAGAAGGGTACATTCATACAAGAAATATTTATATTCACACACATTTCACGTAAACTTGTTACCCTATATTGTGAGACTCTCTCTCTCTCTCTCTCTCTCTCTCTCTCTCCCCGTACGTCCGAGTGCGGGATATAATTCCTGGTAGTTATAATCAGAATCTCCTTGAGGGAGAACGTGATACTTGTATATAGATCTATATTGGGATTGACACCCCACACCTTGCTGCTAGCTACAGTTGGACCTGCAGGTCTACGGGTGACAAATGTCATTTCATTTTTCGCGACACTGAGAACGTCGTGGCAGGTTCACATAGTCATAGTATGATTATAATGACTCACATAGGGATATAACAATCCATAAGTTTATGGGATTTTATTTTAAAAATCTAAATGAGTTTTATGTCGATTTAAAATCACCTTTTTTTTTATCTCTATGAGTACAAATATTACTGTACACTTTTGGTTTTGGTAGTTACGACTACACATCATTTGAAACCACATTTATACTTTTAAGTATGGTCAATACTTGTTATTTCTCAGTCCTCTAATTTAGGACTACGTATATACAAAGTGCCGGGTCTCTATACAAAGTTATTATGATATTAAAACTATACTTCCTCTAGAATTGTTAGACTTCAACTATAGTCGCTGAGCGTATGTGTTTGAGTCATATAAGAATTTAGTCTTGGTTGGCCTAGAATTGGTGGTGCCCGCCTCATCTCCTGTTCCTCGTTGGGTTGTGGACCTAGGGCAGACCCACTATATTCAACGTTTTATCTAATTTAAATCTTATATAACTTATATACACTGGACGATTATAGAGGAACTCTACGGGTCATTCTAGGGTTCATTAATGCATCATATAGGAATATTTCTATTCACACTTAAACTAAGAAAATATTGGATTTTCTGGAAATCAAACTATATCGATCTTACAAGGAAAAACGGTTTCTACCTCAAGCAAAACTCTTATGAACTCACCAACCTTTGTGTTGACACTTTTTAAAACTACTTGTATTCTCAGGAAATCAGTGAAACAGGAAAACTTCATCGCTTTGAGGATGGGACGTTAAACCGTCAACAAATTTATTTTGTCATCATAATGTAATTGCTTTTGAAACATGTAAACATATACTTTGGTGTAACTTTTGCAATTATATTTATGGTGGTTGTTTTTACTTTGAGCACTATTATACACGTTGTTGTGATACTGTACATGAAGTCCTCCACCCCCAGACGTTTCCGCCATCCTTGGTTTGGGGGTGTGACAATACCATACGAAGGGAATACTATATATTATACAAGAGAACACTCAATACATTATATTAAGAAGTACATTACACTCTAATATGAGAGAATATACTAAAATAGAATGTGATACACTACTTCTCGATACGACACTTCACTATGCGATCACCGTGTAACCAGAGCCTCCTGGAGGGAGAGTGGACACTATGTTTATAGATCTATACAGGACAGACACTCCCACATCCCGATTGCTAGCTACAATTCGAGCCGACTAGGCCTAGGGGTGATAAAATGTCACTACACTATGTATGACCTGGAGGGTCATCTGTTATTTGATTGTCACTCAGCATGGTTACATACGAGTTCACATTCGATCCTTTAATTAACACATTAAGAATTAAAGGTAAAACAAACTCCCCGAGGTGTATTGTACATTTAGTACTACCTCGAGTTCACATCTTTGTTACATTCAGTAGACAATAACACTGCTGGGGTAAAACACTATTTTCCCAATTACTTTATATGAACGAAATTTAAAAACTATATTTTCAATTGATGGTTTCACTAGGAAAAACTTTTACATTTTCAAAGGATTAAACATACAAATAACCGAGTCTTGGTAGAAGACTACTTTTGCTGGAAAATATAGGATTTTCTAAGGATCATACTATTTTCGAACCTTTATAACAACTATTATATTACTTGGTTGAAAACACTTTTAAACAAGCAATGAAACTAAATACTTATGAACTCACCAGCTTTATGCTGATAGTCGTTTTCAAAATAACTTGTATTCTCAGGTCATCAGTAGGCAGGTACAGATGCAGCTGTTGAGAAGATGGAGTACATACAAGATTCATCTTTATTTGGATTATACTTTTGGTGTCTAACAAACTGTATAAAACACACTTGTATTAGAATTATTATATTAATGCAATGTATGTTGTTGCTTGTCTTTACTATTATGCATTGTTATGATACTGTACATGACGTCCTCCACCCCAGAACGTATTCCACCATTCTTGGTTTTGGGGTGTGACATACTAATTAAATAATATGATTCCATATTAATATATTAGAACTTATAATGTATTAATATAAATCATAAACATACTATTCTCAAAAGACTATCCATGTAAATTGTTTCGGTGAAGTGCAACCCAAATGGACCATGCTACTCTCGGGTCGAATACATAACAATAATGGTTATGAGCTTAGACATCTAATCCAACAGTCTTGCACTTGGATAAGTCTAAAACTATTATTCACGCATGACTCCAAGATCCCGACTACCAATCGTAGCTCTTAAAGCCGCTGCCGAACTCTAACCTAGTCAAATGGCGTGTGCATTAGATATGGGATGATATATTCCTCCATTCAAGATATCATATTGATTGAGAAATGGATTATAATCATTCTATCTGTCCATTTTTTGTTTCACTATTTCCGATTTATGATGACCGACTAATTGAACAAATCAAATCAGTCCAGGCTTGGCCGAGCACTTAGGGGTGTCATCACTAAATCATCGAGGGGCCCTTAAATATCACTTTTATTCCTCCAAGGGTAAAAGGAATGTATAAACTTCGACTCATATGCTTGTTCTACTACTTTTTGAATCATACACAAAGGCACATTTTATAACATCAAGTTATCAATGTGTTTTCGTACAATCAATGTATAACCAACTCATAGTCAACAACTCATATCTCTAGGTTTGAAGAATATAAGATATTATCATCTCATGATCACTCGTGATAAAATCCATGAAGTGATTCAAATGAGCGTGGGTTTAATGCAATACTCAAAACTTATGCGCACTCATGAATGTTGTAGCAACTCTCGTTATGTCCAATACCTTAGACATCTACAAGCCAACTTCATGACAGTCTTGCCTTAATACCTACTTCCAACGTATTATCGACTGTGGATGGTTAGAATAACTTAGGCATTCGGGAAGAATGAACTAGTTATTCTGGAAGTCAAAATATGTAAAGTGAAACACAAGAATAATCGAATCCAATATGGTCTCATAACTTATGAATATATATAAAACACCTTTTATTTATCACCATATTGATTTCAAATTATTCATTGTATAATGTTTCAACTATTGAACTTTATACTTGAATCAAAACAATAGTCATTCCATGCTTTAAGCATGCACACTATGTTTATCCAAACAATAGTCATGCCATACACCAAGTATGCACACTATGTTTGTCCAAACATTAGTTATGCCATACACCAAGTATGAACACTAAGTTTGTCTATGATCTTTACTTTGTTAAATAGATCGATTGTACATAATTCCAATGATTCTCATTTCACAATCCAAAATCCTTACCATAAATGTAAGAATTCCAAATTCCTTCCATTTACTGAAATCTGTTAAATTTAAACTTATATGCACTGATCCTCTTGTAATTATTATGCACAAAGTCACAAAGACTTGTCAATAGACATTACAAAGTATTCCAATGGAGATCAACCCCATAGAAACGAAGTCTCATATTCAAAATACATGGCTCTGAACATCCTTCTTGGATTAAGTTTTCTAATCTTACACAGATTGAATAACTTCCACCTATGGAGACATCTCCATATTCCTATTTTGACTATCACTTCTGAACAAGAGTTGCCTCCTTTCAGAATATGTCAATACGGTCCTTCCAAAATTAGCACTATACTTCCAACTGTTCCTGAGCAGCCAATCTTTGGTAAACCTCATATTATCCTCGATAATTGCTTAATCATTTTAGTCATATCAAATTCTAGACCTGTTCCCCCCTTAACGCCCCAAGGCGTTTGGAAAATTTAGAAAGGATAAATATTATAGTACATGGAATCGATCCTATACCGAAAGCATATGGGACACGATTCATGATGTCTCACATAAAGACATGATTCTAGACCAATCTTTAGCTACAAGATTTTTATTTTCCATGATTTCATAATTCGAATATGAAGAGGGATGCCGTAATCATAATCGAATTTTAAGAACGCAATATATATACACTACTAGAAAAACATCCTTTTACGACGCGCAAATAATAACACACACTGATAGAGGACGCACATTTGCACATGCCTAAAAAGTAATGTCAATTTTCCAAAATTTGAAGGATAGAGGACACGCATATGTGCATGCCCTAGAATTAGTGCCAAAAAAAGAAAAATATAAAACACGGAAGGCGCTTATTTTAAGTGTGTGTCATCTGAAAATGTCGCTTTATATGTTTTTAACTAAACGCGTGTTTTTAAAGGGGGATCTCTAAAATTCTAAAATTTTGAATGCCCCGCTTCTGCACTCTCTCCTCTGGATCGCAAAAAGCCATTATCTACCTCAATTCTCTCTAACTCTAGACACAACCACTGACCTTCGTTGGAGCTATCTTCTTCTCCCCCACCGCCACCAACAAACCACAACCTTATTATTTACCCTAAAAACTAGACTAATTTTCACCTCTCATAATCTCTCTCATAACAATTAGGTTTTTGGCAATGAAAAAAATCGATCCCTACCTTTGACGTGTTCTAATTTCTTACTGTATCTAGGTTAAAAGCAACCATTGCAGCAGAGCATCTTCTTGTGTAGTGTTTAGAGGGAAAGGAAATCCCCAAAAATTTGAAACTCCGCATCTTCTCCTTCCCTTGATATCTTTCTTTGCCCTAATCTTGCTTCTTGACGCCATCATCTTCTTTCTCCTCAAATTGACTGTTAGCTTTATACTTCCCATTCCCAATTCTTAATACCCCATTTCTATTTAGATGAAAATATTTACCCTTCAGTCTAGACGTCTACTTTTCCTCCTTAGAAAATGATTACAACAATGTTGGATGAAGCTGCTCCCCACCTATACATATCCCTTTGCTGCCACCTCCTCATGTCATTGACTTTCCCTATTGGCTACATATTTTGTCTAGTTGAATTGAAGGCTAAAGGTCTTGATTTATTTATTCATCTCGTGCTTCAATTTAACACTTCACGCTTGGATTCTAATTGACTCTTTTTTTTTCTTTTAGGTTTTTGCTGCGCGGCTCTATTCTTTGATATCCAAGACTTCTTGATTTACATACATCTCGAAACAAGATGGTTTTGCTAAACGATGTTGATCTGCTTAATCCCCCAGCTGAGTTGGAGAAGAGGAAGCATACGCTCAAAGGACTTGTTCAATCTTCGAACTCTTTCTTCATGGATTTCAAGTGCCAATGTTGTTTCAATATAACAACCGTATTGAGACACTCTCAAACGGTGGTGGTGTGTGGAAACTGTCAGACGGTGTTGTGCCACTCGATTGGTGGTCGTGCGAGACTTACAGAAGGATGTTCTTTTAGAAGGAAGGAGAATGATCCTATTGCTTACTTTTATGGCTGGTTAATCAGAAGCCGCTTCGGTGCTATTACTTAAAACGTTACAAGTTTAGTCTTTTATTTTGGTTTTTTTGGTTGGACCCCAACTATCATCTTTTAAAATTAGGGATTGTGTTTGAATCATTTCATCAGACCGTCTTCTCACTATTAAGCTTCTATTACGTACAGATTTTTAAAAGTTTCTCTGAATTTTTTGTTGATGACTGGTGGTATCGGATCCATGAATGGATTTTTAAACTTCCATGTTCATATGTATGTTTTCATAAAGCATATTCTGCTATGTTTATCATTTGGTTTCTTTTGCCTATCATGTCAGTTACTCTTAAAGACTGACTGTTATAGAAAGGTACAAGAATGATGTATCTGATCTATAAGTGTAAACATTTGTTCAACGAAAACACATACATATCAAAGAAAGAATTGGTTTTCGTGAGATTATCTTAGTATTTGTCAAGGTTTTCATAGCAAGCTGAATGTTTATAGTATTACATTTGTATTGATAATTGGGTTCTGATTTTGCAGTTTTTGATGCAGGGGTATTTTAGTCAAGTGCATAGTGGCAGAGATTTAATTTGTATGGACCGTACTTGGATCTTTTATCATCAGAAAATGGTTATATAAACTTTTTAGTAAAGGGAATTTTGGTCAAACTCGGAAACTAACGTACAAAATCCTACTCTCTGGTTGTTGTTTTTCTATTGGATCAGCTATCTGGTGGTTTTCCTTTTTCAACATTTCAGGCCAGGTATCTTCAAGACACTCGTCTTGTTGTGTCCGAGGTCTCGTCTGCTCATCTTGTTGCTTTCGAGGTCTCGTCGGCATCTTCCAGACTCCAGAAGTCTCTCTAGCTCTCTTGTCTGCATTCGCACTCTTCAAAAATTTAAATGCATATGTGTTAAAGTGACAGCCACATGATTTAGTATTCCGTATTTACTTTTGAACTTTGTTATCTTAATGGTTAAAAGATATAGAAAGACTTTTAATTCATTTGACTTTTTGTATCTCTACAAATGGAAGCAAAATTCATTTAATAATCTTAATATATGTTTTATTTATTTATTTATTATTTTCTTAGTTATCGATAATAATATTTATTAACTTTTAATTAGTTTTTAGGCTAATTATTATAGATGGTAACTTAGTTAGTCATATATATAACTAAACTCTAAAGGAACGAGTGAATGGGTAAATGTTGCAATAAAAATATGTGAAGGTGCACCAAATTTGAAGTTAATATAAATAGAAAATTTCATATTTAATCTGACATGATTGGTAGGTACGGTCTGAGTCATCCTTGACTTTGCGTGCACTGGTGGAGATTGATCCGACATGTGTTGGTGGTTTGGTCAATTATGGGATCCCTACATTGAAGGCACTAAGAGAAAATGTGTTATTTGGGAAGGTATTACATCAAAGATCTAGTTTTTTTTTTTTTTTTTTTTTTTTTTTTTTTTCTGAAAGAGACAAAGTCTAAGGCAAACTTTATTAAAAAGGAATAAAAGAATACAAAGAGCAACTTACGATAAAAAACAGACTACAAACTAAAAACTACACCAACCTATCCATAACCATTCTCTAAACCATTTTCTATTACAACTAACAACCCATAATCTAACCCAAATAAAGCTGACCCAATCAAAGGAATACTCCAAAATCAAAAATCGCCAACTCCAAATCCTCAACAGGTTAGAAAAAACCCAGTTGACCCAATGTTTGATATTTGAACTCATCTTTTCCCCTTCTTCCTTTTAGCAATTTTATCAACCTCTGCTCATGTCCCATCTGGATTTTTAGACTTATTTCTGAAACTACCCTTCGAAGGTTCTTCATGAGTAGAAACCTTAGTGACCTGAAGTCAAGAAACATTAGAGCAACTTAAACAAAAGTTGTATGGACATTTATGTCTTTTATACAACCGAGGAATTGGTTAAGGAAAAAGACTGACATGATAAGATGGAGAAGAGGGTGATGCTTTTTTGAATCCCATCACAAGTTTTCCTTCAGGGTCTAACCTACTAAATGTTACTGAACCAAAAAAAGAAATGAATAGCTAAGAAGAGGACCACAAGTATTAATAAAAAGAAAAAGAAAAGATGAAGATGAAGATGAGGGCATTTATGTCTTTTACTTGTATTACCAGCTTGCAACTGCATGGACTGTATACAAGGAGTGACTCCTTCTAGATCATACATTCTACTATTATTATTAGGCCATAATCTAAAGTGTAACACCCAATCAAACTTTAAATCTTGAACTACAAGGGGGTAACCTCCAGGCTGAGAAATTGGCGGAAGATACGCATGTATCGCAAAAATATATATAAATAATAAATGAAAATAATGAATGGTTCTATTATTTTTATAACAATTTTATTCATCTCACTACCCAAAAATTAATACTGTATTTTTTTTATCAAATATCCCAAAACTGAACTTCTTTTAACATTACAACACAATTAACAATAAAAACAAAAACTTCCAAAAATGCCCCTCCATGTTTAAAACACACGGATATCTTTCGGGGGTTTGAAGTTGACCGGATGAGTTTCTAGAGTGGCATTTTCGTCTTCTTTCCACATTTTAATTGTTTTGTCTGCTTTAGTCAATTAAAAGTTCAATTTTTTCTCAGATTGGAGGTGATGATGTTGCTACAAATAATTTAAGCATAGATGTTGAGTCCATAGCTTTTCCTTGGAATTTGGTTCAATATAATAAAGAAAGAGATTTAGAATCTGTTAGCATGTTTAATGGAAAAGTTGTAAATATGCAATATGCAGGAAGATTCTTTTTGTAAAAGAGCTGCAAGGAAGTTGCTTTTGGAGTTCAAATCTGATAGTTTCTCAAAATATGAGGTTAAATGCAATAAATAGCAATCTTTTTTCATTGATTTGTTCATTATAGGCTTCTACTTCTATATATTTTATCACAAAACATTACTTTGAAAAATCAACAAATTATACACGTTTTAGGGCAATTGTATATGATGGAACTATTATTATAGTGTTAGGTGATGCACAAACTCGCTACATTGTAAATGTTGTGAAGGAGGAGAATGAGGAGGCTGTGAGGTTGCCACCTAGCATCTCAATTGAAATCTCATCAGGTATACATGCTTTTTTTACTGATAAAAACAATATGTATCTCATAATAACAACATATTTAGATATTGTACGGAAAGTAGAAAGTATAATTCATTTGTTCCAGGAGATTAAAGAATCCATGCAGTCAGATTCCAGGCATTTAAGGCAAGAATATAATAAAATTACTGAGTGCATTTAAGGCAAGAATATCATTAAATTTCTCTTATTTTCAAGGTTATATCATAAAAACATGATTAATTATTTAGGAGGTTGTATTCATTTGAATACACTTTGTCAACTTTTGATTTGTTTTGCCTGTTGACCTTGTTTTTTTTAACTAATTTTGTTATATGATGATGGAGATATTAAAGTGTTATGTTTGGATAAGGAAAGGTGGAAACTTGTAAAGAGTGGGCACAAACTTGCAGAGGTATGATTCCTTGTGTTTATGCTTAGGTTTTGTTTTGTTAGATGGAATGGAATGAACCATTCCATTCCATTCCTTCCCTAATTCCATTCTACCATACAATACAATGATATGTTACATTTTCATTAATTTTTCTCTTCATAAAATTTATTTATCGAAGTTTGTTGTGAGTATTGCCTTCTCTTTCATTCCTGCTTCGTTAGTTGTTGCTATTATGAAGGTAGGCCACTCTCCGGTTGTATTTTTCACATAATTGACAAGGAGCTATTGTATCTATTCGGACTAGGCTTAGAGCAACGGTTGCAAGAGACGAGCTCAGAAGAAGAAGAAACAAGGCTGCAACTATAGTTCAGGTACTATGGATGAATTATGTTTGTAAAGTATTTAAGAAAATGATTAGAAACAAGGGTGAATTTGTACAGATTAGTTAGCTACTTGTAGGTTGATCTTGAATAAGCAAAGGGGTAATGGATTGTATTTTTTTTGTATCTAATTCGTTTGTAAATTTTTGTTACAACTTCTATTGATTTGTTTTATCTTTCCATGGAACGATTATTTGTAAGACATTTAATTTATGTAATGGATTCTATTTTTTGTATACTATATTTTATTTTCTATTATGAAACATTAAAGACAAATATAATTTGAAAATAAGCAAATCTATTAATAATATTTTTTTTAAACATTTAAAATTATGATACGCAAAAATGTGTGTCATCTTCAGGCATGGCTTTTCTTGACAGGGGTTTTTTTGATACGCATTGCGTTTCATTAACACGCGCCTCGTAAGGTTACGACACACGATTACGTGTCGTCTTCCTTTATGACAGGGCCTTCATTGATACGCATTGCGTGTTGTAAACGAGCGTCGTAATTGCACGTCATAAATGAGCATCGTAAATTCGCGTTGTTTATAGACGACGCGCGAAAGCACGTCGTCTCTCTTTATGACAGGGCCTTCCTTGACGCGCATTTGTGATTTGTCCGAGCCTTTTACGACGCCCAATGAGCGTCGTAAAAGGCTGTTTTTCTAGTAGTGATAATTTCCTTAAGTTGAACCATTCCAATATAAAATTCATATATATATATATATATATATATATATATATATATATATATATATATATATATATATATATATATATATATATCCTTGACTAAAGATGATTAAAACTTAATCTAAGCTTTTAGAATTGAAATGAAGTATAATTTCATCTCCCTTAATTTTAGAAAAACAACTTTTCCCAATTGAAAATTTTGTTTTCTATAATTAACATTGATAACTTGCAACACTTATAATAATTATCATGCTCCCACTAACATGATGATTATTAGCATAACAGTTATGCTCCCACAAGCTTTGACATGTATCCAGAAATCAACTGGACTTCTAGAAATCAATATTTTTTTTTGACTTTGTTACCAAAGTTCAGATTTCTTATATGAGGTGCTTTGATAAGAGTTTATGAAAATCATACACCTTTTCTTAGATAGCATACGTGTATGTCTAAACAATTTTAGAACTATGAAAAGGTATGCCATAACCATAGTGTCAATTGTTTAGACCTTTTCCATTCCTCAGAAGTCCATGTTAGTGTGCCTGTTAACCACACACGCTCCACTAACGACTTTGAGAATGCAGATGTCACAATTTATATCTACTTAAAATCTTCTTAGTGAAAGCGTTTTCTCACCATCATTTTCATGAATCGGAGAGAAACCTTATGAAACTTAGATTTTATGGTGTATGTTTTCCTATCCATGTGAATTTTATCAAAACCATAATCACAAGACAAGGTTAGTGATGAATTCAAATTCACGTGGACTGAACTTGTGCAGTCTTAACTTCTTGCCGCCTGGAAGCACAAGGGCCTGCCATTGCATCCATATTTTTATGAAACCAATTGAGAACTTTCAGAACTCATATGCAAAGCCAAATTTAACTGGAATGGGCACAGAAATATGAATATGTCAACACGATAGGTTATAAACCTCAAGTCGAGTGCTAGTGATTAACTACAGGTTTTATTCTTGATTAGATCTTGAAACTCTTTCAAGATCTTTTAGACTCCCACTATCGTCTTGATATATAAGACTCTCTTGCTAAGACCCATTCTTTGACAAAAAAATATTCAAGAGATAGTGCGGAATCTAATCAAGATAATCAGTTCACACAATTGGCCTTAGTTGCTCTTTTTTTATCCAAAACATCACAGTTTACCAATTTCAAATGTACAAGAATAGAACACATTTTACTCTTACATTTGACAAGTGTTATAAACCTTCTTTAAGATGTGTCACTCAAGTTACAATATTGGAGTATGACTCTAAGACTTGTTTTGGAATGAAGTATAACTCATCTTCTTGATTTAACCATTTCAACAATTCATGACTCCTCTTCTTAGTCATAATAATGCACTAAATGTCCTTAGAGGATGAATTGTGATATGGTATCATAATCATTAATATGATCATTAAACATGATAATAAAGTACTCTTCCATCTTTTCAGATTTGAGAAACTTTTATCTTTCTACCAAATTTGATTCTTCTCATTCGTTTTATCATACATCGAAACTTTTCCAATGCTTCAGAATTATACTTAAACTTGTAAGTATAACCATATTTACTAAAATTTAGTAAATCATGATGAATAGTCTTATCGATCTTTTGTAGCGGACTTGACCAGTACACAAGAATGTGTATTCGACCCCTTAGTCCTTTACTTGACTTACATATACATGTAAACAAGGAATTAGTCTTAATTTTCCAAAGATGAAAATTCTCATTCATCATACTATACAACTTTCATGATTCCAAGTTTCGGTCCAATTGAAACTTGGGTGATGAAAATCTTTCCTTATTTGGTAAATTTAGACACTACACAATGAAAGAATCAAATTCATATTTCCATTATTTCTAAAAACATACAAACATCAATTTTCCATAAATGTCATTGCAAGGAGATATAAAATAAAGTAAAACAAAGTTTTATTTATTTATACAATGCGGAAAAACTTTTCCTTACAATGCAACTTTAAATGAAAACTATGCTATTACATATTTCCTAGCAATATATCATAACTCCTATGTAGCAGCTCAAGAATCCGACCTTTGAACCATGCGATTGAAATCCATCTTCGCGATCAGATTCAACATACTCTTCCTTTAAGTTTCCTTCCCTTTGCTTGATCCTGCCAAACATCAAAATGTAACCGAGTCACATTTTGTATTAAGAATCATAAATTAGGAACTTAACCGAGTTAGATAGTGGACTTACCTAAAGAAGAACCAAACTTTTTGATTCTTCCTTCTCTCAGATCATTCAGGTAGTTAGGGCAGATTCGCTTCCAATGTCCTTTCTCTCGACAGTAAAGACATACAAACTTAGCCTTTCTCTTTATCTTTTGGTCAACTAGGTTGACCAAGGCCGATCCCTTTCCGTTGGGAAGAGAAAGCTTTTTTGGACTTCCAATGTTACCACTGTTAATGTCCATGGAAGTTTGAGAAATTGACCTTCCACCAATATTTGCTTGACCATTGCACCAAATCATTGTTGATTCAACAGCAACAAGCAAATAAAAAAGATCTATTAGGGTCATGTTGTGATCTTTCAGATAGTAGTCTTTAATAAACTCACTATATGACTCAGGAAGTGACCGAAGAACCCAGTCAATAGCTAATTTCCTTGGGACAATGACACCCAACATTCTCAACCTGTCAATGTGTGACTTCATTCCTAAGACATGAGTGCACACAGGTCTTCCATCTTTATGTCTCATTGCAAGAAGGGCTTGAGTAAGCTTGAACTTTTCAAGTCTTCGAGCTTGTGGGTCAAGGAGAATAATTGGAGGAGGTGGAGGAAGAGAAGTATGAACCAACCGTGGGAAATCATCTTCATTAGGAAAGCTTGTTCCAGGAGATTTGGGAAGATCATAGTTGTCTGAACCAGACATCTACAATGGGAGAAATTCAAGTTAGTTGATTTAAGTCCTTAATAGAACACCCAATATGAAATATTAAGGCTAGGACCTAACACAATATCTTATAAATTGGAAGAGGGATGTCGTAATCCAACCTATACAATATTTGAAGTTAGGCGAATGACGATTCACCAATTTCCACCATGAAAAACGAAACGGAAATTAGGTTTTAATTGGTTTGAAACTCCTAGATCTTTTGAGATTCATTGAAGTTTTCAATGGCATGTTTCAATCTCAATTGTGCCTTATCAAGTTTGTGACTGGGATGCCGAGGATCACAAAAAGGTGTGAATAACCATGCAAATATACCCTTTGCCTACCTTTAATGTTTATCACTTAATCGACGTGCCAGTTAACCACACGCGCTCCACCAATCCTATGATAAACATTAAGATACCCTTTGCCTACCTTGTTAAATCCAAATTAGTGTGCCGGTTAACCACACACGGTCTACGAACAACTTAAACAAAGTGCAAAGTGTAATTTCATGGGTTAGCACCAAATTCACATTTTCCTAAAGTAAATAAGATTGGGAATTTATAAAAGGTTTAGTTAGTATATATTTACCATTATACTTATAATGAAGGGAGAATTATAGTCCTTGTCCTACCCGTTCGGATAACGACCCTCCACCAATCAAGGAAGCGGTGGGTGAGAGTGGACACCCATTAAGTTGCCATTTTATTGGCAAGAACCTTATACCCCCTTATAGACCGGCTTCGTGAATGAGGCCTACTAACGGTAAGACTAACTTGCTTTTATACATACATACATATACATATATATATATATATATATATATATATATATATATATATATATTATTTACTTATAATATTATAATAGTATACGGGTTGAATCTTAACTTTTAAAATTCTAAGGATTTAACTTGGAATTAAAGTATTAATGAGGGGAAACTTTATAAATTCCAAAACTTGAGGGCAAGTTTTGAACTATTAAAAACCTTTTGGATTTTCATAACTTATGAGTTTAATTAGGGTTTTAAAAAAATTTAATGAAAAGACTCTTGAACATCCATAACTTGAGGACAAGTTATGGAGTCCATAAAACTATTTATAAGAAAAGACTCTTCAATTATGTAACATATGGCTTTTTAATGGATCTTTAAAAGAAATGACTTTTGGTAATCCATAAGTTGAGGAAAAATTACGAACTCCATTAAAAACAATTAGATCAAGAATTAACTAACAAACTATTTGCAAATAATTCCTATGATATACCAAAAGTCATAAGTGTATGGACAATCAAATCAACAATTTCAAGAATGTCATAAACACACATAAAACTTGAAATTTTGATAATAACCTTGAATTTGGTTTACCATAATCATCACCACAACAAAACAATTTTTATAAGTCCAAAACAGTTTAAGGTAATGATTCTAAACCAATTCCAGCCTTAAAACTCGAAGATATGCTGCCAGGGGGTCCAACTTGTCGAGTGCATGAACCAAATCGATGAGTTGGATGAATCTAGGCATGGATTCGCTGAGTTCCTTAATGGACTCGGCGAGTCAGCTGACTAAACAACATATAAACTTCAATTTTCAACAATTTGCATCAAGTATAAATGAAAACAAGCCTAGGCTCTAATACCACCGATGGGTTTTGATCATTCTAACACTCCTATGGTTTACATGCAACCCTATAAACCTTGGATCTATGTTTTCTCTATTATACATGCAAATATTCAATATTCCAAGGTTTTATCCTAACTAGCATGATATGAAGCAACTATACTACAAAAGCCTAGTTAGATAACATACCTTTGGATGAAGCTTTAAGTCTTGAACCTTAGGAGCTTAGCCGCAATAGTGTGGAAGCCTCAAGTGGAATCAATAATAACTAAAACCACCTTCAAAAACTTGAGAGAATAGTAAGCACGCTAGAAATTGGCCCATTCTTGTTTACTCATACACTAGTGCCATTTCATGTGGCAAGGACCCCTTTATATAGTGTCGGGGATTAGGGTTACATCCATGTTAACCCTAATACCCATGACCTTTCATTTCGATAAGATCCATGGGTTAAAGTTCCATGGACTATCCATGGACTTTCCATGCAAGCCTAGCCCATTCTCAATAAGCATTGGCCCACTCTATATAAATATAAGAGTCCATGTTTAATTAGTTCCTTTTGATCACCAAATTAATTCTAAATTAATTCTTGATCAATACTAATTAAATAAGATGATTCCATATTAATATATCAGAACTTATAATATATTAATATAAATCATAAACATACTATTCTTAAAAGACTATCCATATATATTATTCCGGTGAAGTGGAGTCCAAATGGACCATGCTACCCTCGGGTCGAATACATACCAATAATAGTTATGGGCTTAAACATCTAGTCCAACATGATCATCACATAAATTTTGTATGCTAATATCGAATTAGTTGTTTGTACTCTATGACATGCCTCTCCTCTTCTCTACATACCTAATTATGAAATTTACAGGTACAAATCACTCCACTTTTAATGCAAAATTCTTCAATTTCTTTTGAAGTTGCTCTTCTCGTATTTATTGGAAGATAACTATCAGACTCACTCACATATATCATTGATGGTTGAAGCTTCTAGGGAATCAAATATAAATAAATTAAGACAAAGGAATGAATGACTGTAGGACTTGTTACCTTTGAAACCATAGAAAAAGTGAAAGTTGGAATCAAGGTATTATCTAACTATAAATTTCAAATGATTTCTGAAACCTAATACAACTCTTTTAGTTTTTTCTATTCAAACCTTGTTACAACTAAAGCAACACGGAAAGCCTTGTGGGAGTAAAACATTAAAGATATTAGATGTCATCCTAAGATCTTAAGACAAAATTGTGAAACCAAAATTGGTTTAAAAGATGTAGACATTAGAACCTGTATATGGGGTTAAAGATGGTGTTTTTGATTAATGACAGTTCTATCCTTGGAAGTTTGGTATTAATAAGTGTTATCTATTTATTGGTGATGATATTTTCTTGACTTGACCATTTGTTGTGGATATCTACTCCAAACGTAGTGTTTGTACATTGTCTTAATCTATAAAGAGATCCCCTTTGATGTCGAAAAGTTAATCAAAAAGGGGTTGTTAAATCTCATTATTTGCTTTCTTGATGATCCAAATCTAACTATTAAGCCAAATAAGAGACATGAAGTTTTTAGTCGTTTAATAGCAATCGACGCTTTTGAAACGTATGAAAAGATGATTGTCCGTTACAGACTCTGTTTATCATGTGGATAGGTGGTGAAGGTGGGTCAAAGGTGAATCATACGTTGGGACAAACAACACTCAAAATTATATATGAAAAATATGAACAAATCTTCTAGCCATAATTTTTTATGCAATATGTGTTTCTATTTGTATAAGAAATAACATGAGTGTTGTTGGGACAAAGAAGAGCTTGTTTCAGTTCTTTCTAAACTATTCCAATTGGGCTATATGGTGGAGTTTGAAGAGGAAGAAATTGAGTTCCTGATGAGGATAAAGAATCTGCAGATCTTTGTGTAGGATTACGACCGCCTTTCTTCCATATTCTACTCTCCAAAAGTATGCTCTACACCTATTATTACCTTATTCCTTAACTGAGTATCTATTATAATGTGTTTCATAATAATAATGATTATCTAATTAATATTTATTTCATATTATGTGTTGGGGAATTACAATAAATAAAGTACTTCTCTATGTCTTGCATTTAGACCTAAGTTATATTACACTGTTAAACTAGCAAATAACTGATTTTTTTAGTGTTTTTGGTAATTGATGAATAAAGGTATTACATGTTTTGCAATCTATATATGTATTTACTTTCAACTTGATGTAATTAGAAGTAGAAAAAAGTTAAAGGTAATACATCTTATAGTGAGAGTAAGTGTTGAATGGCAAAGATATGACCCTTTTACCCTTCTATCTATAGGTTCTCAATCGAGAAAAGTTGAACTTCTACTTGGTTATTTTGTCTGGCATATAAGAACATACAGTGATTTTAGAAGCTCACTTAAACAACCAGAAGTTGTTGAAAATGTTAATGATCCTGAAAAATTAATCTTGGAGGTGTAGCGTATCTACTAAAAAGGGTGCAAAAATCAACTTTTTGAAGCTGATTTGGTCCTATAGAGTGATGAGAATAAACCTTTACTTCCTAAACTGGAATCGGATGGATATTATTTTGAACTTCATGTGACTGGTAGAAGACTAGCGGAAACATATGATACCCCTCACGTAAAAGTTCACCAGTATATTTTGTTGTTTTTGATTCTTCGACGTTGAGATACTCGAAAGGAAAAGTGCTTCCGGACACTACACTTGTACTTTATAGGTAATAATTGGTAATGCTATTGGAGTTTTTCAGAGTTATAGGGAGTCGGAAACGACGAGACATTACATCCTTGGCCACAGTCACATTTGTAATCCCAGATTAACAATTTGCTTGGACTTCTAAGGTTTCCACTCTTTATTATTTTTATTTGCTTTTTGGATTAGAGCGACTGTAAGTTTCATAAAATAAAACATAACCAAAGAGAATCTGGAAAAAATTACAAGAAAAGGAAAAGGAACTAGCTATGAATGACTAACTTCAACATTATCCATCATATGTAGGAAGGAATTTTAGCTTTGAATGATGAACTTATAGATTCTAATTTAGAAGAAAAAGGTCTCAAATTTTGTCCCACCAAGGTATCCTATGTAAATCAAAGATTGATCTTATACTAACATCAAAGTAGTTTATCATTAATAGTTCATTAAATAATATATCATAATTTATAGCATCCTACTTTATTTCTTTCAATTACCACAATGTACTTTCCATTCTTTTCTTTTTGGGACATCATACTTTAAAAATTTACAAAAATAATAATATACTTTGTTCTTTCAAAATAGAAATGTACTTACATATACTTTGTTTTTGTAGAACTACATAGTCATAACTTGTTGCGACTAACGAAAAATTGGGGTCTCATTCTCCTTTTAACCATAACATTTTTAAGATAAGACATGATCATACCAGAAGAGGATCTCTGTGGAATGGTTAGGTCTCATGTTGAATTTGTGTTAGGTAAATGGGTCTAATCATGTCTTAACTGGAGATGATGTTTTGTTAGGGAATTTATATTACATTTATTTAGCATTGAAATAAATTTTTTTATTTGACATACTATATATTGTGAAATGGATTATTCTTTTTGTGTATAATGTGTTATTTGCTATTATGAAACATTAATTTTCATTTAGTTTTAAAATTAATATATCTATAAAAAATATTTTATTTAAAACACTTTAAATTATGAGAAACAAATTGCGTGTCGTTTTCCTTCATAACAGGGGCTTTAATGACACACATTGCGTGTTGTAAATGTGTGTTGTAAGCTAATGACATGCAAAGTGGTGTCTTCTTCCTTTATGACATGGGCTTTAATGACACACAATGTGTGTCATAAGCTTATGAAACAAAAATGCATGGTTTCTTCCTTTATGACTGATGATTTAATGACACACATTTACGTGTCATCTATACCCTTTTATGACACTTAATACATGTCATGAATGTTAGTTTTTCTAGTAGTGGCTCTTATAGTTATATAGAATCTTGTAATTCATCATATGGATGTAAAAACCACATTCTTGAATGGTCAATTAGATGAGGAGATTTACATGAAAAAATATGAAGGGTGTGTGATGCCTAGAAATAAAAATAGGGTGTACACATTAAAGAAATCATTGTATGGTCTGAAACAAGCACCAGAACAATGGCATCTAAAGTTTAATGATGTGGTCTTGTCTTATGGTTTTGCATTAAACCAAGATGACAAGTTCATGTATAGAAAATTGACACTTCTATTAAAGGAGTTATAATTTTTCTATATATAGATAATATGTTCATTTTTGGTACCGATCTAGATTAAATTGGTGAAACCAAGAAATTCTTATTCTCTAGCTTTGATATGAAAAACATGGGGGAGGCAAGGTGATTCTTGTTGCAAAAAAAAAAAAAAAAAGAAACAATGAGATTTTAATTTCTCCTCTTAGTACTTATATAAATCTAAATCTTATGCTTCTACCTACTAAGGGATATCCAGTGTCTCAAATTGAATACTCAAGAGCTGTTAGATGTCTTATGTATACCATGATTACCACTAGGGCTGATATATCATATGATGTTGGAAAGCTTAGTATGTATACTAGAAATCCTAGTTTAAATAATTAGCAAGCTTTAAATAGAGTATTCAAGTACTTGAGAGGAACCTTGGATTATGGTTTGACATGTAGTGGATTTCCTTCTGTTTTCAAAGGTTATTTAGATACCAGCTAGATTACCAATTTGGAGGATCACTCCTTTACTAGTGATTGAGTATTTCTTCTTAGAGGAGGTGCCATTTATTAGGCATCTAAGAAACGGAGTTTTATTACAAATTCAACCATGAAGTTTGGATTTGTGGCATCATCTGCTGCTTGTAAAGAAGCTGAGTGGCTAACGGATATTATTTATGAAATTTGATTGTAGCCTAAACATTAATCTACCATTTCTATTAGGTGTAAACGATGGATAAGGCTTATATTTATGTGTATAATGGTGAGTCTTGAGATTTAGGTGTTAGACATAGCATGATTCGTGAGCTTATCATGAATGATGTGATACTTGTGGACTTTTGAGAATCCAGTTGATTTAGTCGATCATCTAACCTAATGGTTAGCTAGAGATCTTGTGCACAAGACGGCTGAGGGATGGGTTTAAAGTCCATCTAAAATCATTCATATTAAGATACCTAATTCTCATCTAATGTAATATTAGATGCTGAATTAAATGTGGAAAGCTTAATAATTGAAATTTGGAACACATTATTAACATCATCCTATGATATATGCTCACTACTACAAGTAAATGAGGTTGAGATTTATTTTCTTAATAGTTCATTTGAAAATTTTCATATATTAGTGCAAGAATAAAATGACTACCTATATAAGTATGAAGTTTAGCCGCTTTAATAAGTTTGGGACATAGCTTTGATATTGTAACATCCAGATTTCCAGGTATCATATTTTAATTGATAATTGTGAGTTATGAGGAGGGACTCAGCGAGTTGACGCTTAGAATCGCCGAGTAGGATCGCAATTGCTGACTGGATTACTGAACGGACTCGATGAGTCAATGGGTGGACTCGACGAGTCTGCACTGAGGTCAGAAACCCTAAATCTTTGGGCCTGTTACCTATTTAAGGGACCTTATAGCCCTCATTTGCGGCTACCAGTCCAAAGAGAGAGACCCTAGAGAGCTTGAGTGAGTTGTGTGTGTGTGAGAGAGAGAGAGAGAGAGCTATTTTGATCCTTTTTGTTGTGTCTTTGCAAAGAATAAGGTATTTCCAGCAAGAGAAGGTCAAGGGGATTGTGATTCTGTGGTTTTCAATCTTGGGTCTTAATTGTTGAGGTAGAAAATCGATCCCTTCTTTTGTTTTATTCAAATCCTTGAATCTAGGGTTTTCTATACCCCTTTATTGGCTTGAATTGATGCATATGTTGTCCCTTTTAGTGTTAGACTCTGGATCTGGACCTTTAGAGGTCCAGAGAGCATTATCTATCCAGCTTTATGTTGTTCCATGGAGGAAATGAACCTAGGATGTCATTTTAGAAGCCTTTTCACCAAAAGAAGCTTTGGATGCGTTACATGAGTGTCAAGTTTTGACCTTTACATGATTACTGGACATGGGGAAGTCAGATCTATAGGTTAGAGAAGCAGATCTGACCTCAGAAGGTCGATTGGGTGATTGTTATGGAAGAAACTTTCCGAGTCCATAAGGGGACTCGACGAGTCGAGTCGGGTTGCCCCGCGACTTGTGATCGATTGTAGCCCGTCGAGTGGAAGGTTCACTCGATGAGTTGAGTGAGGTTTAGAAAGATCTAAAGGACACGCTTGGACTCGCCGAGTCACTTATGTGCACTCGACTAGTCTGGTCAAAGTTTGACCATTGAATTTTTTTGACTTTTAGGGTTGGGCCAACACTTGGACTTTTGGACCATTAGAAGGGTAAAATGGTCTTTTAGCCTTCTGAGAGAACATTGGAACGAACTTGTTTAGCCTGGAGAGTCGTTATTGATTTGAGATGATTGCTTATATGTTTAGGCGGGGCTAGGTCATTGTTACGAGGTTCAGGGATATCGAGCACGTGAGTTACTAGACAACATACGAGGTGAGTCCTCTCACTATACTTTACCTAGAGTGGTAACTATGTGTGATCGGAAGGTCTTATATGCTATGCAGTGTATGTGATATGTGGTTCCATGTGATATGTATGTGTTATGCTATGTTATGAGCACCATGATATGGACCAGAAGGTCAAGATGATGAGGACCGAAAGGTCATAAAGGTAGGATAGGAAGGTCTACCAGAGTTGGGATAGAAGTCCCCTGAGACACATGGATAGGTAGATCCCATAGAGTTATGGCCTTGAGTGGCATATGTGTTGTATGTTGTATTTTGGGGAACTCACTAAGCATTTATGCTTACAGTGTTATGTGTTATGTGTTTTAGGTACTAGCAATGATCGCGGGAGGCGCCGACTTGATCCTTACACACTAGTAGGAGATTTATTTTATGATCTTGGGATATGTTTTTATCATAATGAAATTTGTTAAACATGGGATTTGAGAATAATTAATGAGTTTTATGATATTTGAAAAATGAAGAATTGTTTTGAAAATTCGTGTTGTTACTGTTGGATAAGGTGTCTAAGTCCATAATTATTTCTGGTATGTACTTGACCCGACCCGGCATGGTCCATTTGGGTTGCATGGCACCATGCAATTGGATAAACTAAATGAGAGAAATAACGCTTGGAGATTATTAATATATTATAAGTTCTAATATATTAATAATATTATTTGATTAGTTTGATCAAGAATTAATTTAGAATTAATTAAGTGATCAAAAGATAACTAATTAAATATATGGGTTGATTAAGTAAATCATCCATATCTTGTATAGTGGGCTAAAAGGCTCCATGGATCATCAAGTTGGGTTCCACCCATAGGATGCTCCATGGATGCTCCATGGGAGTTACAAACCCATGGGTCATGGAAATGAAGAGTCATGACACATTAGGGTTTAACCCTAGATGTGTCAACACTATATAAGAAACATAATCTCCACCAAAATCGGTTGCAACAAAGAAACAAGAGGGCTTGGCCGATTTTGAAGAAGTGAGTATTCTCTCATAAGTTCTTCCAAGAGCATTTGGTGTTGTGTGAAGCATTTGAGGCATCACACTTGGGGTGCTAGGCTCACAAGGTTTCAAGGAACACAAGCAACAACAAGGTAAGTTATTCTATCTATACTTTATGTTAAAATTGTTCCCCATGTATGCTAGATAGGAATATAACCTTGGAAATCAACTTTGCATGACAAATTAGACAAACATAGATCCAAGGTTATTAGGGTTGCATGTACACTTAGGAAGTGTTAGAATGCTCAAAACCCATCAGTTACAAATTGGTATCAGAGCCTTGGTTTGAGGGATTTGGATGCACCTTCGGGCGTATTTGAACTCAAACTGAGGATTTGAAAAAGTTTTTATACAAGAAACAATTTTTCTAAAAAGTAAAAGAATTTGAGAAAGCGGAAAGAAGCAGTGTGTTATCAGTCAGCGCCCGAATGGTGATTTCCTAAAATACCCTTAAGTTATGTGTTATGAGATATGATATGGTATGCTATGTGTACTAGAGTAGGCTAGGTATTCATATTGAGACTAGAGTGCCCTGATATATGATGCCTTAGCTTAGGAGATTACTGCTGCTATGAGATGCTTAAGAGCGAGTACGTAGCAGTGAGGAGCTTATGAGGGGCCTACCGAAGGGTAGCCGGTGGTTAGAGAGAAGTAGAGTGCTTGTGATCTGGGATTCTAGGAGGAGGACTTGGAATGAATGCTGATGCGATGTGGAAGGTAGTATAGGGTCCGTACTACTGGAAGCACCGGATCAGTGCATAGTCCAAGTAAGAATCCTTAAGGTACTAAGGAACAAGTAAGGTTGAGTTGTCGAGTGTAAGTACACTCGAGCAAGTCTCTGATATTTTTATGTTGTATTTCTGAGACATCATGGTTGTGACACGCCACAGACCAGAGACCAGCAGCTGTGAGTGACAAGGAGCTTCGTCAGATGATCCACGAGGAGGTGGTTGCAGCTATCCGTGCAGAGATACCGGATATGTTTGGGTCTATTAAGACCACTTTGATTGAGACGTTTGAAGAGAGATACACAACGGTTACTGAGGTTGCGGTTGTTTCAGCTACTACAGCTATGGCTGCTGCTAGACCTCAGGGGGGGGTGACTCGATGCTGTTCCAGGAGTTCAACAACACGAAGCCATTGGAGTTTGATGGGATGCATGATATGATTGCTGCGATGAGATGGATTTCTGATATCGAGGGATGCTTCTACATATGTTCGTGTCCGGAGCATTTGAGGGTTCGGTTTGCACTAAACCAGCTTCGCTTAGGAGCGAAGGACTAATGGAAGTTTGTGACGTCGAACTTCACTCTTGCTGAGATTTCGGAGGTGACCTGGGAAAGCTTCACCACCATGTTCAGAGACGAGTATGTTCCCCTATTAGAGAGGGAACGGTTGGAACAAGAGTTTTTGTCCCTTAAGTAGGGGACAAAGTCAGTGACTGTGATTACACGGATGTTCCATGAGAGGGCGTTGTTTTTCCCTGAGCACGTGTCGTCTAAGCAGGCACGCATGAGTCGATATTTGAGCATTCTGAGGAGGGACTTCTGGGAGTTCATGGTGAACTCGACTTACCGGGCATTTGCTGAGCTCCAGGAAAATGCCCGCAAGAGGGAGATTGAGCTGGAGACTCAGTCCAGGGAGGAGGTCGAGTCTCAGGGGAAGGATAGGCGGCCAGTACGGTCTCAGCTGGAAACCAAGCGGGCTAAGCCCGTCAATTCAAGATCTGGAGGCAAGAAGGGCCACACCTGTGGGAAGTGCGGAAAGGGACATGATGGAGTCTGTCGGTCGGGTGCTTACTACAAATGTGGCAAGGAGGGGCATATAGCCAAGGATTGCCCCAAGGGATTTATGGTTTGCTTTCATTGCAACCAGACGGGCCATCGGAGGGCCGAGTGCCTGCAACTATTACAGGGATTAGCGCAGGGATTTTCCCCTGCTACTGCACGAGCTACTGAGGGTCAGCCAGTAAAGGCTGAAGAGCCGAAGGGATGAGGGAGAGCCTTCCAGTTGATAGCAGAGGAGGTCCGTGCATCGCCTGATGTCGTGGCTGGTATGTATTGTGCTTATCTTATGATATGCGTAGGTACTTTTCTTGTGAATTTTGTGCCTGGTTTGGTGTTTGGGTGCGAGTCGATCATTTGTGTTGTTAGCGTTTAGTTAGCACATCAGTATTTGGCGAGAGGCGTTGAGTCGACGTCTACGATTTTCCATAGCTGACGATTGAGCGGTCTATGCTACTGATGTGATTCGAGGATGTATAGTGGCGATCTTCGGCGTTGAGTTTCCAATAGATCTGCTCCCAATTGCGATGGGGGACATTTGCGTTATAGTGGGAATAGATTGGTTGAGCCGATTCGGGGTGGTTATAGACTGCGAGCAGCAGATAGTGATGATACAAGACTCTAGTGAGGGAGTGCTGACTATATATGGCGAGGGTACCCAATGTGGGCTAGCATTTTGTTTGGCTGCTAGAGCAAGGCAGAGTCTGCAGCAGGGCTGCAGCGGGTTTGTAGCTTATGTGATGGATACACGAGTGGCCACGGAGAGGCCGAGTTCAATTGATGTTGTTCTGATAGTGCGTTGAGTTCCCAGATGTTTTTCCCGAGAAGTTTCCGGGAGTGCCTCCCGAGAGGCAGGTGGAGTTCCACATCGATTTGGTTCCGGAGGAAGCGCCTATCGCCATGGCGCCTTATTGCCTTTCGCCGCCAGAGATGCAAGAGTTATCCTCACAGCTTCAGTAACTGCCTGGTAAGGGGTTTAATAGACCGAGTAACTCGCTGTGGGGAGCACCAATCCTTTTTATCTAGAAAAAGGACGGTTCACACTAGATGTGCATTGATTGCCGGGAGTTGAACAAGTTGACGGTCAAGAACCGTTATCCATTATCGAGGATCGATGATCCGTTCGATCAGTTGCAGGGGGTGTCTTGGTTCTCTAAGATAGATTTGAGGTCTAGATATCATCAGATGAGAGTGCGGGATGAGGATATTCAGAAGACAACATTCAAGACTCGTTATGGGAATTACGAGTTCGTGGTGATGCCTTTTGGGCTCAGCAATGCACCGGCAGTGTTCATGGATCTCATGAATAGGGTATGCAGGCCGATGTTGGATCGGTCGGTTATCGTGTTCATCGACGATATTCTGGTATATTCGAGGTCTAGAGAGCAACATAAGGAGCATCTGAGAGATTCTCGGAGTATTGAGGTTGGAGAGGCTTTTCGCCAAATTATCCAAGTGTGATTTCTGGTTACAAGAGGTCCAGTTCTTGGGACACCTCATTAACCAGAACAGGATATTGGTCGATCAAGCCAAGATTGAGGCGGTTATGAGATGGGAGGTGCCGAAATCCCCCACCGAGATCAGAAGTTTTCTAGGGTTGGCTGGATACTATCGGAGATTTATCAGGGATTTCGCCAAGATTGTCGTTCCTCTCACCTGGTTGACCCGGAAGGACGTGCCTTTTAGTTGGGGTCCAGAGCAGCATGCCTCATTCGAGACGCTTCATCGGAGATTATGAGAAGCCCCGATATTAGCCCTCTCGGAAGGGATGGGGGATTTTGTGATATATTGTGACGCATCGACATCGGGGTTGGGTGCAGTGCTTATGCAGAGAGGGCACATGATAGCATACGCATCGAGATCGTTGAGCCTCACGAGGTGAGATATCCCACCCACAATTTGGAGTTGGGGGCCATGGTGTTCACCCTCAAGATATGGCGTCATTATTTGTATGGGGTTCGGTGTATCATATACACGGACCACAAGAGCTTGAAGTATTTGATGGATCATCCCAACCTGAATATGCACCAGAGGAGATGGTTGGATGTGGTAATGAATTATGATTGTGAGATCCTCTACCACCCGGGCAACGCTAACATTGTAGCCGATGCCCCGAGCTGTAGGGCGGAGAGTGCCTCGATACGAGACATTTTTATGAGGATGACGGTGATGGCTCCAGTGTTGGATACCATTCGAGAGGCCCAAGTAGAGGCCATGAGACCGGAGAACCACAAGAGAGAGCGAGTTATTGGTAACGTATCAGAGTTTGTTACTGGTAGCCGAGGGATTATGTAGAGACTAGATGTTGTTAAAGTAGAAATGTTTGTTTCTTTAGTTTCGCATGTTAGTTATTTCACTAAGTCTTCTTTTGTGCGAAGCTTATAGTTCAGGACTTAGTATATTTTATGTACACTCAGGTTTCCTATAAATAGGGATTGAGGTTAGAAGTAGAGATATCGAATGCACTAGTGAATCATTACTCATTCGCAATTTATCTCTTCTTATTTTGTAATCAGTTCTTCATTAATATAAGATCTGATTAATATTTACTTCCAGTGTTGTTACTTTTCATTCATACAATCATGATTGCATTCTAAATCTTGATAACAATTTTCTTCAATTGGTATCAGAGCAGGATTTCAAACTGCATTTATCTGATTTTCATTTTAGAATCATTTGCTTTTTGAGTAGTAACATTACTCAAAATTTTCCGTGTATTTTGGTTCTGAAAATCTCTCTTGATCTTCAGATTTGAATCGATTCTGCATTTGAATTGTTTAGTCGAGTGATCGATTAGCAATCGGTGATTAATTCATTTGATCAATTCACAAATACATCAAGTTTTTCAAGCTTTCTAAAAATTTCTTGTGTTCATTAATGGCGAAATTCAACATGAACACCATGACTTCTTTCTCTTACTTACTTGGTTCTTCAACCAAAATTCCAATGTTAATCCCTGAATTCTATGACCAGTGGGCTGATAGGATGGAGGATTACTTAAATGGAATTGATGAAAACTTTGGAATTGTATCAGTGGAAAAGCTATACCTCCTGAAAATGTACAAACAATCGGATCATCTGCTTCTTCAATTGATGTTGTTGAACAACAGAATCGCATGAAAAAGAATGAGAAAAGATGTATGAGGGAGCTAAGAGGTGCTTTGCCTCCTGTGGTTTACAATTACATTCGCAGTTGCAAAACAACCAAGGATATTTGGATCACACTGAAAGAGAAATATCAAGGAAGTGAGAAGACAAAGATCAATTTTGTTAAGCAATGTCTTGTTGAACTAAAGGAATTCAAACAAAAGGATGCTGAAACAATTGAAAACTACTATGATCGTCTGAATGAGCTTGTTTATCGTTGCAACAGGTATGGAATCTCAAGATCTCTTACGGAATTCAATCTGACATTCATCATGGGTCTTCGCAAAGAATGGCGTAGTGTGAGTATGATGATAAAGAACCAACAAAGTTTTGATACAACCACCTTGAATGATCTCTACAACCAATTGAAAACTCATGAAAGCAAAGTTACAGATATGCTTGAAGAAACGAAACAGATTCTAAGAGGACCTTTGGCTTTAGTTTCAAAGGTTACTGAAATTGATGCTGGTGAGAAAGAAGAATCAGACAATGAAGGTTTCTTAATGAACTCTGATGATGAAGTAGTTGCATTCTATTCAAACAACAGATTTAAGAAATTTTTCAAAAAGCCTTTAAATCCAAAAGGAAAGCCAAATGATGCGAAGAGTGGTTTCATAAAAGCTGGAGGTGAGGAAAAGAAGAAATTGAAAAAGGTTGAAGTAAAGCAGAAAGATGCGAAGGAAGAGAAGAAACTAAAAGGTGATTCTGGAATCTTTTGTCATTACTGTAATGGAGAAAATCACTTCACAGCTGATTGTATGCTGAGAAAGAAAGAGGAGAAGAAAAGAAAAATCAAGGATGAAATCTACTACTCAGAAAAGCTTGAAGGGTGCGCGCGAAGGCAAAAGGCTTGTCATTATTTGCGAAAGGGGATTATGATGAAGACGAAAGTGGAACTTATTAGATCTGGTCTTCAGGATCTGATGATGAAGAAATGAGGCATCCAACTCATGGTGCAATGTTCGCGAGCTATGAAGATAATTGCGAAGAGGAAGTTTCTGGAAGATGCTTTGTGTCCAAGTCCACTGATAAATCTCCAATGACCACCAAAGTACGTGCTATTCTTATATCATTTAATATTCCTTTATCTGCTTATGATGCTAAAATAACTTCATTTGATGATACTGTTGCTTATTTTGATTCTGTTATTGTGTCTGCTAGTACAGAAGCACAAAATCTAAAATTGCAACTAGTTGAAACAAGAAGAGAATTAGAAATAAAACGAAGCAGAGTAGATAAACTTAAACTACAAATGGAAAATGTAAATTGTGATAGAAACAGTCTAGATAAAGAAGTTAGGTTGTTGCTAGCACAAAGAAACATATATTGTAACTCTGAAGTTAACTGGTTTACATCATTCATCTGAAATAAGCAAAGACCAACATAGGAAACTTTTACCTTTTCTTGAATATGAATGCGAAAAATTTGATGTTGTTTCTTATGACTACGAAAACACAATTGCTCATCTTGATAAAATACCTGATGATAGATTCGCATATGGTATTGTCAAAATTGATGAATTCTTGAATGTTGATGAGTTGGTTGATATTGTCAATGAAAGTTTGACAAAGAATGAACAAGTGAAAATCTTAAAAGAAAATTGAAAATTCAACTCTTGATTCTCAACTCAATTATGTTGATGTCGATGACAATTCAGATAATATGAGTGAAATTAGTGAGATCGAAGAGGAAGAAGAGGTCAATTGTTCTAAATTGTCAATCATTAATATCACATCTAAGGTTAAAGGTAAAGAAATTATAGTTGATTCAATAGTAAAGGATGAAAATGATAAGCCCTCTACTTTGCAACATTGTGACTTTGATAATGTGGAAGTTGAAAGCTGGAAGACTGATGACATTGATGAAGACAAAGAAGAAGTGAAGGGTTCACATGAAACACCTCAATGAGTTGTTGTTAATCAAGTGTTTGGAGATACAAAAGAATTCGACAAAATTCTTAATGACAAAGGTGCACATTACTTGGAAACTAACACTGTGGTTTATCCAAATTTTACATGTACAGATAACAGAATCTTTCAAAATCAAGTCTTTGTCACAACTAGAAATGTTGAGAATATTAAACCTGGATTCAACGAAATGGTTGAAAATGATAATCAAAGGTCAACTACTGAAGGTTTCTTTGCAAATCAAAATACAGTAGAAAACAAGTTGACTCAAAATTCTTATGTTTTTCAAGGTAAAAAATCATCACAAAAATGGGTGGTTAAACATGAAAAAGAAAAAAAAGTTTTTGAAAAAGATGAAAAACCAAAGATGGAAGTGAAACTAAATTCTCATGAATTTAAATTGATGGTTGGAAAGTATTCGACAGAAAATAATGTTTCAAAAAGAAAAGCAAGAAAAGCAATCTTTTGGCCAGTTGTGTATAATGAAAAACCAAAAGTTGAAAAAGAACAAATTTCAAAGAAAAAATCATCAAAATTTCAAAAGGATACAAGTTTTCACAAACCAATACATTCCGTTGACAAAATTCCAATGAAACATAATGATAAATTTGTTCACAAATATGACAACATTAGGAAATTTGAGACTTCGCAAAGATTTGTGAATGATCATAAGTTTCACAATGTTGGCAAATTAAAGAATAATTCATCAACTTTGAATGTCAAAACTCAAACAAAACCAAAATTTTCACCTAAACAACCAAAATTTCCAAATCCTTCAATTTCTGAACCAACCAAAGTTTCGTATACAAAAGGAAAATCAGATGTATATACGATCAAAAATTGGCTTAAAGGGAACGGAAAACAATATCAAAATGGGAAGTTTTCAGAGCAACAAATAAAGACTGCATTTGAAAAGTTCGTCAATAAGTCTACTACTGATAGTTCATCATCTCATGATTCGCAAGTCCCGGTACAAAAATGGAAACCAGTTATGAAAGTTGCGAATGTTGTGAAGGATGAGATAAAAGTCAATGGAAATCCAAAACTATTGAATAACTATATTTCAATATCTAGATTTGATGATGTTGATTTAATGGAAAGTGTCTCAGATAAAGTGAATACATGGTTTTTAAATTCAAAGAATTTGTTCAAAACTACTAATGACGGACCCAATAAGTTTTGGGTTCCTAAAATTTTTCAATAAATGCAGGTGATATGTGACGATCAATATGATGCAAAATGGTATATTGATAGTGGTTGCTCTCGTCACATGACTGGAAGAAAGGAAGACTTGCGAGATTATAGAAGCTTGGAGAATGCTGGAGTAGTCAAATTTGGGAATAATCACAAGTATCAAGTGAAAGGATATGGAAAAGTCACAAATGGACAATTCACAGTTAACAGGGTTGCTTATGTTGAAGGTCTTCAACATAACTTGACTAGTGTTTCGCAAATTGTTGTGGGTACTAGAAATCAGGTTGTGTTTAATGAAGAAGGAAGTATCATTTCAAGCACAAAGACAAATGAAGTACTTCTCAAATCCAAAAGATATGGAGACATGTTTACGCTAGACATCAAACCAATTGTGGGCAAACCTGCCATCTGTTTACTATCAAAGGCCTCTAATGATGTTAGTTGGCTCTGGCATAGAAGATCGTCACATTTAAATTTTTGCAATATTAATAAACTTGTCACTGAAGATTTGGTTCGAGGTTTACCAATACTAAAATTTGACAATGATACTTTGTGTGAAGCTTGCGATCAAGGAAAACAACATAGAAAAGATCATCCAATTGTGATAGATTCAAAGATCGTGGAACCATTGAAACTTCTTCACATTGACTTATGTGGACCGTCAACTGTTGCAACAATCAATAAAAAGCGGTACATTTTAGTTATTGTTGATTATTTTTCTCGATTCACATGGGTATTTTTTCTCAGGTTAAAATCTGAACTTGCTCAGACAATGATTGATTTTATCAAAAAGATTGAGATGAGTCTTAAGAAGAGTGTTCGCAAAATTAAAAGTGACAATGGTTATGAGTTTAAAAATCAAACACTGGATTTCTTTCTCACAGGAAAAGGCATTTCGCATAATTTCTCATCACCATATACTCCACAACAAAATGGTTTTGTTGAAAGAGGAAATAGGTCCCTATGTGAAGCTGCCAGAACCATGTTAACATATGTAAATTTACCTCAATATCTTTGGGCTGAAGCTGTATCGACTACATGCTTTACTCAGAATCGATCATTCATTCATCGAAGATTCAATGTTACTCCATATGAAATACTCAATAACCGAAAACCTAACGTAAATTTTTTCCATGTTTTTGGTTGCAGGTGTTTTATAATGAATCTAAAAGATAATTTGACCAAGTTCCAAGCTAAAGCTGATGAAGGCATATTCTTAGGATATTCGCAAAATTCAGTTGCATACAAAGTGTTAAACAAGCAAACAAGAAAAGTTGAAGAAACTTTCAACTTAACCTTTGATGATTCCTATATTAAACAAACAGATAGTAAATTTGAATATAAATCAATTCTTGTTGATTCAAATACATAAATTGAAAATTCAGATATGAATGATTTTGATTATGACTTAATTTTTGGAACTCCTGACAGGGCAATTGATGCGGAAGTTCATGCTCCTGATAATCAAACATCAGAATCTTCAAAACATATTGATGATTCAACAATAACTACAACGTCAATATCTTGTGAAAGTGTGCCTGAAGTTCGTATGGAGGGGGAGCATACGATCACCAATGAGCAGAGAGAGAAAACTTTCGAGGGGGAGAATGAAAATATGAATCATCAAGTTGAGGGGGAGCATTCGCAATTTCAATAGGAACATCATTTTGAGGGGGAGCATCAAGATGAACATCATGTTGAGGGGGAGCATGATGCAACAGAGACAATTAATCTTGATGAAAATGATGAATTTCATGAATTAAATGATAATTTTTCTGTTGCAGGATCCGAAAATGAAGATTTGTATGAAGATGCACCATTGGAATTTAATCCTGATTTTCCACCACTTGAGAAATGGACAAGGAATCATCCCAAAGAATATGTGATTGGGAATCCACAAGATGGTGTGTTGACAGGAGCTCAAATTCGTGCGAAAAATGAGGTACTGAATGCGAACCAAGAGTTGTGTATGTTTAATGTTTTTATTTCGAAAATAGAGCCAAAGACAATAAAGGATGCTATGGAACACTCAGATTGGGTTGTTGCTATGCAATCTGAACTGGCTGAATTTGAACGAAATAAGGTTTGGAGATTAATTCCTAAACCTTCTGATGTTTCAATTGTCGGATTAAAATGGATTTCTAAAAATAAAACTGACAAAGATGGTAATATTATTCGAAATAAAGCTAGACTAGTTGTTAAAGGATATTCGCAACAAGAAGGAATAGACTATGAAGAAACTTTTGCTCCTGTTGCAAGACTCGAAGCAGTTCGCATATTTTTAGCTTATGTGTGACAACCCGATATTTCGAGACAATATGATGGATCACAAGTCAAATTTAGGTTCATATTTAACTTTCCTAAAATCTTATTTGGGTTAAATAAAGTAGTAGGAATCGTATCAAGGTTTTCGTACATATAAAGAACCCTAGAATCCGAGTTATAACGAAGAAGTTATGACCAATCGAAGATTCTCGGCAAAACCGGCAACACCGATTAAACGAAAAATGCAAAATTTCAATACAATAGTTTTTATCCTTAAGTATCTAAATGAAAGTTGTAGATAACATTAAACCGTAAATGTACATAAAAAAAGCGTCCAAATCTGACTTTGTATGAGGAAGTTATGATTTTTCTAAGTTACGGATATAGCAGTAGACAACTAAAAACTCGAAATAGAGACCGAGATACTTTTTTTCGACACAAACTAAATGAGAATCGAAGGTCTCAAGAATAGTAGCGCAATGGTAAAAAGTCTGACGAAAACGGACATCGGATGAAGAAGTTATGGATTTATGACGGAGTTTTCGTGTCCCGGCCTACTAAAAATAATATAAAGATAATATATCAATAACATACTAAAAATAAATCAAACTTAGCCAACGGAGCCTAAACGAGAGTTGTAGAGCATAATCTCACCTACGTGTGCATATAAAGAACGTCGAAAATGGAGCTCGGATGCGAAAGTTATGAATTTCTGAAGTTCGGGCACGAATCCCGAATCTGTGTCAGAACTCACGACGCGAGTTTTGTAAAACTCACGATGTGAGCCCCTTGAATGACCCTGCCAGAGCCACTTGACATGTGACGCATGCCGTGATGATTTGGGACGAAACTCACGACGTGAATTATGAAAAACTCACGACGTGAGAGCCAAAATTCACCCTATAAATAGGAATCGAGGGCAGTCGGCTTTGGTTGTTCATTTCTATCATTTCTTCTACTTCTACAACCTATTAAGCCCCTCTAAACTACCCCGAAGCCCCGGTAACACCTCCAACACATGACGCAAGTCCCGAAGTCCCGAGTTTTCCGAGAAATCAACTTCTTTCCGATCGAAGTTCTGCTCGACTTTCGTCTCACCTTCTTCCATCTATCAAGTGAGCTCATACCCTTATAACCCACACTTTTAAATGTTTTATAAATGATTTTATATGCTTTTAAGGGGGGAATACAAGTAAAACACATGATTATTATCGTGTGTTATATGAAGTTTAATTATAAGCTTTTTATCAACGGAATCATATGTGATTTATAACTATTATAGGGAAACTTTCGTATGCAAAATATATCACGATAACATCATATCTTTTGAAATGAAAAATGTTGTTATATATGTATAAATCAAACACTCTTCTTATACTGTATGTATATGTGTCCATCTTAGGCACTACAAAAATTATACTTTTCATAACAAGTGAGCATTTCACCTAGGGATTTCTATACAAATGAGACACACTTTTAGAAAACTATAATAGGTATAGTTTTACGAGAACATCACGAACTTTTACATACTAGAAATACTATTTCAAGGAGATACATTCATATACAAGAACAAACAAACATTTTCATATGTACTTCAAATAGTTTTCACAAACGTTTTTACATGTTAAAACACTTTTAGAAACTGTCTTACAAACTGTATGTTTCCTTTTTGAATCTGTTATAGTTGTGCATAAAATAAAGGTTTTCTTACACTTAAACTGTCTTGTCAACTGTTTTCGAATCGTTTTATAAACTGACATCAAGTCACAAATTCTTATTCATTAAAAGTTTCAAAGGTTTTACAAAACTTCTTTTATGCTTTTATATTATAAATTGCATGCCTCTATATGTATAGTTATATAAGAAACATTTAAAAGACTTAGGAAGGCTATCAACCCTGTTTCCTTTTCCTCGATTTGGATGTGGTCTGGTGGGATATCGGGTACCCGTTCGAAGGTCGTTTAAATATTAGTTATATATCATGTGTACGTATATAGTCATAAATGTTCCATCAGTTAATTCAATTCCAATGCTCTTGGGTAGCAAGGGTGTATAAACCTACTTGGACACTCATCAATTACATTCTAGTAAACTATTATAGGAATAGTTTAGGGGATATAAAAGATTATCCCTATTACAAGAAATTACACCAGAGTCAGTTCATTCATGAGTCTACACTATATGCTATATGAAGGGATACTCTTACAGAGATTCCTCTTACAGGGATATTCTTACAGAGATTCCACCTACATGAATACGTTTACAGAGATTCTGCTTACATGAATACGTTTACATTGATACGCTTACATGAATACGTTTACATAGATACATTTACATGAATACGTTTACATAGATACGCTTAGATGAGTACGTTTATGTAGATAATATATGATGAGTTACTATTACATATTATATGTGTAGATACTGTTATATAGTTCTCCTTCTTATATTTACCTTGTGATACAATCACATCATCGACGAGATAGAGTGGACTTTATATCCTAGTACCAAAGGATACTTTGTGGGACTAACCATTCCTATCACCACTGTTAGCTACAGAGGTAAATGAACATCTACGAATGTTTTCGGTTGATACCATTACAGGTATACTTAAGGGACTAACTATTCCTACACCCAACTATTAGCAACAGAGGTAAATGCACATCTACGGATGTCTACAGTTGAACCATTTACGGCGAGTTTCCATGCCGTGTGTATCTTAGTACCAAAGGATACTACATAAGTTATTATATTATTTTTTTAGTTTTATAATAATAGTTAAACAGGGAAACACCGTCACATTTTCAAGTGATGCGTACTTTCAAAACAGTCAGGTCTTGGTTAAAGACTACTTTCAAAACATCCGGGTCTTGGTAGAAGACTACTTTTTATACTAGTAGGAAATATGGGATTTTCTAGGGTTTTCATACTTATACTAAATGTTTCATCAAACATTCACCAGTCTTTCATAACAACTTTTCAAAGCAATAACATTAAAATACTTATGAATTCACCAGCTTTATTGCTGATACTCGCTTTCAAAATAACTTGTATTCTCAGGTTGCAAATAAAAAAGTACCGATGCAAGGTTTAGAGAAGATGGAGCAGTCAAGACTCGTCTTTTATTTTGAGTATTCATTATGTTGTTTTATACTATGAAAGAACACACTTGTAAGTAGAATTATTCTATTAATGCAATGGAGGATGTTGTTGCTTGTTTACTACTTTACATTGTTGTGATACATACATGACGTCCTCCACCCCAGAACGTTTCCGCCGTTCTCGGTTTTGGGGTGTGACATTATGTAGCTGACAAAGACTTTGATGTTTTTCAGATGGATGTTAAGTGTGAATTCTTAAATGGAGAATTAGAAGAAGCAGTCTATGTTGAATAACCACCAGGATTTATAAGTGAAGAACATCCTGATCATGTCTACATCTTAGACAAAGCAGTTTATGGGTTAAAACAAGCACCAAGAGCCTGGTACGCAACACTTACCAATTTTTTGAAACAATCTAAATTTAAACAAGGATCAGTTGACCCCACATTATTTCGCAAGAAAGTTGGGAATCATCTTATGCTTGTTCAAATTTATGTTGATGATATTATTTTTGGCTCAACTGACCCAGCATTGTCGACTGAATTTGAAAATCTCATGAAAAGTAAATTTGAAATGAGCATGATGGGAAAAATTAACAATTTTCTTGGTTTAAATATAAGATAGAACAGGGATGGAATTTTAATCAACCAAGAAAAATATACAAAGAATCTGCTTGAAAAGTTTGGAATGACAAACAATACGAAGCTTAGAGTACCAATGGCAGTGGGAACAAGACTAACTCCTTCATTAGATACTCATGCTGTTGATTTAACACTTTATCGAAGCATGATAGGGTCTTTATTGTATTTAAATATGAGTAGACCTAATATTATGTTTTCTGTGTGTAATTGTGCTAGGTATCAAGCTAATCCTAGAGAACCTCACTTAACTGCAGTGAAAAATATTTTTCGCTGTCTTAAAGGAACAATTTCGTTAGGACTTTGGTATCTTGCAAAATCGGGATTCTTCATTCAAGCCTTTTCAGATTCTGATCTAGGAGTATGTACTTTGGATAGAAAAAGTACAAGTGGTAGATGTCAACTATTGGATGGAAAATTGGTGAGTTGGCAGTTAAAGAAGCAAACTTGTGTTGCTATATCAACTACTGAGGCTGAATACATATGAGCTGCTGCTTGCACTTTGCAAATCATTTGGATTCAAAGTCAACTTCGTGATTATGCGATAAACATGAAAAAGATTCCCTTGTATTGTGATTCTCAAAGTGCAATTCGCATTTGTCATAATCCAGTACAACACTCAAAGACAAAACACATAGCTCTTCGATATCATTTTATCAAAGATCATGTGGAAGATGGGAATATTGAAATACATTTTATCAAACCACTTAACAACTTGTTGATATTTTTACTAAACCTCTTGATGAAAAATATTTTGTAAGAATTTTAGCAGGTTTGGGGATGATTGATGTGAATTCAGTTTCAAAATCAATAACTCATGAATGATAGGTCCCTTCAGCAACTCTGAGACAAAACCATTTAGACGTTACTGTGCATTAAGAGGCTTCGCATTACTTCGTATTCTCACATCTGGTAACTAAGGTTCCATTTAATATTTTTTCTAAGAAAATTGAAAAAACAAAAATATTTTCTTTTGTTTTCTTTTTATTTTCGAAAATCCAAAAATCCAAAAAGATTTTATTTTGTTATGTCTTTATTTTCGAAAAATTCAAAAACCACAACAATATTTTTTACTTTGTTCTTTAAGTTTTGTGTGTTTTTAGTTTTTGTCAAGAGCAGAATGCGAATAGGTCATGGTTATATATGTTTATATGGGAAGGTATCATTTCTTTCAACTTTGTACTAGTTAGGATGTCCCTAGAAGCATGCTGCAGCATGTTGACCCAAGCCTCATATGACTCTATGTAAGAAATGAAAGCCTTAATGAAATTATCTCATGAAAATTTCTTCCCAATTAGGCTTGTATTCGCATTAGTCAGCAGAGCTACCTTACTCTTCTCATATGAGAAAAGAGTTTTCTGTTTGGTCCACAAATAACAGAGGTACATTCGATCTTATAGCCAATCTTTTTCATCACAAAATTCTTAACACAAATCACATACAAAGACGTATGTCCGAGAGGTCTCTGATCAAACCAATCGAGACCTAGATATACAAAAATTATGTGTTAATGATCTGACATCATGACTCCGTGATGAAGGTAAAACCCAAACATCTTACAACTTAAGGAATTGACGGGGAACATTGTTCCAGATATTGATGAAACTTTTGTTTTAGTACCAAAATTCGAAACTCCAAATCATATTTAATTCGCATGCGTGGTCTTGATCAAACATTCGAAACCCACGATGTTTGTTATCCAACAAGATCCAATACATTTTTTTTATGAATATGATTTCCGTGTGAGTTTCATTCGAATGTCCTAGTCATGATAAACATTTTCAAAGTTGACTTGTCACTGACTACACTGGTCATACAAGTCATTTCTGTTACAATTTATCACCTTATGTTTAGGATGACATGTAACAAAATTTTAAACCAACCCAAGAATTCCTTTTAAAAAGAAGCCCTTTGATACTTATCAAAAAGTATTCGATTGTAATTCACGGGAACATACACAAACTGTTGATCATCTTTCTTGATGATTAACGAAGCAACCTTTGCCTGGGGTTTAACTGCTTTCGTGTCAAATTGCACTTTTGACATCACAAAATTCCAATTGTTTTTCTCTTGCTTCTTATCTTATTTCTTTGGAACACTGCACTCACGAAATCCTTGAGGTTCTAAGTAATACCAACTTAGACTGAAGATTTCACAAGTCTGGCATATGACTTCGCTTTTTGTCCCAAAAGTGAAAGAGCCTTGTCTCCATGCGAAGGGTTCTAACAGTTACAATTCAATAAAGGGAATATTGACAGGCTATGTATACGTGACGAATGGTATTCTGCTCGGTTTTCTAGGCAATGTAACAACTGCTTTTGAAACATGGCTAACTTTTTGCAGTGATCAAAAAGGGGGTTTGATCACATATAAAAGGGGGTTTAAGAGGGTGTTATACGGTTACGTGATCAAAAACAAAAATTCCCAAATTCTCTGATTCTTTCTTCTCTTTGAACCCTAACAATGGCTACTACTCAATCCAACACCGATGAAGTTATTTCACAGTCTCTTATGAAGATTCAAATCACAAACTACCAAGTTGATCCTAATTTTTTATCCTACCTAGAAGAATTGAAGATGTTGGTCGTTGCTCTAAAAAGGTCACCATTATCAACTGAAATGTTCAATTCTTTTCCTGTTCCTATGTCTTGGTTGTCAATGGCAGCATCAACTGCATCATACAACTATACAACTGATGTAATAACCTTCAACTTGGTGAATAACAAGACAGTTCTTCTTACCAAGAACATGTTCATCAAATTCTTGAACATTCCTAATAACCCACCGTTCTTTAAGCCAACCAATTCATAGATTATCTTCATGTTCAATGAGATCGGTCATCAACCCACTCTTGAAAAGATAAGTGATTTAAGAAAATCAAGCCTACCATGCATTTGAAACTTCTTATTTAGAATCTTTCTCAGGTGTTTGATCAGGAGGAGTGTTGGTTTATATAGGGGACAAATGGAGGTTTATGCCATGGTGATGGGTCTTTACTATGATTTAAGTGTTGATTATGGAACTCAGCTTTGGAAGGAGTTCAACAAAAGTCTACAAAATACAAGTGTTGAAAAGGGGATTTCTTGTGCAAGGTACTGGAGTTTGATTTTAGAAAAAGTATATGCAAAAGAAGGCATTCAAGTTCCTAAAGAAGGAGAAGTTGTAGAATTTTCTTTGTACCAGTTTCCCACAGTTGTTGAAGATGATGAAAATATCTTCACAAGTGTCGCAAGAATTCCTGATGCGATGCTTCACAAGGTTTCGTCTAATCACAAGGTGTTAGTTCGCTACATGAAAATGTTTGATCCTAATGTGCGAACTGGAGTGTTGCTTGAAGTCAGTGCTGAGTCCTCAAAGAAAAAGAAGAAAACTCAAAAGAATGACAAACTTGAATCTTCCAAAGTGTCGAAGGATGAAGGGGTTGAGAAAGATGTGTTTTGTCCCAAAACGAAGAAGGAAACTATACCAACAAAATCAGGGGTATTAAAGAAGCTTTGCAAATCAGCATACACGACAACTACTTCACCTACTATTTGCAAAACTGAGGTGAGTAGTAAGGGAGCTATTTTTAGAGACGTTCCGACTCCTGTTTCTCTCTAGGTTCAAAAAGAAGAAGAGCTGCAGAGGTTGCGAAGTATATTACTCAAAAGCTCTACAAGAAACGAAAGATGGTTATTCACAATGAATCATCAGATGATGAAGTGGTTCCAGAAACTCCACCTGTTTCCCTTTCCACAACGATAACTGTTACTCTTCCAATTACTTCACAAATTTCCACTACCACATCCACTCCACTTGAAGTTGTTACACACACCTCAGTTCATGAGGAAGAAATTATTTCTGATAAGGTTGTTAACGTATCTAATACGGGGACACCTATCACAAATATTAAACTCATAGAACCAATTATCTTATCTACTTCATTACCACCATTTTGTCTTCCAAATACACATTCAAATACATCATCCATATTTGATCATCCTTTGAAACATCCCTTTACTACATTTTTTCCATCTCATTCACCTGAAACACCACAACCTATACCTTCGCAAGCTCAGTCTGATGAAGAAACCGAAGGAGTAGGTTTTGGAGGAATGTTTGAAGCCATACACTTTGATTCAGAGGAGGAGGAAATACCTGATCATATGCTAATGTCATGTAAGCAATTTAAAATCCTGAATCGAAAGTTGAATGCCATTATTCAATCACAAGCTGATGCTGGTACAAAGTCATCTATATCAGGATTGGAGGTTGAATCTATGATCAAAGCTGTAGAGAAATGTATTATTGCTAAAGTTGATGATTCTGACAAGAATAATGAGCTTCGCATTCAAGCTCAAGGAAAATCTTTTGATGGCGTTATAAAAGATTTGAAAATTGTTACAAAAGAACGACATATTCTTTTTGTACAAGATGTGAAGAAGGTCAGGGAAGATGTTAACTTCAAAATTGAGGAGTTAAAGGCAGAAATTGCAAAGGAGATTCAGGACCTTCATTCGCAAAATTTAGAAGTACAAAAACGTGTTGATATTATTGCTGAAGCAGTGACCAAGCTTGCAACTGATTATCAACCATCTGCTCAAATGATCCAAGCCAAGCATCAAGAGAATAAGGAGCAGTTTTCAAAATTAATTTAGTTGGCTACTGAATTAAAAAGTTTTATTTCGCAGACTTCTCAACAAATGATTCTTACTTCGGAATTTTTAACTCTAAAAGTTAATACTTTAGAGCAAGCTATCCAAAAGGCGTTGGCCCCGATTACCAATTTTACTTCACTGTTGCCAAAGAATGCCCCGCCTGCTTTCACAGGGGTGCAAGGGGGAGAAACAAAAGGAAGTAAAGTTGAAGATACAAAAACTGTTGGGAAGATTCATTCTACTCAGCTCAAAACAACTCTGCCAGTACTCACGAAACCAATTCCTTCAACAATAGTAACAACAACGCCAATTCTCAAGGGAATTATCATTGGTTCAACTGAAGGAGGAAGTTCGAGTGCGAAACCTCAAACAATGGTTGTTGGAAAAGGCAAACAGGTGGTTATTGAAAAGTCAAAAGAAGAAAAGAAAGCAGAGGCAGAAGCTGAAATGGAAAAATTAAGACAAGTACAGAGTATTATGAGGCAAAGAGCAAATCACCCACCAACAATGAACAAGGGTGATCCTGCGAAGTTGTACTCATATGAAACCATTGAATCTAAAGTCGTGGGAAGTCATCTGTATGAGTTTGAGAAAAATGCCAGAAGAAGTTATGATGTTGCAAATTCAGACAGATGCCAACTTGACTTTCCAATCAATGAGATGATGTTTGTGACAGCGCAGTACAAGATCAGTGAAAAATTCAAAAATGCTGATGAATACACTTCAATGAAAATAAGATTTCATGTTGTACTTGAAAAGGATCAAGATGAGGTTTGGTCATTGATGAAGATTAAGAAAGTGCTTACTATTAAGAAGGATAAACTGTTCGAGAACATGCTTCAGAATTTTCGATACCTTGTTGTTCGAGCAGATAACAAGCCTGTTGATTTTACTATTGGTGACTTCCCATTGATGAATCTGAATCATCTTATTCAAGTGGCTCTGATCCTAAAAGAAATGGAATAAAATAAATTCAACGGATATTATACAAATGTGTTCAAATTTGGTTTCGCACATATCAAGAAATTCATAGATAACTACTATGATTGCTTGGCGTTAAATGATGAAGAACTTGTATCTGTTCGTGGAAAACAAGTCACAGTTCCTTGGGAGTCTACTTTGTCTCAAAAAAATTGAAGAAATATTCAGATGGGGAAATATGCCTTAAACCTTTTGGAATGGTTTTCGCAGGAAAAGATACAAAGGGGAAGCCTAAGAAGTTCTCGTTCAAAGTCTCAGAGATTGAAAGATACACCACTTCGCAATATATGAATTTCATAGTTCGTATGAATAATTGCTCAAAGAATAATGAAGGAGACAGAAAGGAGCTTAAAAAGATAATTACTTGGTATTCATAAATTAGAAGAACAATGAACTCAACTATTCAACATCTCACAAACTGAATAGTTTCGACTGTTTACAAAGGGGGAGATTGTAGAGACTAGATGTTGTAAAAGTCGAAATGTTTGTTTCGTTAGTTTCGCATGTTAGTTATTTTACTAAGTCTACTTTTGTGCGAAGCTTATAGTTCAGGACTTAGTATATTTTTTGTACACTCAGGTTCCCTATAAATAGGGACTGAGGTTAGAAGTAGAGATATCGAATGCACGAGTGATTCATTACTCATTCACAATTTCTCTCTGCTTATTTTATAATCAGTTCTTCATCAATATAAGATCTGATTAATATTTACTTCCTGTGTTCTTACTTTTCATTCATACAATCATGATTGCATTCTAAATCTCGATAACAATTCTCTTCAGATTATGAATTTTTAGGGTTAGATTAGGGTGCCGTTTACAGGCGGGGCCCGTACCATCCTGATGGAGGAGGCCCATAGATCGAGGTTCTCGATCCATCCCGGGGCCACTAAGATGTATTTGGACCTGAGAAGAGACTATTGGTGGCCCTGTATGAAGAGGGATGTTGCATGGTTTGTTGAGAGGTGCTTGACCTGTCGCAGGGTTAAGGCCGAGCACTGGCATCCACTTGGCAAGTTGCAGCCACTAGAGGTTCCCCAGTGGAAGTGGGAACAAATTTGTATGGATTTCATCACCAATTTTCCGAGGACTGCGAGGGGTTTTGACGCAATTTGGGTGATCGTTGATCGGCTGACGAAGAGCACCCACTTCCTTGCTATCAGTGAGAGCTCTTCTATAGAGCGGGTAGTAGATTTGTATGTGAGAGAGGTGGTATCGTGACATGGTGTACCGATCTCAATTGTGTCAGATCAAGATGTACGTTTCACTTCCAGGTTCTGGAAGAAATTCCATGAGGATTTGGGTACAAGATTGCATTTCTGTACCGCATACCACCCACAGACGGACGGACAGAGTGAGCGGATGATTCAGATGCTCGAGGACATGCTTCGAGCATGTGTGCTGGACTTCGGAGGAAGTTGGGACACATAGCTACCATTGATTGAGTTTTCTTATAACAACAGCCACCATTCGAGCATTGGTATGCCTCCCTTCGAGTTGTTGTATGGGAGGAGGTGTCGGACTCCCATCTGCTGGGGAGAGGTAACATAGTGAGTGATGGGTAGCACTGAGATAGTGCTTTAGAAGACTGAGTAGATACAGTAGGTTAAGAAGAGATGGCCTACAACCCAAAGTCACCAGAAGACTTATGCGGATAGGCGACGATCCGAGCTTGAGTTTCAGGTTGGAGACTTCATACTCCTGAAGGTGTCTCCTTAGAAAGGAGTGATCTGATTCAGGAAGAGGGGAAAGATGGGGACCTAGTACATTGGTCCTTTCAAGGTGACAGTAAGGGTGGATAGGGTAGCGTATCGTTTAGAGCTACCTGTAGAGTTGGGCAAGATACATGATACCTTCCATGTGTCTCAGTTGAGGAAGTGTCTAGCTGACGAGTCGTCATTGGTACCATTGTTGGATATTTAGGTGGATGCAAGCTTGAATTATGTTGAGAGGCCAATCGCGGTGGTGGATCAGAAGATCAAGGTTCTGAGGAACAAGGAGATCCTCTTGGTTCAGGTCCAATGGCAACATCGGAAAGGATCCGTGCTGACTTGGGAGTCGGGGCTGGAGATGGGGGAGCAGCACCCAGAGTTGTTTGCAAAGTGAGACTTCAAGGCCGAAGTCTGATTCTAGTGGGGGATAATTGTAACATCCCGATTTCCAGGTATCATATTTTAATTGTTTATTTTGAGTTATGAGGAGGGACTCGGCGAGTTGACGCTTAGAATCACCGAGTAGGATTGCGATTGCTGACTAGATTAATGAACGGACTCGACGAGTCAATGGGTGGACTTAATGAGTCCACTCTGAGGTCAGAAACCCTAAATCTCCAGGCCTGTGCCCTATTTAAGGGACCTTATAGCCCTCATTTGCAGCTACCAGTCCAGAGAGAGAGACCCTATAGAGCTTGAGTGAGTTGTGTGAGAGAGAGCTATTTTGATCCTTTTTGTTGTGGCTTTGCAAAGAAGAAGGTGTTTCCAGCAAGAGAAGGTCAAGGGTATTTTGATTATGTGGTTTTCAAGCTTGGGTCTTAATTGTTAAGGTAGAAAATCGATCCCTTCTTTTGTTTTGTTCAAATCCTTGAATCTAGGGTTTTCTATACCCGTTTATTGGCTTGAATTGATGCATATGTTATCCCTTTTAGTGTTTGACTCTGGATCTGGACCTTTAGAGGTCTAGAGAGCATTATCTATCAAGATTTATGTTGTTTCATGGAGGAAATGAACAAAGGATGCCATGATAGAAGCCTTTTCACCAAAAGAAGCTTTGGATACGTTGCATGAGTGTCAAGTTTTGACCTTTACATGATTATTGGACATGGGGAAGTCAGATCTATAGGTTAAAGAAGTAGATCTTACCTCAGAAGGTCGATTGGGTGATTTTCATGGAAGAAACTCGTCGAATCCATAAGGGTACTCGACGAGTCGAGTCGGGTTGCCCCGCGACTCATGATCGGTTGTAGCCAGTCGAGTGGAAGGTTCACTTGACGAGTCAAGTGAGGTTTAGAAAGATCCAGAGGACAGACATGGACTCACCGAGTCACTTATGTGCACTCGACGAGTCTGGTCAAAGTTTGACCGTTGACGTTCATTGACTTTTAGGGTTGGGTCAACACTTGGACTTTTGGACCAATAGAAGGGTAAAATGGTCTTTTAGCCATCTGAGATAGCATTAGAACGAACTAGTCTAGCCTGGAGAGCCATTATTGATTTGAGATGATTGCTTATATGTTTAGGCGGGGCTAGGTAATTGTTATGAGGTTCAGGGATATCGAGCACGTGAGTTATTAGACAGCATAAGAGGTGAGTCTTCTCACTATACTTTACCTAGAGTGGTAACTATGTGTGGACGGGAGGTCTTATATGCTATGCGGAGTATGTGATATGTGTTGCCATGTGATATGTATGTGGTATGATATGTTATAAGTACCATGATATGGACCAGAAGGTCAACAGTGTAGGGACCAGAAGGTTTAGATGATGAGGATCGGAAGGTCATACAGGTAGGACCAGAAGGTCTACTAGAGTTGGGACGAAAGTCCCCTGAGACACATGGATCGGAAGATCCCAAAGATTTATGGCCTTGAGTGGCGTATGTGTTGTATGTGTTATTTTGGGGAACTCACTAAGCATTTATGCTTACAGTGTTATGTGTTATGTGTTTCAGGTACTAGAGATGATCGCGGGAAGGTGTCGGCTTGATCCGTACACACTGGCAGGAGATTTATTTTATGATCTTGGGATATGTTTTTATCATAATGACATTTGTTAAACATGGGATTTGAGAATAATGAATGAGTTTTATAATATTTGAAAAATGAAAAATAGTTTTGAAAATTCACTTTGTTATAGATATGCTTATCGAAGGACAGGACACATGCTAGTTAAATATAGGATCAAGTTAGAACTTATAAGTATGTAAATTTTTGTGTGTGTTATCTTCATACATTCACTATGAATAGAAATGGGTCAATACTTAGTTACACCATGGTATTCAAATATTTAGAATGAGTAATATACTAATGTGACATTTATCATGACGACATTTCATTTATGTAGCAATTTTTTGTTTGTTATGCTTTGATTTAAGTTAATCAAGATTACAATTAAATGGGGGAGGTTTGTTGGTAACTTATATTACCAGTGTTATTTAATTGTAATGGATTAATTTGTGTACTAAATGAAATCTTGATAAACATTGAACAAGTAAGGGTGGAATGGAGTGGACACTTGTTTAAGTTTGTTCAAGAGTCAAAGTATAATGTCATTTAGGGGCAAAGCCCCTAAACTGATGGGGGTCTGGAGGCAGCACCCCTAGTAACGGGGTCCAAGGGGCAGAGCCCCTGGCTAGGGTCGAGCTGAAATTGAGGAAATTGACTCGATATTGACCCTTATCATAAACCCGTTTTTGCGATAGTTCTTCGTCGGTTAATTGATTGTTGCAAACTGTTTTATGATAGTTTTATAATAGTTTTTTTTGGTCAATTTTCAGACAAAGGTTTAATACACATTTTTTGTTATAATTTTGGTACTTACAGGAACATAATATTTCACCATTCTCTCTATTCGAAAACCATTGAATTTTATCCAATTGAACTTTTAATTTTTACCATCGAAATATTTCAATTTGAAAGTGTTTCACGGATTCAACAGATTCCAACCAATCACTTTATCGAATATTTATAATAAGATGCCTTGTACCGGTGTCACAATTGTGAATATTGAAGCTTAAATCATCATTACAAAAACCACATCCTTTTTTAGGGATAATTGTGGTGATGTTTTCATATATCAATTATATAAAGATGTGTGAGATTTTAGATCTTCATGTGGCTAGCTTGGAATTTTTTTGGTTAACTACATGTTCGATGACATGCCTAAGAGAACAATATTGGCCTCAACTTGATGATAGTGAATGCAATTTCAAGTCTTGACTTAAGATATATGCATATGGTGGAAATTGAAAAAGGTGAATGTGGTGTACTACGTTGAAACCTTTCCCAAACTCAAGACTTCCTACCAACCACCCTATATATTGATTTGTTTATAATTTGTTGACTGCATCTCACATTACAAGTTTTCATTTAAATTAGTTTTAAAAATGTCATTTGTTATTGAGATTGTGTTTTGATTTAATGGATTTTATTATAGATTCAACTCAAGGGATATTGGTGACAATCAATTATATGGGGGTATTACAATATCATCATTATAATGGAAGTGTCACTAGGTCGTATTAGATAGGTAAGGTCACTATAACACTCCTTAAAATCATTTATTGATAGGTTGATCTCCTAACAAAAACAAAAAATGGATTTTAACAATAAATGGATTTTGTTATACCCTATAAACTAATAGATACTAAGCATGTGGAACGTCCCAAATTTGAAGAAAACCCAAAATGGTGAATTGTGATGAGTGTTTACACACAAAGAGATACATATAATATATTTAGCTTATTTCTCCCCTCTCTGATTTAGATACTATGCATTTGCTAAAAGGTTAACTGTTAATGCACAAAGTGGTAATATTATGTGCACTATATGCGAATAAAAACTTTCAGGTTTAGCACATTACTTTACATTATTAGGTAAAGACTACATCAAATTAAGGGATTTTTGTGAAACAAGTTTTTAATAAACACATTATTCAACCACTCCAGCTTTCCTAGAAAATTAAAACTAAAAAGAATAATGAATACTTATATCTTACTCTACAATCACCTCCATATAAAAAGAAAATTATTCCATATTTACAAATCACAATTATGAATTTATTATCAATCACCCAAAAAACACTAAAATTTAGAATTTCAGAACCGCTTTAAATAAACTTAAATTTTCACCATACCAAAAAAATAAAAAAAACAAAATTAAAATAAAAGAACACAACACAAAGCCTATATATACATATATATATATATATATATATATATATATATATATATATATATATATATATATATATATATATATATATAGTTCATGTAGTGGTGTTGATTATGATGGCGAATGCAGAATTGATTAGATCTAGATAATCATTGTAAGAATCATGAACACAAGGAGTAAATAAATATGGTTTCAAATCTCATTAGATCTAGAAAGAAAATACAAAGTGGGTCTTGTATTATTCTCTCTCTAGTCTAACTCTCCAAATGAACATTACATAAATGAGTGTCACTCACTTCCTATTTATAGGAAAGACAACTCATTACACAGTACAAGAGCGTAAGCACAAATTTCATCCAAGCGTGACTGTGTACCCTAACATTCTCCCCCTCAAATTTAGGATTAGATGTCCCAGATTCAATATCCAACGAGCTCACGTGATCAAGACCAACTCCCCCTGGAAGTAATATCGGTCTTCAAATCCGCAAATGAATAGCCGAGAAGCTTCAAATCCCACTCTTCATTCTCCCTATTTTTGTAATAAAAAATTGATTATAAAACCAATAATAGTGAGAAGTGTACGGGAAATAATCATCACAAATTCCCCCTTGATGTGTGCCAAAAATGAAACCGCAAAAATCTTGCATGGAAAAACAATCATGAAAAAGCCACAAAAAATTTCCAAATGTATGAAATTTGTTGACTTTTGGGTGAGAGTTGCAAGAATTTCGAAAATCCAACTAAAACTACCAATATCAGGATTCTGCAGGGACCTGTTGCGCCCAAAACAGCCTAAGATGCGAAACTCTACTCTAATTGAGAAAATGGGCATAAAGCATTACGTTGCATTAACTACATGGGATGAACTTTAAATTTCTCGATTTCTTTGAGTTGTTAGTCCTATTTCATAGTTGAATAGTTTCTGCCAACTTTTTGAAACTGCAAGGACTAAATGAGAAACATCTTCATTCTTCACAAATTTATTTCACTTTAATGTCGAATGTCGACCATTTCTGCAGTTTCGTTAAAAGTTCAAGGGTGTAATTCAAAAGTATTTCTTTTCTTCTTCAGTTCGTTACCCAGAAAGCGAATAGGATATTTGACTATGAAAAGTCAAAATCAAACACACATCCTTCGCTTTAGTAACTTGCCATCGACATTGTGTATTCGCTACTCGACATCGACCTCTCGCTCCAACCCTTCACTTTTCAAATCAACCCTTCGTTAACGAAGCATTTATGATTCTCAATAATGAATCAAAGCAGCCCTTCGAAAACAAAAATTAATCCTTCGTTTTACAGTAAGTAGCCATCGACATCAAACTATCAACTATAAAATCCTTTGCTAATGAACTTGGGGTCATCAATACTATGAGACCCCAAAGTTGAAGTTTCAGTCACATCGTATTCGCTTTTAGTTTTCAATCCTTGACTCATGACTTGTAACCATTCGAAATTGATCCTTAATTTTTCGTTTCCACAGTATTCGTTACTAATCACCAGACTTCAACCCTTCGAAATCTTCGACTGGAGTAAGATCATAATGAGGTTCCCCCTGGATTGCAGATGGGACTTCCACATGAACAGAAGATAGTTCCCCCTGGGAAAGAGAATGCATGATAACCCTCGGATCAGTTCTTGTGTCGATATTTTCTTCTTCATCCGAGTCAGAAGAAGAATTTGATGGAGTAGAGTCTCTGTGGATGGAAATGGGAGCTGCATCTTCAAGCACTGGAACCTCGATGGTTGTTGTAAGAACCGGAGTATTGCTTTCCTGCTCAACCAGTAAGGTGGAAGTTTCATGAGACAAGTCATCAGAGATGGAAGGTCCATATACTTCTACGTGTTGTTGCTGAGATTCCGGGGACATAAGAAATTTAGACAATTGAGCAATCTCCGAGGGATCGAAGAGGTCATCATAGTTGATTTCAACGATGTTTAGAGGACCCGAAGAGCATGGGATATCACATTCCAAGATTGCTTTTGTTTCACTCGAAGGAGCATTGTTGTGGATGTAATTGTCATTGAATTTGACATCGAAAGTTTCAACAATTAGCGGTGTGCGTCTAATAGGGACTTTGTATGCCACCTTGTTTGTTCAGTAGCCAAGGAATATGCCATCGTCTAGCTTCAGTGCAAATATGTTAAGATGATCCTTGTTGTTGATCACAAAACATCTACACCCAAATATCGAGAAGAATCGAACATTTGGTTTTCGATTGTTGAGGCCCTCATAATGTGTTTTGTTGAGAAGCTTGCAGACAATGCTCCAGATTTGGACAAAGCATGTTGTTGACACTGCTTTGGCCCAAAATTATAGAGGAAGGTTTGCAAAGTTTAACGTAGATCTGGTTGCTTCTACCAGAGTACGGTTCCTTCACTCTACTACTCCATTTTGCTGCGGTGTGTGGGGAGTAGAGAAGTTGTGACTAATGCCTTTAGAAACCAAGAAATTACCCAAGAGATGGTTAGTGAACTTGGTTCCATTGTCACTCTGGATTCTACAAACTGGTAGCTTGATTTGGAGTTCAATTTCTGTAATGAAGTTAATAAGAACCTGCGGTATTTCAGACTTGAGTCTAAAAAAAAAAGACCCATGTGAAACGAGTGAAGTCATCTACTATAACCAGTATGTACTTTTTGTGATGGAGACTGGCTATAGTAGATGGACCGCAGAGGTTAATGTGCCGCAACTCTAGAGGTTCAAATATTGATGAATCAATAACCAGAGGATGACTTCCCTTTGATTGTTTTCCACACTCACAAGCATGGTAGAGTGTTTCATTGTTGTACTTCAGGATTGGAAGGCCTCAGATGAGTTCTTCAGTGACAAGATTGTTGATGTACCAAAAATTCAGATGAGCTAGCTTGCAATGCCACAACCAGCTAACTTCATATACAACTTTGGATAGAAAGCATAATTGTGGTTTCCCAATGATCAATGAGATATCCTAAGGGTACATGGTCCCTTCGGATTTAGATTTGATCAAGCAGGTGCTCCTATCGCTGGTTATGATATAGCAGAATTCATTATCAAACACAACCCGATGACCTGCTTTGCATACTTGGCCTACACTTATGAGATTATGCTTGAGGCTTTCTATGCAAGCAACCTTCTGTATTGAGAAATTTCTGGTTGTTAGAACACCATAACCTCGGATGATACCATTGGAGTTGTTACTAAACGTTACATGTCCTCCATTGCTGATTGGCCCGAAATCTCGAAGGTATTCTAACCTTCCTGTCATGTGCAAGGAGCATGCACTATCGATTAGCCACTCCTCTTCTTGTTCCCCCTTGCATAAGGCCTGAAAATTACAAGGTTGGTTTGGGCACCCAAACAAGTTTGGAGCCCGGGATTACAACAAAGTTCTTCTTAGATGCATGAGAGGTGATAGTGGGGACAGGTTGCGTATCAACTTTCAAACCTAGACATGGATGTTTTGTCTTTTGGGAATTACAAGGTTTCTGAAAGTTACGAGGTTTCTGATGATTACGAGGTTTATGATGAGTAAGGGGTTTCGGAGGATTAGGAGGTTGGACTTGATTTGGTCGTCTATGATAATAAAATCTAAAGGTGATATTTTTCTCATTTAGCCAGACACTACACCTGGTCAACAGTCTGGAAGGTGTGGTGTGAGGCTTGTGACTGGTCCGAGATTTAACAGAGTTTCCCTTGGGTTTTGAAAAGGTTTTGGCAATGTAATTCTTCCTAGGTTTAGATCTTTTGTCTGCTTTTGATTTCCTCCTAGGTTTTGTTTGTTTGCCAAATTGACATGACTTTTGAAATGCAGGACTTGGCAAATTTCCTTTCCACTTTGGGTCATCTGATGAATAGTTTTGAATGTGATATCTATGAAAATATTTGACACCTCTTTGGAACTTGTCAGAGGACTTTGAAAAAGTTTATGGTACTGTACATTCCTTTTTGTCTATTTTCTCGAATGAATTGCCTTTTGAAATCTGACCATGTTTTGCAGGACCCTTTTGTTTGGAGATTTTGATTTGTTTTTTGAAAAACTTTCTTCCATTTTCCCACGAGTTTTGAGTTCTTTAAAAGCTTGTTTTGTCTATGATTCTGGAGAATCGCAGTTAGTGAGGTTTAACTGCAGTTTCCTTGAAATGTTTTACTGTTTTAAAAAATGAAGACTTGAGTCATTTGAATTGGAAGAAACAAGAGTTTGAGAACATTGACCAAATTCTAAGTTATCGATGGGCAATTCATGGCGAATTGGCTGTATGGTCACAATACTCTTGACTTCGGTCTGTGGTAGAGTGGATTGAACTACCATATAGTAAGTCAAAGTTAATTCATTATTGGGACACTTTATGGATGGTAATTTTTGTTCAAAACTACGGTCCGGGGACAAGTTTGGACACTACGTTGGAACTTCGGGTCCTTCCACAAGAATTTTCTCATCAACAACAGATGAAGCCTGAGAGTTGGGATAAATTGTGCCAATAATTAGGATTTGATCACATGAGTGATCTGAGGTTTCGGGAAGAATTTCCTCGATTATACTATTATTACTCAGGTTGTGAAGTCTACCGAAGTGAGCTCTTATATCTTCGGGAAAAGTATTTTCATTAACGGGAAAGTGAAATTCTCGGTAAGGTGGTACACAAAGTCGGTCTTTGTTAAACCGGGGTGATGAGTCCTTTGCGGTGGAGTACCCATTGGACCAACTCCAATTGTATGTGTTATCAACGGTTCCATTATTTACAAGATTTTCAATGGACTCGATTTCATTAGAAAAATTTTCAATTAAATGATTCAAACGTACAATTTCTTTTTGCGCTAACTCCATGTAATCTAATGCTATGCCTAACTGAGTTTCACATAACATTTTTGTATCTGTCTCTAATCCGAAGTCTATTTCAAGCATGGCCACTTTGAGCCTTTTATCTTCTAAACATCCTTTAAAATGGAACATTTCCTGTGATGCTACGTTCTTCTCATCTAAGGCCTTATTATAGTATGAAATGATGGCAACACATGTGTCATTAAGGTTGTCAAGGAATGGTTGACAATATTGAATGCTAGAATTAAGAGTTTGGTTCATAAGTTTTTCCTGTTCGACTATGCTCATAGTTTCGGCTTTGGCGATATAGCAGTAGTTCTTTTCAAGCTTTTTCGACCCATCTTCATATGTAGTGGCCAGCATACAAATCTTTCCTTTGATTTTGATGTTGAAATCTTTACCCTCATCACCCGAAGACCACACTTGATGATCTCTTTTCACCTGGGCCACATATGTCCTTCCCTTTTCTTTTTCATCCATCTCCTGTGCCGTTCAAAGATAAAAGGCTTTCTCATTGACTATATTTGCCTTACAGTCCTTGGCAAAATGATTCTCTTTTTTGCACTTATGATAAATTACAACATCTTCTTTAACTTCAGTCAAGGGTCCGGAGTTAGTTGGTTTAGCAGATTACGGTATCTCTTTGGCTTGATGAGAGTTTGTAGATTGAAGAGATTGGTGAGGGTGTTTGGGGGTATCGAGGATGATTGTTTTGAGGGTTGAAGTTGCGGTTAAATGGAGGTTTAGTGAACTGCTGATTTTTGCAAAAGGAAGTTGGAGGTAAACGATTGAAGTGCTGACTAACAAGAGCAATAGCATTATGGAATTCTTCTTCATCGTCATACTCTATGTCCGCTTCGTATGATTATGGTGGGTTATCATAGGAGAGAGAGTGTGGTTGAGAAGTTAAGTTTTATGGAGATTGGACCATGAGAGCGAGTGGTCCTCCGAAGTCGGCACAATCCTTGAGCACGGTTGATTCTTGTGGTTGGAGGTCCCTGTATAGTTTAAAAAGAGAAAGTGAGTGAATCTTTCTGTCACCTTGGACTGTCATCTTTGTGGTATTCCAATGTTTCCCTAAAACATCAAGAAATTAGAGATTGGTTTCATGGTTGCTGCGGATAGTGCCAGCATTTGACAACTTGGTGACTATGAGGTTGAATCTTTTGAAAGAATCCTCAAGGCTTTCTCCCGCATGAGCTTTGAAGTTATTGAATTCGTTGAGTGTAGTAGTGAGCATCTTATCTTGTGCATTCTCAGAACCTTCACACACATTCTTGAGAAGATCCCAGATCTCTTTTTGCGGATTTGTAATTAAGGATGATGTCGAAGTTGTCAGGAGCAACTCCGCAGGATATTTCATAAAAGGTAATTGCATCATTTTCAATTTTCTTGAGATCATCCTTTGTGGGGCGATTCAAGGCAACTTGACCTCCTCCATGTCTGGCTTGGGAACCGTCGGCTTGAACTGGAGTAAGAATAGGAACATGAGGTCCTTCTTCTAAAGATCTCCATACATCTCTTCCAAGTCTTCTTAAATATGTCTCCATCCTTTGGGACCAGTGATGATACTCATTTGCCACCAATATTGGAGCTCAATTCGAACCTCCAACACTATTGGAAACATTGAGTGATAATGCTTTGGCCATATTTCCTTATTTTTGAAAAGATTTTGTTGTTTTGAAAGAAATGAGCATCAGTGGTATAGAAGGCCTTTTAAAATCAGAGTTGCGGATAACATCAGTTCATGTTGCGGTAGCTGAATCCGCAATGATGAGGGCGACTTCGGATGTGAGGTTCAAGAGGGTCACTTCTTGATTCAACACACACACATACACATACATCAGACTATCTTTGTATATACCTCTCTTGGGTATATATCATCAAATGATATATATATATATATATATATATATATATATATATATATATATAGTTTTTATTGTATATGTATGTATTTGATAATTATATTTATGATTTCATAATTATAATATATATATATATATATATATATATATATCGTCATATAAATACCCTAACTATGGTTATTTTAACAGTATATTTGGGCAACATAATAACTAAGTAAAATGCATATCCTAAATCTTGTCTAACATAACTCCTAGGTACTAAGGATTCCTATGGATTTGGCCATTATAACATCTATGTAATACCTACTCCTAGATTATGGGCATCATATCGTTTAGACATTGATCATAATGTAACAACCAGTTCTTAAAATATCTATTGACGGGTTCCCGAGATCAAGAGTAAGGGCGTTTCCGTCTTTCACGAGAGATGGGTTATTATTCGGGAAGGTTTCGGATCAGGATGTGCTGCTAGAAGCGAAGATCTTCTCGCCACCTTTCCGTGGATATAAAGTTCAACAGAATCAGATCTAGAATGAAGGAGTTATGAAGCTTTAAAGATATTGACATTTATGGCCCATAATGGGAAAAAGTGAAGAAAAAGACCATGCATGCAAGATGGGACACGCGTGGGTATGCCCAGCGTAAGCTGAGTTACGCCCAGTGTAATGGGGCAAGTTGGACGCGGGTGTTCAAGGCGTACGCCCATCGTACGCTCAGAGTCTCAAAACCCTAATTTTTGGGTTAAGCACTATAAAAGGAACATAATGGTTCTCACCCTAGCCTCCATAAAAACTCTCTTACCCTCAGAAACCCTAGAGAGCCATCCCACCTCCATTTATGGGTGTGTTTGACCTCGTAGAACCCATTTTGGAGGGTTAAAGCTTTGAAGCAAAGAGAAGAAGGTTGGCAAGGAGGAACCTTTGAAGCTACAGCTTGTAGATCTGGGTTAAGTGCTTCATTTTGGACCTCTACAAGGTAAAAAGTCTTGAGCTTGATGATTAGTCTCTTAGATCTCCTCTAGTTCCAGTTTATGGACCTTTTTGATCCCAAGTTTGGGTCTTGGCGGGTTAAGCTCATTTCTAAGACCAGGGTTGCCTCCCTTAGAGTCATATAAGTCCCATAAGCAGTAAAGTTCCAACCTTTGGGGTTCTATTAAGCCCATGCATGAGATCTAGTCCTCTTCTTGGATGTAGAAGATCATTTTGGAAGTTTGAGTTTTTTTGAGCCATATTAAGTCACCAAGTAAGTGACTTTATGGTTTAAGTCGTGAAATATGACCTGGATCTGAGTTTGTAGCCCTTGGAATGGAGTAGTAAGCACTTAATGAAGAAATGGCTTAACAGAGCACTATGCTAAGCGTACATGCAGGTACGCCCAGCGCACTCGTCATAGAGTTGGTACGCTAAGCGTATGTTGAAGTACGCCCCATGTAATCTGTCTGTATGGATCATGATTTTTGGGCCGCGGTTTGGGGCATGTTTGGGTATTTGGGCCTTAGTGGGCCATCATAAATCATATTATATGGATCAAGGAATATATTGTGGGCTTAGGATGAGGCCCATTAAGGGATTGGACCCAATGTAGCAAATTGGGCCATTAATGGGCCATTAGTGGGCTTGAGAGCTTACCTAGTTTTGGGCCTTTCATATTAATTATGGGCCTTAGTCTTGTACGAGATTGAGTTAAGGGTAATTGGTCAATTTACCCTTGGAAGGATATTGTGATTTTTCTAATGGTTATTTATGCTATGTTGGCTAGTTCGGGATTTTCGGTGAGTTGGTGATTCGGGAGTCTGCTTTTCAGTTCAGAGTTTCGGCAGTTGCGAGGTGAGTTATCCTTACTATATCGACAGGGTCTAAGGCACCAAGGCCGACCCTTTGTCGAATTGTAATCCGGGTATTGTTGTTGTGTTGTTGCTTTGCTATGTTTGCATCCTGGTAGTTAGGATGGTATATGTTAGTGACCGATTAGGTCGGTATCCTGTTTAGAGTATGCTTTGTATGTGATCTGCTAGATCGGTTGACTGATGATTAATTGTTATGTGGTTATATGTTTATGTGCACATGGTTGGTTAACTGGGGTTGGGTTGAGGCGGGTCCTGCTTTATGCTGTAGGCCAACATACCCAGGGCGGACCGGATATCCCGAAGGCCCAACGAGTGGTCCGTATAGGCTGTAGGCCCCACGAGGGCGGACCAGACGTGCCGAGGCTCGGAGAGTGGACCAGGCCGACTGAAGCCCCGGTGCGGGCGGGCTAGTCATACTGTAGACTCAGAGAGTGGACCAGGTGGGTTGAAGGCCCGGTGTGGGCGGACCAACCACACTGCAGACTCGATGGATATGGCTAGACTCGCAGGGTGGACCAGGTGGACTGAAGGCCCGGTGCGGCGGACCGGTCACACAGTAGACCCGAAGTGCATGGCTGTTCTATGTTCTGTTATGATATGGCATGTTATGTGTATGGTATATGTGTTTGGAATTTTGGGGGGTATCTCACTAAGCTTTCGAGCTTATAGTTGTGGTTTAAAATGTTTCAGATACTTCAGGAGACCGTGGCTAGGAAAAGGCGTGATCGTACCGCTCCTCATGTTTTATGTGTTTATGATGTGGTTCTGGGAAAATACTCTAATAATAAATGTATTGAAAACCTTTTTGTAATAACTCTATGAAATTGGATTGTTTTTGAAAAGTTTAAATTGGCTTGAATTTTATGGTCGTTACAAGTTGGTATTAGAGTCATGGTTTGAGTGAATTCGAGGAACATTCGTGTGAATCCAGTCTCAAATCAAGGAGAGTTTTCAAAATGAGAATTTAAAATGGTTTTGAAAATGAGTAAAGTAGGACGTGGAGGTACGATCAGCCGGAGCCAGTAAGTAGCCCCAAAATACCATGCAAGTAATTTGTTTATGTGATATGATAGAACAACATGCTAGTACTAGGCTAGGGATCTTCAGAAAATAGCATGATAGAGTTTCCTGATTTATGATGCCTGCTAGCCTAGGGTTTCTTTCTGTATGAGATTTCTAGTGATTCTTCTAAGAGTGAGGGTTGATGCTTGTTATGCCTGTTCTTCACTAGGGTGTTGTGGTGATACTTGATATAAATATGGAAAGGTGTGGATGGTAGTATGGGCCCGTACTACTGAAAGCATAGGACCCATACGCGTATCAAGGAAGTCACAACCCCTAGGGCTGGGTTGAGAGTCGGTTCCCGGGTTAGTGGGAGGTTTCTGATGTTTGCTGTGTTTTTCAGTATGGTGGTTATGAGGCATGCTGGGAGTGGATCCGGGTCAGGATTGGGAGCAGGAGAGGGCAAACAGGGTGGATCAGCACCACCCGAGATGATCAGTTAGATGAGCACAGACGAGTTGGATTCTAGGATTCATGAGATCCTGCATGATGAGGTTGTTGCTACGTTCCGGGCCGAGCTGTCGGAGCTATTTGGGTCGATCAAGACTGCCATGGTGGAGTATCTTGATGAGCGCTATGCAGCTCTTACAAAGATGGATGTCGCGACGGCTACAATGGTTGTAGCAGCAGCAGGGGGAGGAGCCGGTAGAGGTTTTCAGTATCGGGACTTTGATAATACGAAGACTCCTACCTTCGATGGAGTTCAGGACTCGATTGTTGCTATGAGATGGTTATCAGACTTCGAGGGGTGTTTCTTCACGTGTTCATGCCCTACTAATCAAAGGGTGAGGTGTGATCTGAACCTTTTGAGGCTCGGGGCGAAGGATTGGTGGAGGTTGACCACATGATCGTATTCTGATGCGCAGCGAGCTGTGGTTTCTTGGGATCAGTTCAGAGAGATGTTCAGTACTCGCTATGTTCCGCGAGTTGAGAGGGAGATATTAGCTCAGGAGTTTCTGGAGCTGAAGCAGGATTCCGAGTCGGTGACGGAGATCACCAGGATGTTCACTGAGAGGGCGATGTTTTTCCCTGAGTTTACTTCCGAGCAAGCTCAGATGCCCCGATATCTGAGTATGCTCAAGAGGGATATCAGGCAGTTTGTGTCTACGCAGAGGTGTGAGACATTGTTGGAGTTGAGGAAGCCTATAAGCGGCGGGATTTGGAGATCGAGTTACAGTTGAGAGAGTAGAGGTAGGCTCCGGTACAGTCACAGCCGGCGCAGAAACGGTCTAAGACCGTTGATTTCAGTTTGAGCAGTCAGGTCAGCTGCACTTGTGGGAAGTGTAGGAAGGGTCACACCGGAGTTTGTAGGTCCAGTGGTGCGTGCCGCAAGTACGGGAGAGACGGGCATTATGCTAGGAATTGTCGTTAGTCAGTCCCAGTTCAGGATATGAGGATTTGTTATCAGTGTCATCAGGTTGGTCACATGAGGGCCAACTGTCCACAAATTAGTGCAGGACCGGTGCCACTTTGAGGATTACGAGTGGAAGTTAGGGTAGAGCAGAGCCCCCGAGGCTCCGGGTCGTGTGTGTCAGCTTATAGCAGAGGAGGTCATGACAGAGTTGGATTCATCTGCAGGTATGTTTCCTTCTTGATGTCTTTTTATCTTATGGTTGTTATGAAGTATTATATCTGCTAGTCTTGTTCGCATAATTCATGGTATTGCATTCGTTCGATTTTTCGGGTTTATGGTATTATTGAGGAATCGGTTAGTATCCAAGGGATTAATGGTCAGAATTTGGTTGTATGGTCTTGTTGTTGAGTATAGCATTCGCGATGTCAGAAATGTTCAGCTGGAAGTCGGACTCCTTTGGGATTCGAGATGTTCAATTGTTGGGAGAGCAGTTTTGTGAAGGTTACTCGTTCAGAGGAAAGTAGTTTATGGATAAGGAAGGTTTGGGATAGAGACGATTGTTCTTGGCTGGATGAGTCACCGGTATTTGGAGGTTAGTGTTCTAAGTGGGGGAGAGTTGGAAAATTCACAGGAGGATCAACAAGTATTTGAGTTTGATTAGTTGTTTGGAAGTCGGCGGTGTTTTAGTCAGCCATGAGTGTGGGATGGTATGAGTAAGAGGCGCACTAGTGGGGGCAGGAAGTAGACCATGGATTCAGGGTAGATAGTGTTTGATGTTAGGCCTGTGTTAGGCCATGGAAAGGATTCTAGGATTGGAATGGAGTTAGAGTTCAGAACCCCTTGAGGGCTAGAATAGTATGCTCGGGAGAGAGTCCCAGGAAGAATACTTCAGGATGAGATATGATAGTCTGAGCGGTCCGGGGAGACTGAAGGCCTGTGGGCGTACCAGTCAGGCTGAAGGCTCGGAGAATGGTCCAGATAGGCTGAAGGCCCTGGGGGGGATCCATACATGCTGAAAGTTCTGAGAGTGGTCCATATTGGTTGAAGGCCTGGTAAGGTGGTCAAGTCATGCTGAAGACTTTGTGTGTGTTAGTGGATCAGTATGAGGAGAATGAGAGAATATGTTGCCAGGATATGGAAATTGATATGGTCTGGCCCCAAGTTTTGATCATGTTAGTGGAAGGCAGTGCATGTACTCGGGAGTCCTTGTAGGTAAAATCATAGTAGGTGAAGTTCAGGAATAGTTGTTGCTACATGTATAGTGTAGAGTAGAGCTTAGCTAAGTGGCACGCGCAGGTGCGTAGGAGTTTCCGGGTGGATTTCCTGGAAAGGAAAAGGTATGTAGCTCCGGAAGGAGTGTGGGTCCTCTATTAGGGGAGGAAGTGGAGTAAATGGATGACCGTCGTGCCTCAGTCATTAGTATGAGGCACTGGATTGTACCAGATATACGGAAGAATCTACGGGTTGACTGCTCATCGAGGTAGTGGCAATTTTGAGTGATGCCCAAACATATTTTTAGTCTCCTTGGAAAAGGAGAAGTTTAGTGGCTCCAGAGTGGAGATTTGGAACAGAGTAAGGTGAGACAGCAGGTTAACAAAATCGGGAGTAGTTTGGACCGATGCTAAAGATGGTATAAAAGATTTTGGTCGGAGGCCAAGAGCCTAGAGACCATGATAGAGAAGACGCAGTAGTAAGGTTGCACGAACCTGAGTTGATGGGTAAATCGGAATCTATAGTGCAGGAGTTGTTCTGTTGTGTATGTTGCAGTAGGCTTCAAGGACGAAGCCTAATTTAAGTGGGGGAGAATTGTAACACCCCGTTCTTAAAATATCTATTTATAGGTTCCCGAGATCAAGAGTAAGGGTGTTACGGTCTTTCATGAGTGATGGGTTATTATTCGGGAAGGTTTCAGATCGGGATGTGCTGTTTGAAGCGAAGATCTTCTCGCCACCTTTCCGTGGATATAAAGTTCAACAGAATCAGATCTAGAATGAAGGAGTTATGATGCTTTAAATATATTGACATTTATGGCCCATACTGGGAAAAAGTGAAGAAAAAGACCATGCATGCAATATGGGACACGCGTGGGTACACCCAGTGTAATGGGGCAAGTTGGATGCGGATGTTCAAGGCGTACGCCCAGCGTATAAGGAGTACGCCCAGCGTATGCTTAGAGTCTCAAAAACTCTCTTACCCTCAGAAACCCAAGAGAGTCGTCCCACCTCCATTGTTGGGTGTGTTTGACCTTGGAGAACCCATTTTGGTGGGTTAAAGCTTAGAAGCAAGGAGAAGAACGTTGGCAAGGAGGAACCTTTGAAGCTAGAGCTTGTAGATCTGGGTTAAGTGCTTCATTTCGGACCTCTGCAAGGTAAAAAGTCTTGAGCTTGATGATTAATCTCTTAGATCTCCTCTAGTTCAAGTTTATGGACCTTTTTGATCCCAAGTTTGGATCTTGGTGGGTTAAGCTCGTTTCTAAGGCCAGGGTTGCCTCCCTTAGAGTCATATGAGTCCCATAAGCAGTAAAGTTCTAATCTTTGGGGTTCTATTAAGCCCATGCATGAGATCTAGTCGTCTTCTTGGATGTAGAAGATCATTTTGGAATTTTAGTTGGTTTGAGCCATATTAAGTCACCAAGACGGTGACTCTATGGTTTAACTCGTGAAATAATACCTGGATCTGAGTTTGTAGCCCTTGGAATGGAGTAGTAAGCACTTAATGAGGAAATGAATTAACAGAGCACCACGCTGAGCGTACGTGCAGGTACGCCCAACGTACTCGTCATAGAGCTGGTACGCTAAGCGTACGTTGAAGTACGCCCCGCGTAATCTGTCTGTATGGATCATGACTTTTGGGCCGCGGTTTGGGGCATGTTTGGGTATTTGGGCCTTAGTGGGCCATCAAAAATCATATTATATGGACCAAGGAATATATTTTGGGCTTAGGATAAAGCCCATTAAAGGATTGGGCCCAATGTAGCAAATTGGGCCATTAATGGGCCATTAGTGGGCTTGAGAGCTTACCTAGTGTTGGGCCTTTGATATTGAATATGGGCCTTAGTCTTGGACCAGATTGAGTTATGGGTAATTAGTCAATTTACCCTTGGAAGGATAATGTGATTGATCTAATGGTTATTTCTGCTATGTTGGCTAGTTCGGGATTTTCGGTGAGTCTGTGATTCGGGAGTCTGCTTTCCAGTTCAGAGTTTCGGCAGTTGCGAGGTGAGTTATCCTTACTATATCGACAGGGTCTAAGGCACCAAGGCCGACCCTTTATCAGATTGTAATCTAGGTATTGTTGTTGTGTTGTTGCTTTGCTATGTTTGCATCTTGGTAGTTAGGATGGTATATGTTAGTGACCGGTTAGGTCGGTATCCTGTTTAGAGTATGCTTTGTTTGTGATCTGCTAGATCGGTTGACTGATGATTAATTGTTATGTGGTTATATGTTTATGTTCACATGGTTGGTTGACTGGGGTTGGGTTGAGGTGGGTACTACTTTGTGCTGTAGGCCAACATACCCAGGGCAGATTGGATATCCCGAAGGCCCAACGAGCGGTCTGGATAGGTTGTAGGCCTCACGAGGGCGGACTAGACGTGCCGAGGCTCGGGGGCCGACTGAAGTCCCAATGTGGGCATACCAGTCATACTGTAGACTCAGAGAGTGGACCAGGTGGGTTTAAGTCCCGGTGTGGGCGGACCAACCACACTGCAGACTCGGTGGATATGGCTAGACTCGCAGGGTGGACCAGGTGGACTGAAGGCCCAGTGCAGCGGACCAGTCACACAGTAGACCCGAAGTGCATGGCTGTTCTATGTTCTGTTATGATATGGCATGTTATTTCTATGGTATATGTGTTTGGAATTTTGGGGGGTATCTCATTAAGCTTTCGAGCTTACAGTTGTGGTTTAAAATGTTTCAGGTACTTCAGGAGACCGTGGCAAGGCAAAGGCGTGATCGTACCGTTCCTTATGTTTTATGTGTTTATGATGTGGTACTGGGAAAATACACCGATAATAAATGTATTGAAAACCTTTTTGTAATAACTTTATGAAATTGGGTTGCTTTTGAAATGTTTAAATTGGCTTGAATTTTACGGTCGTTACACATAACTTAAATCTAGGCATAGTATCTACAATTATACTATCCTAAGGCATCTAGCTTATTATAAAATGACTTAATACTTATAAAAATATATTTTTTTTTAAATCATTTTTTTGACATGTAATCCCCCCTGAAAATTTTTAAAAAAAGTAAAATAGGTTCGTGAACTCACTCTAGGGTTTGAAATCACTAAGGATTGGGTAGAGATGATCTTGGAACTCCGAGGACCACTCCACGAGGTAACACACAAACCAGTGAGAAAGAGAGAAGTGTTTTAAAGCTGTGTTGGACTGAATGGCACAACCCTCTATTTATAGTTGATGGGGGTGCGTGTCGCGCCTTTCCTTTGCATGGCATGAATTTAAATACCGTAAATCCACATGAAGTTGCTACATGTCCCGACCCTACTCTGCCACGTCACTCAGAATCTGTTCGATCGGTGTTTAATGTGTGGGTCACGGTGGTGTGCACTTGACGCACTAGTAAAGATATTTTAAAACTTGTTACTTACTCGTGTGTACTCTAATCTAGACCCTCTTTATATCTATGTGACGATCTAAACGGGTACTGCAAGTTTCTTTTGGTTGTTTTGGCTGTTTTTGACTTTCCTTTTCGAGCCCAACGGGGATAAGAATTAATATTTTATAAATATCATAACATACTCATATGGATCCTGTTTTCAACAAACTTTTTAGTCAAAAATCAACGAATCTCAAAGTATTGTTTCGATGTGATTAATTTGAACTACATGGTTGATTTCTATTTTTGTAAAATCCATAACTCTCTCCTTCGGAGTCAGATTTTTACGAATCTTATATCCTTTACATCATGTTAACCAGTACTATCCAATGATGTTAACCGAATCAGAAAACGTCACAACTTTTTGATCGATAATTTTTAGAGCCTAATGGACGATTTTTAGAAAATAAATGTAACAACATATCCGATTCTTATTATCTTAAAAATTAAATATTACAATGCTTTCTATTACATTTATTTTCCTATTATTTCCTAAAGGTGACTATTGATGGAATTTCAAAGGGTCATCACAGCCATCCTTTGTTTCTTTGTCTTATGGATCTTCCGTTTCAATCATGTTTGCTAGGTCTACACCTATGCCTATAGAGGATGTTGGTTCTGTTGTCATTCCTTATATATCTCTTAATGATGTCTATTATATACTTACACTTGCTTTAAATCTTGCCTCAGTTAGTTACTTGTATACATCTGGTTACTGGGTTTCTTTCCTACTTCTCTTTGTTGTGTGCTTGAATCTCACACCTAGAGAGTGATTGAGACCTACCGTAATTTAGGAGAACTATATGTCTTGGATCAACTTTAAGTATCCGTTGTTGTTGCCAATAGTTTTAATTTTTCATATTTTTCTTTGAGTGATTCGTCTTCTGACTTTTACCTTTAGAATTCATGTTTAGGATATGTCAAATTCTCGTTTACAAATTTTAGCATCTATTCGTTTTTTAGGTTATTTGGACAGTCATGATATTTATGATTGTTGTAGTTTCAAACTGGAATTTCGTTTTTGCTTTACTACTGAATAAAAGTGTCACTCGTTCTGCTACTCTTTTTGATATTATGCATTCTGATGTGTGGGGTCCCTCACCAGTTTCCTCTAAAGAAGGATCCACTTACTATGTTTCATTTATATATGATTACACTCGTTCAATGTGGGTGTATCTTATAAAGCACATAATTGACTTTTTCACCATATATAGCGAATTTAGAGCCCTAGTAATGACTCAACACTCTGTTGTTATGAAATGTCTCCATTGTGATTTGGGAGGCGTATATACATCTAATGATTTTAGTCGATTAGTTGCATCTGATGGAACTATGCACCAATCATCTCGTAGAAATACTCCTCGATAAAATGGTATTTCAAAAAGAAAACATTACCACCTTGTTGAAACTGTATGATCCTTGCTTTTATCCTCTCATGTTCCTAGTATCTTTTGTGGAAAATCCATTCTTACCTCTACATTTGTCATTAATCGCATTCCCACTACACACAATTTTGGGATGTCTCCCTATAGAAAACTATATGGAAAACTTCCTGATTATTCTTTATTGTGTTGATGTGGGTGTACATGCTTTGTTTTAAGACCTCACAATGAGAGAACCAGGTTGTCTCCAAAATCCTATCTATATGTATTCTTGGGGCATGATATTGGTGAAAAAGGATATCAATGTTATGATCTAACAAGTAAAAGGTTGTATCTTTCTCGACATGTCACCTTTTTAGAACAAATTCCTTTCTAAAGGATTCATGTTCAGTCAGACAACGTGAATCAGTCAGAACTTTGGGATATATATCCATTTAGCATTGATAGTAATCCGTACTCACTAGGGGGAACTGCTCTGACGAATGAATCCCCTGTCTAGTAGCTCCTAAAGTTGCGCAGACAACTCCTTCATCTTAGGCAGAGCTAGATGATAGGGAGACTTAGCTATCGGAGCTGCACTAGGCACTAAATCACTACGGAACTCCACTTTCCTCTTGGGTGGCACCCCAGGTTAATCCTCTGGAAACACCATCAGGAAAATCTTGGATAATCGGTACACTGCTCATATCTGGCAAGGCTTCTACCCTCTTATCTGAAACATAAGACAAAAACAAAGAACAACCTTGTTGAAGAAGTTTCCTAGCCCTCGCAGTCGAATAGAGAGCTGGCCCATCTGAGGCTCTCTCTTTCCATGAATAAATAGTTCTCCCCCACTTAGGGTTCCAACCCTCACTAACTGAGGCTCGCAGTCTATCATGGCCCCATTGGACCCCAACCAATTCATCCCAACGCTCACCTTCAATCCTCACAAAGGAATCGGAACCAAATCGATAAAAAACCTCTCCCCGAACATATTCAGACTACTCTTCCGAAATACCCTCGCAGCACTCATGGTGCGGTCGTCCGTTATCTCCACCTCGAGTGGGGAATCTAAAGTCCCCTGAGCATCACAAAACTTCTTGCTGAGCACAAGAGATACAAAAGATCGGGTAGCCCCCAAATCAAAAGGAATCTCAGCCGACAAACCATTGACGTAAGGTGCTGCTCGGGCCTCCACAGTAGTCATCTAAAATGCACGGATCTTCACCGCAGTAGCTTCCGCCTTGATCGGGCAACCATCTGTAATCCTCATCGTGGCGGGTGCAGGTGCTGCCGCTCCTCCTCCTCTAACCAACCTTGGAAAATTGGCCTTCTTATTATCAGTCTAGTTGTAGTGGGAACAAATCAAGCCCATATTGGGGCAAGCCCGGCTCATGTGACTCGACTGGCCACATGCATAACATGCTGAGTCTGCTGCTCAGCAGGCTCCACTGTGTAGCTTATCACACTTGGCACAACGGACACGACCCTGCTAGGAGGATCGGAGGTCTTAGGCTTCTTGGCCTGACCTACTGCTGCCTGAACGTGTTCCGGCTTCCGCTTCGTGGAGAGCTCTAACTCAATTTCCCGTTCCCGGGCCTTCTCCAACATCTCATTCATGGTCTTGCACCTTAAAAAGCTCACAAACTCTCAGATATCATCCCACAACATGGAATGATACCCCGTCTTCTTCATCTCCTCATCCGCAGCGTACTATGCGACCAATAGTGCCCTCTCCCGGAAGTTGGCGATGATATTCGCCACAGTCTCGATAGTGTGCTGCATATCCTAAAACTCTCTCACCAAAAGTTGCACCTCAATGATTAGTGCAAACACCCGATCAAACCTCCTCACAAACTACTCCCAAGACATCTCAGCCACACCTGCGGATCCCACCTCGCGGCAAACCTCCTTCTACTAATATTGTTCTTGATCCCTCAAAATATAAGATGTAAACTTCACCTTTACCACCTCGGGGCAAGAGCTTGTGCGTTGGGCATTCTCTATGTCTGCCACCCAACATCGGATAGTGATGGGATCCCTGACCCCAAAGAACTTAGGCGATTCGAATGCCGTAAACTCCCTGAACGAGGGAGTTGCGAGCCGCTCCTCCATGATCTCCATGATTCCCTCCTTGACGGTACCGACAATCTCTAGGGTAGCATCAAGGATGCCAAGAGTAACCTTGGTTGCGATAAGATCATGCATCCTCTCATCGATGGGCTTTGCACCTGAGCCTGAACCTCATCCCAATTCTAAACCTAAACCTCGCGTGATCATCACCATCCTCAACTGAAAATATCACAAATAACCTAGATAAGGAATTTAAAAGACATTCCTCCTCGCCGAACTTCTAAGAACTATCGGGTCTGTCATTGATTTGGGTACATGTCATCTACTTTTAGTAGTATGGGTCCAATACTACCTTCCACACCTACCTGTACATTCCCCAAGGCCATACCTGATATCCCTAAATCATCCAATCACAAATCATGACTCATAAACACAACACTAACTCAGATCCTAGACTTATCTAGGATTCTCAATCCTCACCAAACCATAAACTTAAATTAATCATTGTAGGTTGCCATATGCATGCAAGTTATACACAAAAGAGAATCACATAGACTGTAAAATAAAGCTTCTGCCCTAAACCACAACCAAATAAGGAACATGAATAAGGCAAATTCGCTCATTCTAGGGCTACGCAATCCTAAACATGTACAACTTTGAAAGCATACACTTAGCAACTAATCCATAAAACATTAATTTCCATATATACTATAACATGGCTAAAACATTGGGAACACTTACTTGAGCTCGGACGATTACGCGTATTGCATTCTCCCATTTTTCTTACAAAATTGTTTTCAGGGAATTTACGTTTGGTTTCTTTTTGAAAAGAAATTTGTTACCATTTCCTCAATTTGAGTCTAGACACACCCAGAAGTGTGCCCGACTCCCTGAAACCAAGGCTCTGATACCAACTTGAAACAGCCCAATTTTTTACAGAAAATTTCAACTTTTAATTTCATAAATATCAATCACAAGATGTCCAAAAATCACATTACATATACGTACAATTCTAAAATTCAGAGTACCAAAACTAAATATGATAACACCGGGGAATGCTTGTCGCGCCATCAAGCCGGGCCCTTGACCTTATCAAAAGAAGTACTTGTAACATGCAATAAAGCTGTAAGCACAAGCTTAGTGAGTTTTCCAAAATACTAGAATCATATAATCACATAATACCATGCATACACATAAACACATATATGTTTTCCATGGACTCCCTCCATGGTGTTCATTGGAACGTCATGGGTTACCCCCATGGTCATATATCCCTAAGCAATGGGCTCCTCCCATGGTCTTGCAAAATGCCATGGGCTCCTCCCATGGTCTACACATAAGCCCACATATAAATCCAATAACATTACATATTCCCATGCACATCATTTCATAACCATTAATGAGCCGACCATGATGCCATCGACCCATGAGTGTGGTGAGAAGACTCACCTCAAATGTCGAACGATAGCTGACTAGGCCCCAACTTTGAATATAAGCTCTACTCAACCGTAAACCGAAGCAATTCCTTAAATACAACCTAAAACTCCCTAAAACAAATTAAAACTCAAACTTGGTCAAATACTAAAGTCAAAGGTCAAAGTCAACGGTCTGAGTTGACCTAACTCGTCGAGTTTCTTCGTTAACTGTACAGATTGGGAAAACCATCATCAACTCATCGAGTTCACTGTTGAACTCACTAAATTAGCCAGAAATCCAATAGCTTAACACATTAAGTTGTTTCCTTCGAATCAAGGAACTCCAATACTCAGATCTCCTACAATATGATGTCTAGAAGGGTTAAATTTCCAACTTTACCCTTAGAAACCACCATCATCAGCCCAAACTCAAACCCTAGTCTCAAAAGAGTGAGACTTAACCCATTATGCCCTTAAACCCTCAAAACATAGTCCTAAAACACAGATATAGCATCCCAAGTCTAGATCCCTGTCAACACAACGTGTTGGTGCTTCCAACTTGTCGAGTCCCAATTGAAAAAAATACAATTAATTAGAGAATCAAGCTTATACCAAAATCGAGCATTACAGATTTATTATGTATGGTATGGTGTTGTTTGAGGAATGATGTTGAAAATAATTATGCACTAGTTTTTATCTTACTAATGTAACTACTTTCTACTTAAGGCAGTGTACCTTGTTGTAAATAGTATAGAATAATAAACAGGTATTGAACATAGGGAACAATATTGTTGGCTAATTTTTACCTACAACTAGCTAAATTACTAAGAAATTTAGAAAAATGTTTGTTATGTAGTTTTGAAAGACTGGAAACTTAATTAACTAACCTAAACTAACAATTAACTACAAGAATTAACTAACTAAAGCAAGAAACAAAAAGAAACGATTTAAACCAAGGTATTTGAGAGATTTTCGTTTAACTTTAATTTACTTGCAATTATGGTTGATTTATGGAAGTGCAATGGATTAATGTTCAGTTGGTTACTGATTCCTAAGATGACCAAGTTAATATTTATTAACTTAATCCTTTAGCAAACAAGTTCATTCATATGGTGATCAGGTGGATAAACTAACAAGCTTACTAGTGTTTAGTTCGAGTTAAATTAGACTTATAACATACTGATAAAATTGGCTAATTGATTCAATTCAATATATGATAGGTCACCATATATTAGCCACCACAATTATTTACCTACTTTTCTATCTAACCCTAGGTTTTAGTTACAACTCTAGTTCTATAATTTTTGCAATCCTCAAAGATCATAAGATTCAAGTTCAATTAAGAAAGATGGCCATGCAAGCTTAATTAAACTCAGCAATAAAAAGATAAAATAGTTATCATAATCACAGAAGGTTCTTTAATAATCTAATTAAACAAATAACCAATAAAAACTTAATCCAACCATATATAGTGTGACAACCCTATATTTTTCCAAAAGCATTGTAACGCTCAAAAGTCAAATATAACTAAATTAACCTTGAAAATAAAGTATTCAAATATCTAAGTTGGGATGCATCAAATACTAGATAACGCGTCAAGGTTTCCGAAAACATAAAGAACACTCAAAACCGGGTTATATTGAAGAAATTATAACCACTCGTATATTTACGACACACCATTAAAACATTATTCGACGTAACAAGTAAAATCTCAATAATGTGCATTTTAGCCTTAAGTATCTAAACAAAAATCGTAGATCTCGTTAAAAGGTGAGCGTGCATAAAAAGATCGCCCAAATTGGACCTCGTATGAAGAAGTTACGAATTTTCGAAGTTTCGTAACAGTAGTAGAGAGCTAAAAACTCGGATTTAAGATCGAGTGTTATTTAACTATCGCCACCTAAACGGAAGTTGAAGATCTTCTCAGTGGTAATAAAACGATAAAAAGACAAACTAAAACCGACGTCGAATAAAGAACCTACGAGTTTTTAACGAACTTTAGGAGGCCCGGCCTATTAAAAATATATCATTAAAAATAAAGACAAAACTAGCCGACGGAGTCTAAATGAAAGTTTTAGAGCATAATCCCACCTACGCGTGGATATAAAGAACACGAAAAACGGAGCTCGTACGCGAAAGTTACGGAATTTAGAAGAGGACAGGCCGGATTACGCCCCGCGTTCTCTGGGAGTACGCCCCGCGTACTAGACCCAGAGTCGAGTCCCATCGGCCCACCAAAGCTACGCTTAGCTAGCCAGGAGTCGTAAGCCATGATGCATTTTTACGCCCAGCGTAACGAGGTACGCGCTGCGTACGTGAGTACGCCCCGCGTACTCACTCTTCCAGCACTACAAATAGATGGCATGAGCTTCGAGTTTTGGCACACCTTCACAATTCCTCAGCCATTCTCCCAGTTCCAGAGACCATTTCCTTACCTTGGTTTCCGCACTCGAGCCCCGACGAAAGATTTACGCTGCAGAGATCCCCGAAGAGCCCGACGACGCAACTATCCGCGATCGAAGTTCTACCTAACTCTAGCTTATCTCTTCAAACTTAACGAGTGAGTTCTTACCCCTACTTTTCAATTCTTTTTCATGTTTTAGGGGGGAAATACAAGTACATTACACGTTAAAGAATCATTTTATAAACATAAACAAAATTTCTATCTTCGAATATCGATACAAACATCTTATGTATACAAGAGCTATTATGTCACTAAGTTATTTCTATTAAATGGAAAATACTATCTGAAAAACTATAATGGGTATAGTTAACAAGTCAGTCCAACATTTTACATATACATCTTGAAAAAAAAAACAAAACACTTTCAAAAGAAGTAAAGTCATTTCACTGTAAATCTACTTATACTAGGCAATGTGAGATATTCAAACTTCAACGTACATTTTTGTATGCATTTCAAGTCCTGTATTATATACCATAATCTCTTGGAGGGAGAGCGTGATACTTGTGTATAGATCTATACGGGATTGGCAATCCCGCACCTAAACTATTAGCTATAGTTAGACCGGCAGGTCTGGGGTGACAAATGTCATAGCACTATAACACCTGAAGAATGTTGTTACAGGCCGTCAGTGTCAATAGTATGGTTATAAAACTCACATAAAAGTATAAAAACAAGTTTAGTTTACGAGATTCATATATGCATTTCAGTTTTCCATTTTTATTTTAATACAAATTTTATTATTCTTATTCAAGTATGAAAAACACTAACACACTCCAACACGGGAAACTTTTCAAATCATTTATAGAAAATATTGGATTTCTGAAAACCTCGTTCATCGATTTACTATCAAAAAGGACATACTTTTCAATGCAAAACACTTATGAACTCACCAACTTAATTGTTGACACTTTTTCGAAACCACTTGTATTTCTCAGGAAATCAGTAATACAGGTAACCACCAGCTTTTGGAGAAGGGAACACTAAGGATGTTTTATTATTGAACATTTATCATCTCATTGTAATATTCTTTTGCTAATATGTATAACGCAACAACATACGTTTTCATTATATATGTGATGGTTGTGTTACTTTCTTTACAATATCCAATGGTTGTGATACTACGTGAAGTCATCCACCCCCGAATGTTTCCGCCATTCTGGTTTGGAGGTGTGATAGATTGGTGTCAGAGCATTGTTTATAGTGAACTAAGTGTTGGATTAATGTCTAAGTCCATAACTATAATTGTTAAGACTTGACCCGACCCGGCATGGTCCATTTGGGTTGCATGGCATCATGCACTTGGATAGACTATAATGAGAGAAATAAGACACTTATGGTTATTAATATATTATAAGTTCTAGTATATTAATAATAAGAATAATAAGATTATTTAATTAGTATTGATCAAGAATTAATCTAGGATTAATTAAGTGATCAAAAGAAGACTAATTAAATATATGGGTTGATTGTGTAAATCATCCATACTTGTATAGTGGGCTAATGCTCCATGGATAATGAAGTTGGTCTAAAACCCATAGGATGGTCCATGGATGCTCCATGGTGTATTTGAACCCATGGATCCAAGGAAATGGAAAGTCATGACAATTAGAGTTTACCCTAATTGTAACACAATATAAATATCTTATTCATGACCAAAATCGGCCACTAGTGAGAGAAAGAAAGGGCTAGCCGATTTTCATGAAGTGTAGAATTCTCTCAAGTTATTCCAAGTGTATTTGGTGTTGTGTGAACCATTTGAGGTGTCACACTTGGGGCACTAGGCACTCAAGCTTCATGAAGACATTCTACATCAAAGAGGTATGTATTCTATCTTGTTATATTGATAGTTTTGTATGCTAGATTAGGATAATACCTTGGATGTTCATATTTGCATGTATAATAGAGAAAACAGAGATCCAAGGTATTTAGGATTGAATGTGCACTTAGGAGTGTTAGAATGCTCATAACCCAATAGTGGTATCAGAGCCTAGGCTTGTTTTCTTGTTATACTTGCAAATGGAGCTGAAAAAATCGAGTTTTGATGCTGTCAGCCCAGCAGACTCGCCGAGTCCATGAAGGGACTCGACGAGTCCAAGGCAAAATGCATCCAAATTGTCGAGTTTTGTTCATGCACTCGACGAGTTGGACCCCAGACAACATATTTTCGAGGTTTTTGGCTAGAAATGGACTAGGAACATTACCCTAAGTTGTTTTGAACTTATAAACTTGTTTTTTAATGTGGTAATGTTCATGCTAATCCATTTTCAAAGATAATTGTCAATAGATTCATGTTTTATATTAGTTTAAGGTTTAGACTAATTACATGAAAAAGTTTGATTTGAATTATCTTGTTCTTATGAGTTGCTTAGATTAATAGAAAAGTTGAGTGAAAAAGTTGTTTTCAATCCAAATTAATCTAAGAGTTGAGTATAAAATGTGTTTGTGTAACTTGTCCTCAAGTTACATCAAGAGTCACATTAAAGACTCATAAAACTCATAAAAGTTGGTAATGGTTACAAAATGAAGATGTGTCATTGAATATTTTTTATGACTCCATAACTTGTCCTCAAGTTATGGAAGTTCAAGAGTCACTTCATTAAAGAGTAAAAGTGTAACCTTAATTAATTCCATAAGTTATAAAAATAAAGAAAAGTTAATTCTTTTATTAGTTTAAAGTCTTCCATAAGTTATGGAACTTGAAGAGTTTTTGGATTAAAACTACTTTAAACACATAAGTTATGGAATTAATTAGTTTTGAATAGTTTCAAAACTTGCCCTCAAGTTTTGGAATTTGTAAAGTTTTCTCTTATGAATACTTTAATTCCAAGTTAGCCCTTAGAATTTTAAAAGTTAAAATTCAACCCTTATACTTTATAATATTATATGTTAATAATATATATATATGTATAAGAGTAAAGTCGGTCTTACCGCTAGTACGCCTCATTCACGAAGCCGGTCTATAAGGTGGGTATAAGGTTGTTGCCTATAAAATGGCAACTTAATGGGTGTCCACTCTCACCCACCGCTTGCTTGACTGGTCGAGGGTCGTTAGCCGAACGGGTTTGATAGAACTAAAATTCTCCCTTCATTAAAAGTATTAATGATAAATACTAAGTAACTAAACTCTTAATAATTCTCAATCTTAGTTACTTAGGAAAAATGTGAATAAGGTGCTAATCCATGAAATTACACTTTACACTTTGTCTAAGTCGTTAGTGGAGCGTGTGTGGTTAACCGGCACACTAACTTGGACTTAACAAGGTAGGTAAAGGGTGACTTAATATTTATCATAGTATCGATGGAGCGTGTGTGGTTAACCAGCACATCGATTAAGGGGTAAACACTTAAGGGTACCAAGTAATTTGCATGGTTACTTCACACCTTGTTTTGTGATCCTCGGCATCCCAGTCACAAAACCTGAAGGGCACACTCGAGATTGAAACATGCCATTGAACAGTTCAATGAATCTCAAAAGATCTAGGAGTTTCTAAACCAATTAAAACCTAATAATACATTTCGTTTATCTTGGTGGAAATTGGTGAATCGTCATTCACCTACCTTCATATTGTTTTATAGCTTGGATTACGACATACCTCTTCTAAGTTATAAAATAGTTTGTTGGGTCCTAGCCTTAATATTTCATATTGGGTGTTATACTAAGGACTTTAAGATCAACTATCTTGAATATCTCCCAAAACATGTCTGGTTTAGACATTTATGATCTTCCCAAATCTCTTGAAACTAGCTTTCCTAATTGAAGATGATGTTCCAATGGAAATCATACTTCTTTCACCTCCTCCAATTATTCTCCCTACCCCACAAGTTCTTGAAAAGTTTAAGGTCACTCGAGCCCTATTGGCAAGTAAAGGTCTTGGTGTGGTCACATCTTGGAGATGTAGTCACATATTGACAGGCCGGGAGAGTTGGGTGTCAAAGTCTTGAGAAAGTTGGTGGTTCAACTACTTTCTAAGTCACATAGTGAGTTCTTTTAGAACACCTATGAAACAGACTATGACAAAACCCTTAATGATCTTATCTATTTGCTAAGATCAACTTCCTGAAACTTTATGGACATTGACAAGGTGACACTGGAAATACAGAAAAAGCATTCTCTTCCCAAGGAAAGGGATTGACCATAGTCAACTAGGTTGACCAAATGGTAAAGAGAAAAGGCTAAGTCTGTAATAGTCCTGTGTACCATTATCAAAGGGTCCATATGTTTATACTGCCAAAGGAAGGGTCATTAGTTGCGAAGCTGCCAAATTTACCTAAGGATGTTAAAGTCAATAAGGTTGACTCTACTTCAGGTAAAGTCCACTAATCTAACTCTGTTAAGTTTCTATTCTGAGATTCCTGATACATGATGTGACTGGGTCACATGGTAATGATTTAAGAATCAAAGAAAAGTAAAGGAACTTAAAGAAAGAATATGTTGAATCTGATCGCATAGATGGATTTCTATCGTGTAGTTTGAAAATCGGATTCTTGAGCTACTTCTTAGGAGTTATGAGATATTGCTTAGGAATAGATAACAACAAGTTTTCATATGGATTGTAAGGATAAGTTTTTCCGCATAGTTTTAAAATAAAAGAAAATTTTTGATTTTATTTATTTTAAAATATCCTTACAATGGCATTTGAGGAAAAATTGTTGCTTATATGATTCCATTAATAGCAAGAGTGGAAATATGAAATTGATTCCTTCATTTGTGGTAATGTCTAAATTTACCAAATAAGGAAATATTCTCATCACCCAAGTTTCAGTTGGACCGGAACTTGGAATCATGCAAGTTGTATAACATGATGAATGAGAACTTTCAAGTATTGGAAAAATTAAGACTAATTACTTGTTCACATGGATGTGTGATTCAAGTAATGGACTAAGGGATCGAGTACATAGTCATGTGCACTGATTAAGTCCACCACAAAAGATATAAGGCTATTCGTCATAGTTTACTAAAGCTCAGTAAATATGATTATACTTACAAGCTTAAGTGTAACTCTAAGACATTGGAAAAGGTTCCAATGCATGGCAGAGCGAATAAGAAGAATCAAATTAGGTAGAAGGATAGAAGTTCCTCAAATCTGAAAAGATGGGAGAGTACTTTAGTATCAGTTTTGTGATCATCTTAATGATGAAGAAACCATATCAAAAATTAGTTCTCTAAGGAAGTCTTAGTGCATTCTTATGACTAAGAAGAAGGGATCTTGAATTGTTGAAATGGTTAAATCAAGAAGATGAGTCATACTTCGTTCCAATACAAGTCTTAGAGTCATACTCCAAGATTATAATTTGAGTGACATGTCTTTAAGAAGGTTTAAAAACACTTATCAAATTTAAGAGTAAAAGTTTTCTACTCTTGTACATTTGAAATTGGTAAGTTGTGATGTTTTAGATAAAACAAAGACCAACTAAGGCCAATTGTGTGAAGTGTTTGTCTTGATTAGAATCCACACTATCTCTTGGATGTTTGACAAGGGAGTCTTATAGGTCAAGAGGATAGTGGGAGTCTTAAAGGTCTTGAAAGTCTCAAGAACTAATCAAGAATGAAACCTGAAGTTCCTCACTAGCACACAACTTGAGGTTTATAACCTATCATGTTGACATATTCTGTGCCCATTCCAGTTAAAGTTAGCTTTGCATATGAGTTCTTAGAGTTCTCAATGTGTTGCACAACAACTTGGAAGCAATGGCAGGCCCTTGAGCTGCCAGGTGGTAAGAAGTTAAGATAGAGTTCAGTCCATATGAGTTCGGATTTGTCATTATCCTTGTCTTGTGACTATGGTTTTGACAATTCACATGGATAAGAACACATACACCATTAATTCTAAGTGTCATAAGGTTTCTCTCCGATTCATGAAAATGATGGTGAGGAAACACTTTCACTAAGTAGATTTAAGTTAGATAGCAATTGTGATATTTGCATTCTCAAGTCGTTAGTGGAGCGTGTGTGGTTTACCGGCACACTAACCTGGATTTGTGAGAAGTGGCAAAAAGGTCTAACCATTATGATTACGACATCCCTCTTCATAATTGTTTAGACACACAAGTGTGCTATCTAAAGGAAGGTGTATGTTTTTGATAAAGTCTTATCAAAACAATCTAGTATCAGAAATCTGAACTTTGGTAAGAAAGTCAATAAAGTATTGATTTCTAGAAGTCGAGCTTTCTGAGTACATGTCAAAGCTAGTGGGAGCATAAGTGTTATGCTAATAATCATCATGTTAGTGGGAGCATGATAATTATGATAAAGATTGCAAGTTAGCAATGTTAATTATAGAAAACAAAAGTTTCAACTGGGAAAGAGTTGTTTTGCTATAATTAAGGGAGAGGAAATTATACTTCATCTCAAATCTATAAGCTTAGATCGTGAGGTTTTAATCATTTAGTCAAGGATATATATAAATTTCATGTTGGAATGGCTCAACATAAGGAGATTCTGTATATGGGTCCATTATTTGTGTTCTAAAATTCGATTATGATTACAGCATCCCTTTTCATAATCTGAATTATGAGAACTTGGCAAATAGAAATGGAAATGTTATAGCAAAAGACTGATTTAGTCTTTATGTGAGACATCATGAATCGTGTCCCATATGCTTCGGATATAGGATTGATTACATGTGCTATATTCATCCTTTCTAAAAGTTTCCAAATGCTTGGGGCATTAAGAAGGGAAAAGGTTTAGAACTGGATATGACTAAAAGGATTAAACAATTGTCGAGGACAATCTAAGGTTTACCAAAGATTGGTTGCTCAAGGACAATTGGAAGTATAGTGATAATTCTGGAAGGACCATATTGACATAATATGTAAGGAGGCAACTCTTGTTTAGAAGTGATAGTCAAAATGAATATGGAAATGTTTCAAAGTCAGAAATTTCAATCTGTGTAAGATTAAAGGAAACTTAATGCAAGAAGGATGTTTCCAAGGAATTGATCTCCTTTGGAATGCTCTGTAATGGTTGTTGTCAAGACTTTATGACTTTGTGCATAACCATTACAAGAGGATCAATGCATATAAGTTTAGAATCTAACAGATTTCAGTAAATGGCATGAATTTGGAATTCTTGCATTTGCAGTAAGGATTTGGGCGTGTGAAAAGATAATCACTGAAGTTATGTTCAATTGATCTAGTTCACAAAGTAAAGATCATAGACAAACATAGTATGCATACTTGGTGTATGGCATGACTAGTGTTTAGAAAAACATAGTGTACATGCTTGGAGCATGGGACAACTATTGTTTTAAATTCAAGAATAAAGTTGATAGCTGAAACAGTATACAATGAATAATGTGTAATCATATGGTGATAAATAAAAGGTGTTTTATTTATGTTCATAGGTTTTGATACCATATTGGATTCAATTATTATTGTGTTTCACTTTGCATGTTTTGACTTCCCGAATAAACTAGGTTATTCTTCCGGAATGACTAAGTTATTCAAACCATCCACAGTCGGTCATATGTTGGAAGTAGATATGAATTAAGACTGTCATGGGTTGGCTTGTAGAGGTCTAAGGTGTTGGACAAAGGGCTACAACACTCATGAGTGCTCATAAGTTCTGAGTATTGGATTCAACCCGCGCTCATTGGAATCACTTCATGGGTTTTATCACGAGTGATCATGAGACGATAATATCTTATATTCTTCAAACCTAGAGATATGAGTTGTTACCATGAGTTGGTTGTACATTGATTGCACGAAAAACGCATTGGTAACTCGATGTTATAAAACGTGTCTTTGTGTATGATTCAACAAGTAGTAGAACAAGCCATATGAGTCGAAGTTTATCCATTCCTTTTACCTTCAGGATAAAAGCGATATGTGTGGGCCCCTCGATGATTTGATGATGACAAATGGAAGTGCTCGGCCGGGCCAGGACTAATTTGATTTGTTCAATTAGTCAGTCGTCATAAATCGGAAATCGGGAAACAAAAAATGGACAGAGAGAATGATTATAATCCATGTCTCAGTCCATATGATATCTAGAATGGAGGAATATATGATCCCTTATCTAATGGACAAGTCATTGACAAAGGTCAGACTTCATCTATAAGGTCAAAGTTCGACAGAAGCTTTTGAGAGCTACGATTGCCAGTTGGTTCTTGAAGTCATACGCAGTAATAGTTTTAGACTTATCTAAGTGGGAGACTATTGGATTAATGTCTAAGTCCATAACTATAATTGGTAAGACTTGACCCGACCGGGCATGGTCCATTTGGGTTGCATGGCATCATGCACTTGGATAGACTATAATGAGAGAAATAAGACACTTATGGTTATTAATATATTATAAGTTCTAGTATATTAATAATAAGAATAATAAGATTATTTAATTAGTATTGATCAAGAATTAATCTAGGATTAATTAAGTGATCAAAAGAAGACTAATTAAATATATGGGTTGATTGTGTAAATCATCCATACTTGTATAGTGGGCTAATGCTCCATGGATAATGAAGTTGGTCTAAAACCCATAGGATGGTCCATGGATGCTCCATGGTGTATTTGAACCCATGGATCCAAGGAAATGGAAAGTCATGACAATTAGAGTTTACCCTAATTGTAACACAATATAAATATCTTATTCATGACCAAAATCGGCCACTAGTGAGAGAAAGAAAGGGCTAGCCGATTTTCATGAAGTGTAGAATTCTCTCAAGTTATTCCAAGTGTATTTGGTGTTGTGTGAACCATTTGAGGTGTCACACTTGGGGCACTAGGCACTCAAGCTTCATGAAGACATTCTACATCAAAGAGGTATGTATTCTATCTTGTTATATTGATAGTTTTGTATGCTAGATTAGGATAATACCTTGGATGTTCATATTTGCATGTATAATAGAGAAAACAGAGATCCAAGGTATTTAGGGTTGCATGTACACTTAGGAGTGTTAGAATGCTCATAACCCAACACTAAGTATATCGAACCACATGCGATATACAAACTATAAATGCAAAGGGGACCAAAAACCCTCTGACGAAACATTTTCATGAACAAAATACTTTCTTTTTAAAAGATATACATTTTTACAAGCATGCATAAATCTCGTATCATAACAAGTTTTACTAAAAAGTATTAAGGCAAGTTACGACACTATGATTGAGCCTCGGGGTATGTAATCAGGTTAAGAATAAATATAGCCTGATCAACTATATTTATCCTGGATTTGACCAATGTACGTCGAGGAATAGTCGTAGTAGTCAGCAAGCCAAAAACTTATAAAATCTAGATTCGCTAAATTGAAATACAATAAGTCTATTGTTAGAAATAATTGAACGTTAAAATATTTGCGCTCCGTAAAAATATAGATAGGCATAGGAAGTCGTTAAATAGAAATTTCTTTTCTTATAAAAATCTCATACCTCTATCCAAGTACAGACAAATGGCCGGATTTCCTTTACCGGGAGACCCCTACTACCTAAACCAGGGCAACGGCGGCTGGATAGAAGAAGACCCAGAGGAAGACCCAGAGGAAATCGAAGAAGAGTTCGAGGAAGTAGTCGAAGAAGAATTCGAAATCGAAGTCGGAGAAGAATACGAAGTCGACGAGGAGATCGTGGAAATTTCTAGCGGAACAGACTCCGAACCGGAAGTAATCAACCCTTCCATCCCCCATCCTCCCGTAATCAGACCATATCAACCGGGACCCATTCCCATCTGGGAAAGCCACCTCTACTACTGGAGCCGTCAGCAACGTGTACGCCTTCCATTCGGCATGTGTCGGGATTTTTACAACGTCAGTGGGGGAGGCTCAGCTGATCGAGCACTTCCTGTTGTCATGAACGCTATAGCTAACCAGAACTACTAGGCAGAACAACAAGTAGCCAGAGTTCGCAAGATCAATGCTGCTACCCAAGGTAACGCCGCTGACATCCGTCGTTTGGAAGGACTACATGAGAATACCCAAATCTACACGGGGACACTTCAGAACCAAATGATAACAGCTCTAGATGAAATAAGAGAGATGAAAGAACAACAAGCAGATTTCAAGAGGCGACTGATGGGAGTCAAACGGTCAGATGCCGAATCCAGCTCCAAACGCCACAAGTAGAGTTTGTTCAAAGCTCCAACAATTTTGATATAGACTAGGACCTCGGATAAAGTTTTTCTCTTATTTTCTTTTGTATCTGTAAACGGAGGCCTCTAGATAGGTCAGATTTTTCCTAAAACTAGAAGCATAATGTAACACACCTTAGGTGTGACATATATATAAATATGCAGTACTTCTTTATATACCTCTCGAAACCCCTGAAATTAACTAAATTGTTGTATCTAATTTGAAACCAAAAACTAAAGTCAAAACAAATTACAAGATACAACTAACCCTCAACTACACGATTGTCAAAACATTAGAAACTTATAGTATTCGTCCTTATTTTCTCTACCAGAACATGCCTCCTCGTAGATCAACACGCAGATACTCAACTCCAGCACCACCTCCACCACCCCCTCCGACTATGGATGCAGCTCTGTTCCAAACTGCTGTAACAGCCGCTGTAACCGCGGCGATGGCTCAAATGAGCAACAATGGGTCAGGAGGAGGAATAAACAGCTTTACAAATGGCCCAAGCCAAGGCCGTCCGGAGTCTGCACTTACAAAGACTTCACCAATGGAAAACCTATTCCCTTTTATGGGACTGGGGGAGTATTGGTTCTGTCCCAATGGATAGAGAAAACGGAAGCCGTATTTGAAATTTGTGCATGCCCTGAAGAAAGCAAAGTAAAATTTGCTGCCTGTACATTCTCTGAACGCGCCTTAACATGGTGGAACGGCCACGTCAAGACACTAACCCTAGTGGTGGCGAACTCCATGGGTTGGGAAAACTTGAAGTGAATGCTCCTTCGGGAATACTGCCCAAGAGGCGAGATTCAGAAGCTTGAACAATAATTGTGGAACCTTTCGATGGTAGGCTCGGACATCGCAGGCTACACCAACAGGTTCAGCGATTTGATAACACTTTGTCCAGGGATGTTGATTCTAGAAAGCCAAAAAGTGGAGAGGTACATCTGGGGATTATCACCCCAACTGCGAGGAAGTGTGTTAGCTTCCAAGCCCATGACCTTCGACAGTGCCAAGGAACTGGCGCAATCTCTCGTTGATCATGGCGTCTGCCAAGGAGTCACGACTATCGTAGCTGAACCAACCAAAGGGAACAACGACAACAATAACAATGCCAACAACAACAGCAAGAAGAAATTCTGGAACAAGAGAAAGGGGCAAACCTCGCAAGAACCTTCAAAGAAACAAATGGTGGCGGTTCATGCTGCTACTGCTCCCGCCACAACTCCTACAACCCCGACGCCAACGAAACAATATGCAGGGAACTTGCCCAAGTGCAGCAAATGCAACTACCATCACCACGGTAATTGCCACGAGATGTACTATAAGAACTACGACAGGAAAGGGCACACCGCCCGTTTCTGTAAAGCGCCAGTGTGGCCAGTCACTCAAGTTCCTGGTACTGGGGTAAGCCAAGCATGTTATGGATGTGGAGAAACTGGGCATTTCAAGAGGGACTGCCCCAAGACAAGGAATGTTGGTGGTATTGGGAGAGTGCTGGCGATAGGTCAAAATGATGCAATAACTGATCCAACAGTAGTTACGGGTACGTTTCTCCTCGACAACATTTATGCATGCATACTGTTTGACTGCGGTGCGGAGAGAAGTTTTGTGAGTCATAAATTCAAACATCTTCTTAACCAAAGACGCCAACCACTTAATAAAATATTCACTGTAGAAATGGCTAATGGAAAAACAGAAAGCACAAGTGATATGTACGTAGGGTGCACATTAAATTTAAACGAACACTTATTTCAAATCGACCTTATGTCCATTTCGAGAAGAAGTTTTGATGTAATCATCGGTATGGACTGGTTGAGTCTTCACCATGCCGACATTCTTTGCCATGAAAAGGCCGTTCGTCTCAATCTGCCCAACGGTGAAAATCTTATCATATATGGAGATAAACCTAGTTCAAATTTGCAAATCATCTCCTGTATTAAAGCACAAAAATATCTTCGCAAGGAATATCGTGCCTTTTTAGCCCACGTAGTAGACCAGAAGCAAGAACCAAAGAACATTAAAGACATTCCGGAGGTTTGCAACTTCCCAGACATTTTCCCAGAAAATCTCCCAGGAATCCCACCGGAACGTCAAGTCGAATTCAGAATCGACTTAATCCCCGGAGCAACCCCAGTAGCAAAGTCACCTTACCGTTTAGCTCCTGCCGAGATGCAGGAACTGTCCAGTCAATTGAACGAGCTCTTGAGCAAGGGATTCATCAGACAAAGCTTCTCACCATGGGGAGCACCAGTCCTATTCATGAAAAAGAAGGACAGGTCTTTTCGCATGTGCATCGATTATCGAGAACTGAACAAACTGACAATCAAGAACCAATATCCCCTTCCACGTATAGACGATCTATTCGACCAACTACAAGGAGCGAGCTACTTCTCAAAGATCGACCTAAGATCTGGTTATCACCAACTAGGAGTACTGGAAGGAGACATCCCCAAAACGGCTTTCCGAACACGATATGGTCACTACGAGTTTGTAGTAATGCCCTTCGGATTGACAAATGCTCCAGCAGTGTTCATGGATTTGATGAACCGAGTATGTCGTCCCTTCCTGGAGAAATTCGTGATCGTGTTCATAGATGATATACTCATCTATTCTAGAAACCAGGAAGAACACAGCCAACATCTCCGCCAGGTTCTGGAAACATTAAGGGCAGAGAAACTTTACGCAAAATTTTCCATGTGCGAATTCTAGATTCGAGAGGTGGATTTCCTAGGACACGTAGTAAGCAAGGAGGGGATACACGTGGATCCCTCGAAGATCAAGGCAATAGAGAGTTGGACGATTCCAAGAACCCCTACAGAGATCCGACATTTTTTGGGACTCGTCGGGTATTACCGAAGGTTCATACAAAATTTCTCCAAGATTGCCAAGCCACTAACCACAGTAACTCAGAAGAATGTGACCTTCGAATGGGGAGAAAAACAAGATGTCGCGTTTCAAACGCTAAAACGAGCATTATGTAGTGCGCCCATCCTAACCCTGCCAGAAGGGACGGAGGACTTCGTGGTCTATTGTGATGCATCAAACCAAGGACTCGGGTGTGTCCTGATGCAACGAGGGAAGGTCATCGCCTATGCCTCAAGACAACTATAGATGCATGAAGTGAACTACACAACGCACGATCTTGAGCTAGGAGCAGTCGTCTTCGCTCTAAAGATATGGAGACACTACCTCTACGGCACGAAATGTACGATATTCACTGACCATAAAAGCCTTCAACATATCCTCAACCAGAGAGAACTCAACATGAGACAAAGACGGTGGGTAGAACTACTAAGTGATTACGAATGCGAAATTCGATATCACTCCGGAAAGGCTAATGTAGTGGCTGATGCACTCAGTCGGAAGGAATACTCAGGTCGCCGAGTGAAGTCCCTAACTATGACGATCCATTCACACCTGTGCACGCAAATCAAGGAAACCCAAATAGAAGCCTTGAAATCCGAAAATGTGGCAGGAGAAGCCCTAAGAGGAATGGATAAGAACCTTGAAACCATGAACGACGGAGTTCGTTATTTCATGGATCGAATATAGACAACGAAGTTTGGTGGATTCAGAGAAATCGTCATGGACGAAGCCCATAAAACACGATACTCCATACATCCCAGCTCCGACAAGATGTATCTCGACCTCAAGAAGTTGTACTGGTGGCCGAACATGAAAGCCAAAATTGCTACCTACGTGAGTAAATGTCTGACGTGCGCTAAGGTCAAAATAGAATACCAAAAGCCTTCGGGTTTATTACAACAACCAGAAATACCCGAATGGAAGTGGGAGCGGATAACCATGGATTTCATAACCAAGTTACCCAAAACTACAAGCGGACTCGACACCATTTGGGCAATTGTCGACAGTTTAACTAAATCAGCACATTTTTTACCGATCAAAGAGACGGATAAATTGGAGAAGTTAACAAGGACATACCTCAGGGAAATTGTACGACTGCATGGTGTGACCGTATCCATTATCTCGGACCGAGATAGTAGATTCACCTCAAGGTTCTGGCAGTCACTACAAAAAGATTTGGGGACAAGACTAGACATGAGTACCGCTTATCACCCACAAACCGACGGCCAGAGTGAGAGAACCATACAAACCCTAGAAGACATGCTGAGAGCTTGCGTAATCGATTTTGGCAAAGCATGGGACACACATCTACCCTTGGTCGAATTCTCGTACAACAATAGCTACCACACCAGTATCAAAGCTGCCCCGTTCGAAGCCCTCTATGGCCGCGAAGTGTAGGTCACCCTTATGCTGGGCCGAAGTGGGGGACACACAACTAGCAAAAGGACAAGCAACTGACAACACACTTACTGGGCCAAAAATCATAAGGGAAACTACAGAGAAGATTGTTCAAATCCGAGAACGTCTAAAGGCATCAAGGGATAGACAAAAGAGTTATGCAGATAAGAGACGAAAACCCTTGGAATTCCAAGTTGGAGACCGTGTCCTACTAAAAGTCTCGCCTTGGAAAGGATTAATACGCTTCGGAAAACGTGGGAAACTGAACCCCAGATACATCGGACCATTCGAGATCCTTGCCAGGATCGGTCCAGTGGCTTACAAACTTAGACTACCTCAGGAACTCCACAACGTACACCCTACCTTTCACGTATCAAACCTAAAGAAGTGCTTATCCGATGAGACCCTTGTCGTCCCTCTAGATGAAATTGCAATAAATGAAAACCTCCATTTTGTAGAGGAACCAGTAGAGATTATGGATCGGGAAGTCAAAAGAACTAAACAAAGCCGCATACCTATCGTAAAGGTCCGATGGAACGCCAAGCGAGGACCTGAATACACCTGGGAACAAGAGGATCAGATGAAACAAAAATACCCGCATCTTTTTCCTTAAACTGTAAACTCTATCTTAGATTAAATTTCGGGACGAAATTTCCTTAACAGGGGGATGATGTGACAACCCTATATTTTTCCAAAAGCATTGTAACGCTCAAAAGTCAAATATAACTAAATTAACCTTGAAAATAAAGTATTCAAATATCTAAGTTGGGATGCATCAAATACTAGATAACCCGTCAAGGTTTTGAAAACATAAAGAACACTCAAAACCGGGTTATATTGAAGAAATTATAACCACTCGTATATTTACGACACGCCATTAAAACATTATTCGACGTAACAAGTAAAATCTCAATAATGTGCATTTTAGCCTTAAGTATCTAAACAAAAATCGTAGATCTCTTTAAAAGGTGAGCGTGCATAAAAAGATCGCCCAAATTGGACCTCGTATGAAGAAGTTACGAATTTTCGAAGTTTCGTAACAGTAGTAGAGAGCTAAAAACTCGGATTTAAGATCGAGTGTTATTTAACTATCGCCACCTAAACGGAAGTTGAAGATCTCCTCAGTGGTAATAAAACGATAAAAAGACAAACGAAAACCGACGTCGAATAAAGAACCTACGAGTTTTTAACGAACTTTAGGAGGCCCAGCCTATTAAAAATATATCATTAAAAATAAAGACAACACTAGCCGACGGAGTCTAAATGAAAGTTGTAGAGCATAATGCCACCTACGCGTGGATATAAAGAACACGAAAAACGGAGCTCGTACGCGAAAGTTACGGAATTTAGAAGAGGACAGGCCGGATTACTCCCCGCGTACTAGACCCAGAGTCGAGTCCCATCGGCCCGCCCAAGCTACGCTTAGCTAGCCAGGGGTCGTAAGCCATGACGCATTTTTACGCCCAGCGTAACGAGGTACGCACTGCGTACGTGAGTACGCCCCGCGTACTCCAAAATTACGCCCCGCGTACTCACTCTTCCAGCACTATAAATAGATGGCATGAGCTTCGAGTTTTGGCACACCTTCACAATTCCTCAGCCATTCTCCCAGTTCCAGAGACCATTTCCTTACCTTGGTTTCCGCACTCGAGCCCCGACGAAAGATCTACGCTGCAGAGATCCCCGAAGAGCCCGACGACGCAACTATCCGCGATCGAAGTTCTACCTAACTCTAGCTTATCTCTTCAAACTTAACGAGTGAGTTCATACCCCTACTTTTCAATTCTTTTTCATGTTTTAGGGGGAAATACAAGTACATTACACGTTAAAGAATCGTTTTATAAACATAAACGAAATTTCTATCTTCGAATATCGATACAAACATCTTATGTATACAAGAGCTATTATGTCACTAAGTTATTTCTATTAAATGGAAAATACTATCTGAAAAACTATAATGGGTATAGTTAACAAGTCAGTCCAACATTTTACATATACATCTTGAAAAAAAACGAAACACTTTCAAAAGAAGTAAAGTCATTTCACTGTAAATCTACTTATACTAGGCAATGTGAGATATTCAAACTTCAACGTACATTTTTGTATGCATTTCAAGTCCTGTATTATATACCATAATCTCTTCGAGGGAGAGCGTGATACTTGTGTATAGATCCATACGGGATTGACAATCCCCCACCTAAACTATTAGCTATAGTGAGACCGGCAGGTCTGGGGTGACAAATGTCATAACACTACAACACCTGAAGAATGTTGTTACAGGCCGTCAGTGTCAATAGTATGGTTATAAAACTCACATAAAAGTATAAAAACAAGTTTAGTTTACGAGATTCATATATGCATTTCAGTTTTCCATTTTTATTTTAATACAAATTTTATTATTCTTATTCAAGTATGAAAAACACTAACGCACTCCAACACCGGAAACTTTTCAAATCATTTATAGAAAATATTGGATTTCTGAAAACCTCGTTCATCGATTTACTATCAAAAAGGACATACTTTTCAATACAAAGCACTTATGAACTCACCAACTGAATTGTTGACACTTTTTCGAAACCACTTGTATTTCTCAGGAAATCAGTAATACAGGTAACCACCAGCTTTTGGAGAAGGGAACACTAAGGATGTTTTATTATTGAACATTTATCATCTCATTGTAATATTCTTTTGCTAATATGTATAACGCAACAACATACGTTTTCATTATATATGTGATGGTTGTGTTACTTTCTTTACAATATCCAATGGTTGTGATACTACGTGAAGTCATCCACCCCCGAATGTTTCCGCCATTCTGGTTTGGGGGTGTGAAAGATTGGTATCAGAGCATTGTTTATAGTGAACTAAGTATATCGAAGCACATGCAATATACAAACTATAAATGCAAAGGGGACCAAAAACCCTCTGACGAAACATTTTCATGAACAAAATACTTTCTTTTTAAAAGATATACATTTTTACAAGCATGCATAAATCTCGTATCATAACAAGTTTTACTAAAAAGTATTAAGGCAAGTTACGACACTACGATTGAGCCTCGGGGTATGTAATCAAGTCAAGAATAAATATAGCCTGATCAACTATATTTATCCTGGATTTGACCAATGTACGTCGAGGAATAGTCGTAGTAGTCAACAAGCCAAAAACTTATAAAATCTAGATTCGCTAAATTGAAATATTATAAGTCTATTGTTAGAAATAATTGAACGTTAAAATATTTGCGCTCCGTAAAAATATAGATAGGCATAGGAAGTCGTTAAATAGAAATTTCTTTTCTTATAAAAATCTCATACCTCTATCCCAGTACAGACAAATGGCCGGATTTCCTTTATCGGGAGACCCCTACTACCTAAACCAGGGTAACGGCGGCTGGATAGAAGAAGACCCGGAGGAAGACCCAGAGGAAATTGAAGAAGAGTTCGAGGAAGTAGTCGAAGAAGAATTCGAAATCGAAGTCGGAGAAGAATACGAAGTCGACGAGGAGATCGTGGAAATTTCTAGCGGAACAGACTCCGAACCGGAAGTAATCAACCCTTCCATCCCCCATCCTCCCGTAATCAGACCATATCAACCGGGACCCATTCCCATCTGGGGAAGCCACCTCTACTACTGGAGCCGTCAGCAAGGTGTACGCCCTCCATTCGGCATGTGTCGGGATTTTTACAACGTCAGTGGGGGAGGCTCAGCTGATCGAGCACTTCCTGTTGTCGTGAACGCTATAGCTAACCAGAACTACCAGGCAGACCAATAAGTAGCCAGAGTTCGCAAGATCAATGCTGCTACCCAAGGTAATGCCGCTGACATCCGCCGTTTGGAAGGACTACATGAGAATACCCAAATCTACACGGGGACACTTCAGAACCAAATGATAACAGCTCTAGATGAAATAAGAGAGATGAAAGAACAACAAGCAGATTTTGAGAGGCGACTGATGGGAGTCAAACGGTCAGATGTCGAATCCAGCTCCAAACGCCACAAGTAGAGTTTGTTTAAAGCTCCAACAATTTTGATATAGACTAGGACCTCGGATAAAGTTTTTCTCTTATTTTCTTTTGTATCTGTAAACGGAGACCTCTAGATAGGTCAGATTTTTCCTAAAACTAGAAGCATAATGTAACACACCTTAGGTGTGACATATATATAAATATGCAGTACTTCTTTATATACCTCTCGAAACCCCTGAAATTAACTAAATTGTTGTATCTAATTTGAAACCAAAAACTAAAGTCAAAACAAATTACAAGATACAACTAACCCTCAACTACACGATTGTCAAAACATTAGAAACTTATAGTATTCGTTCTTATTTTCTCTACCAGAACATGCCTCCTCGTAGATCAACACGCAGAAACTCAACTCCAGCACCACCTCCACCACCCCCTCCAACTATGGATGCAGCTATGTTCCAAACTGCTGTAACAGCCGCTGTAACCACGGCGACGGCTCAAATGAGCAACAATGGGTCAGGAGGAGGAATAAACAGGTTTACAAATGGCCCAAGCCAAGACCGTCCAGAGTCTGCACTTACAAAGACTTCACCAATGGAAAACTTATTCCTTTTTATGGGACTGGGGGAGTATTGGTTCTGTCCCAATGGATAGAGAAAACGGAAGCCGTATTTGAAATTTGCGCATGCCCTGAAGAAAGCAAAGTAAAATTTGCTGCCTGTACATTCTCTGAACGCGCCTTAACATGGTGGAATGGCCACGTCAAGACACTAACGCTAGTGGTGGCGAACTCCATGGGTTGGGAAAACTTGAAGCGAATGCTCCTTCGGGAATACTGCCCAAGAGGCGAGATTCAGAAGCTTGAACAAGAATTGTGGAAACTTTCGATGGTAGGCTCGGACATCGCAGGCTACACCAACAGGTTCAGCGATTTGATAACACTTTGTCTAGGGATGTTGATTCTAGAAAGCCAAAAAGTGGAGAGGTACATCTGGGGATTATCACCCCAACTGCGAGGAAGTGTGTTAGCTTCCAAGCCCATGACATTCGACAGTGCCAAGGAACTGGCGCAATCTCTCATTGATCATGGCGTCTGCCAAGGAGTCACGACTATCGTAGTTGAACCAACCAAAGGGAACAACGACAACAATAACAATGCCAACAACAACAAGAAGAAGAAATTCTGGAACAAGAGAAAGGGGCAAACCTCGCAAGAACCTTCAAAGAAACAAATGGTGGCGGTTCATGCTGCTACTGCTCCCGCCACAACTCCTACAACCCCGACGCCAACGAAACAATATGCAGGGAACTTGCCCAAGTGCAGCAAATACATTAAATTTAAATGAACACTTATTTCAAATCGACCTTATATCCATTTCGATAAGAAGTTTTGATGTAATCATCGGTATGGACTGGTTGAGTCTTCACCATGCCGACATTCTTTGCCATGAAAAGGCCGTTCGTCTCAATCTGCCCAACGGTGAAAATCTTATCATATATGGAGATAAACCTAGTTCAAATTTGCAAATCGTCTCCTGTATTAAAGCACAAAAATATCTTCGCAAGGAATACCATGCCTTTCTAGCCCACGTAGTAGACCAGAAGCAAGAACCAAAGAACATTAAAGACATTCCGGAGGTCTGCAACTTCCCAGACATTTTCCCAGAAGATCTCCTAGGAATCCCACCGGAACGTCAAGTCGAATTCAGAATCGACTTAATCCCCGGAGCAACCCCAGTAGCAAAGTCACCTTACCGTTTCGCTCCTGCCGAGATGCAGGAACTGTCCAGTTAATTGAACGAGCTCTTGAGCAAGGGATTCATCAGACCCAGCTTCTCACCATGGGGAGCACCAGTCCTATTCATGAAAAAGAAGGACGGGTCTTTTCGCATGTGCATCGATTATCGAGAACTGAACAAACTGACAATCAAGAACCGATATCCCCTTCCACGTATAGACGATCTGTTCGACCAACTACAAGGAGCGAGCTACTTCTCAAAGATCGACCTAAGATCTGGTTATCACCAACTACGAGTACTGGAAGGAGACATCCCCAAAACGGCTTTCCGAACACGATATGGTCACTACGAGTTTGTAGTAATGCCCTTCGGATTGACAAACGCTCCAGCAGTGTTCATGGATTTGATGAACCGAGTATGTCGTCCCTTCCTGGACAAATTCGTGATCGTGTTCATAGATGATATACTCATCTATTCTAGAAACCAGGAAGAACACAGCCAACATCTCCGCCAGGTTCTGGAAACATTAAGGGTAGAGACACTTTACGCAAAATTTTCCAAGTGCGAATTCTGGATTCGAGAGGTGGATTTCCTAGGACACGTAGTAAGAAAGGAGGGGATACACATGGATCCCTCGAAGATCAAGGCAATAGAGAGTTGGACGATTCCAAGAACCCCTACAGAGATCCGGCAATTTTTGGGACTCACCGGGTATTACCGAAGGTTCATACAAAATTTCTCCAAGATTGCCAAGCCACTCACCACACTAACTCAGAACAATGTGACCTTCGAATGGGGAGAAAAACAAGATGCCGCATTTCAAACGCTAAAACGAGCATTATGTAGTGCTCCCATCCTAACCCTGCCAGAAGGGTCGGAGGACTTCGTGGTCTATTGTGATGCATCAAACCAAGGACTCGGGTGTGTCCTGATGCAACGAGGGAAGGTCATCGCCTATGCCTCAAGACAACTAAAGACGCATGAAGTGAACTACACAACGCACGATCTTGAGCTAGGAGCAGTCGTCTTCGCTCTAAAGATATGGAGACACTACCTCTACGGCACGAAATGTACGATATTCACTGACCATAAAAGCCTTCAACATATCCTCAACCAGAGAGAACTCAACATGAGATAAAGACGGTGGGTAGAACTACTAAGTGATTACGAATGCGAAATTCGATATCACCCCGGAAAGGCTAATGTAGTGGCTGATGCACTCAGTCGGAAGGAATACTCAGGTCGCCGAGTGAAGTCCCTAACTATGGCGATCCATTCACACCTGTCCACGAAAATCAAGGAAACCCAAATAGAAGCCTTGAAATCCGAAAATTGCTGAACATGAAAGCCGAAGTTGTACTGGTGGCCGAACATGAAAGCCGAAATTGCTACCTACGTGAGTAAATGTCTAACGTGCGCTAAGGTCAAAATAGAATACCAAAAGCCTTCGGGTTTATTACAACAACCAGAAATACCCGAATGGAAGTTAACAAGGACATACCTCAGGGAAATTGTACGACTGCATGGTGTGCCCGTATCCATTATCTCGGACCGAGATAGTAGATTCACCTCAAGGTTCTGGCAGTCACTACAAAAAGATTTGGGGACAAGACTAGACATGAGTACCGCTTATCACCCACAAACCGACGGCCAGAGCGAGAGAACCATACAAACCCTAGAAGACATGCTGAGAGCTTGCATAATCGATTTTGGCAAAGCATGGGACACACATCTACCCTTGGTCGAATTCTCGTACAACAATAGCTACCACACCAGTATCAAAGCTGCCCCGTTCGAAGCCCTCTATGGCCGCAAGTGTAGGTCACCCTTATGCTGGGCCGAAGTGGGGGACACACAACTAGCAAAAGGACAAACAACTGACAACACACTTACTGGGCCAGAAATCATAAGGGAAACTACAGAGAAGATTGTTCAAATCTGAGAACGTCTAAAGGCATCAAGGGATAGACAAAAGAGTTATGCAGATAAGAGACGAAAACCCTTGGAATTCCAAGTTGGAGACCGTGTCCTACTAAAAGTCTCGCCTTGGAAAGGATTAATACGCTTCGGAAAACGTGGGAAACTGAACCCCAGATACATCGGACCATTCGAGATCCTTGCCAGGATCGGTCCAGTGGCTTACAAACTTAGACTACCTCAGGAACTCCACAGCGTACACCCTACCTTTCACGTATCAAACCTAAAGAAGTACTTATCCGATGAGACCCTTGTTGTCCTTCTAGACGAAATTGCAATAAATGAAAACCTCCATTTTTGTAGAGGAACCAGTAGAGATTATGGATCGGGAAGTCAAAAGAACTAAACAAAGCCGCATACCTATTGTAAAGGTCCGATGGAACGCCAAGCGAGGACCTGAATACACCTGGGAACGAGAGGATCAGATGAAACAAAAATACCCGCATCTTTTTCCTTAAACTGTAAACTCTATCTTAGATTAAATTTCGGGACGAAATTTCCTTAACAGGGGGATGATGTGACAACCCTATATTTTTCCAAAAGCATTGTAACGCTCAAAAGTCAAATATAACTAAATTAACCTTGAAAATAAAGTATTCAAATATCTAAGTTGGGATGCATCAAATACTAGATAACGCGTCAAGGTTTCCGAAAACATAAAGAACACTCAAAACCGGGTTATATTGAAGAAATTATAACCACTCGTATATTTACGACACGCCATTAAAACATTATTCGACGTAACAAGTAAAATCTCAATAATGTGCATTTTAGCCTTAAGTATCTAAACAAAAATCGTAGATCTCGTTAAAAGGTGAGCGTGCATAAAAAGATCGCCCAAATTGGACCTCGTATGAAGAAGTTACGAATTTTCGAAGTTTCGTAACAGTAGTAGAGAGCTAAAAACTTGGATTTAAGATCGAGTGTTATTTAACTATCGCCACCTAAACGGAAGTTGAAGATCTCCTTAGTGGTAATAAAATGATAAAAAGACAAACGAAAACCGACGTCGAATAAAGAACCTACGAGTTTTTAACGAACTTTAGGAGGCCCGGCCTATTAAAAATATATCATTAAAAATAAAGACAAAACTAGCCGACGGAGTCTAAATGAAAGTTGTAGAGCATAATCCCACCTACGCGTGGATATAAAGAACACGAAAAACGGAGCTCGTACGCGAAAGTTACGGAATTTAGAAGAGGACAGGCCGGATTACGCCCCGCGTACTAGACCCAGAGTCGAGTCCCATCGGCCCGCCCAAGCTACGCTTAGCTAGCCAGGGGTCGTAATCCATGACGCATTTTTACGCCCAGCGTAACGAGGTACGCACTGCGTACGTGAGTACGCCCCGCGTACTCCAAAATTACGCCCCGCGTACTCACTCTTCCAGCACTATAAATAGATGGCATGAGCTTCGAGTTTTTGCACACCTTCACAATTCCTCAGCCATTCTCCCAGTTCCAGAGACCATTTCCTTACCTTGGTTTCCGCACTCGAGCCCCAACGAAAGATTTACGCTGCAGAGATCCCCGAAGAGCCCGACGACGCAACTATCCGCGATCGAAGTTCTACCTAACTCTAGCTTATCTCTTCAAACTTAACGAGTGAGTTCATACCCCTACTTTTCAATTCTTTTTCATGTTTTAGGGGGGAAATACAAGTACATTACACGTTAAAGAATCGTTTTATAAACATAAACGAAATTTCTATCTTCGAATATCGATACAAACATCTTATGTATACAAGAGCTATTATGTCACTAAGTTATTTCTATTAAATGGAAAATACTATCTGAAAAACTATAATGGGTATAGTTAACAAGTCAGTCCAACATTTTACATATACATCTTGAAAAAAAAAAACGAAACACTTTCAAAAGAAGTAAAGTCATTTCACTGTAAATCTACATATACTAGGCAATGTGAGATATTCAAACTTCAACGTACATTTTTGTATGCATTTCAAGTCCTATATTATATACCATAATCTCTTGGAGGGAGAGCGTGATACTTGTGTATAGATCTATACGGGATTGACAATCCCGCACCTAAACTTTGTATTAAAATAAAAATGGAAAACTGAAATGCATATATGAATCTCGTAAACTAAACTTGTTTTTATACTTTTATGTGAGTTTTATAACCATACTATTGACACTGACGGCCTGTAACAACATTCTTCAGGTGTTGTAGTGTTATGACATTTGTCACCCCAGACCTGCCGGTCTAACTATAGCTAATAGTTTAGGTGCGGGATTGTTAATCCCGTATAGATCTATACACAAGTATCACGCTCTCCCTCCAAGAGATTATGGTATATAATAGAGGACTTGAAATGCATACAAAAATGTACGTTGAAGTTTGAATATCTCACATTGCCTAGTATAAGTAGATTTACAGTGAAATGACTTTACTTCTTTTGAAAGTGCTTCGTTTTTTTTTTCAAGATGTATATGTAAAATCTTGGACTGACTTGTTAACTATACCCATTATAGTTTTTCAGATAGTATTTTCCATTTAATAGAAATAACTTAGTGACATAATAGCTCTTGTATACATAAGATGTTTGTATCGATATTCGAAGATAGAAATTTCGTTTATGTTTATAAATCGATTCTTTAACGTGTAATGTACTTGTATTTCCCCCCTAAAACATGAAAAAGATTTGAAAAGTAGGGGTATGAACTCACCAACTTAATTGTTGACACTTTTTCAAAACCACTTGTATTTCTCAGGAAATCAGTAATACAGGTAACCACCAGCTTTTGGAGAAGGGAACACTAAGGATGTTTTATTATTGAACATTTATCATCTCATTGTAATATTCTTTTGCTAATATGTATAACGCAACAACATACGTTTTCATTATATATGTGATGGTTGTGTTACTTTCTTTACAATATCCAATGGTTGTGATACTACGTGAAGTCATCCACCCCCGAATGTTTCCACCATTCTGGTTTGGGGGTGTGACATATAGTCAAGAAAATCTACACCTAATGAAAGTCATGGGGTTTTAGCCCATGATTTCAGCAATGGAAGTCAGAAAAACAAATTATATATGCAATGACATGATTAAACTAGAATATAAAATCATAATTAAGAATTTATTGCCTTATTTCTCTCAATTCCCAAGCTACAATAGATTTCTTCACTTCCAAGCTTCGATTAAGATCCTTGGCCTTCAAAAATTGTTAGTAGCTTCAAGAAAAAGTTCCCAATTCGGAGAAGAATGGCATCTATGTACATTTTAGCGGAAAACGGATCACCATGATGTGGTAAGGCCACCATGTTGTGGTCTTCATTGTTATACCCTATACGACAAGTCTTCGAAGTCAATCGAGAAAGGTCTCAACACCACGTCGTAGGGATGTCACCACGACGTGTTGAGTATATTTTTCCTCATTTAATAGTCTTCAATAAAATTCCTTAGCTTCTAGCTTCCAGGTTCCTTTCTGCTTCAAGCATATCTTTTACCACGACAACATAATATGTAACAAATTAGGTACCTTTTGTTCTATAAAGGGCATAAAAGTAATTAAAAATATTAAGATCTGGTGTACAAATATATGTATAGATAAGCACATATATGTATACCTCACACTTATTCTTTGGTTGCCCCCAAGCAAATTGATTTTTATTATCTCACCAATATCACATAAAACAATCCATTTCAAAACCACCCATTATCCCAAGACTGTAATGCATGCATTTGTTTCTATGATTCCTAAAAACATTCCATTCATAGATACTCACAATCCATATGAACCTTCACTCCTAAGCTTATACGACACTCATTTTTGCAACCCTTTGAATCCATCCCCATAAATCTTTCTTAACCTCAAGGTATTTTTGGTTAAACTACCAAGCATACATATACTCTAGAAATAATTACAACATAATACCACAATGGAGCTCTTTGGAATTCATCTCTTCTTTGATGTTTGTCTTTCAATTCTTTGAATTCACCATCTTTTTATTTGATTTTTGGTATCTTCAAATTTTATAACTTCTTCAATATTTTTGATCTTTGTATTTTTTTTCATACTTTGTCAGGTCCAAAATTCTTCAACTTTTTGGTAATTTCTCTCTTTTTTTCTCACTTTTTTTTTCACTTAAAGTCCTACATGCTTAAGCAAGGATCTTAACTTCAACCTTTATTGGTTAGAGACATTAGTCTAAGTGCAATGACTACATAAGCTTTCCTGGATGGATTCCGGGTATAGGCTGCAAAACATGTTACATCATATAAGCTACCAAATTACCTTTCATACCTCATGACTTTTCACTAGGAAATAGGAAGCCACAAATACACAATATCATGTGTTGGCTCGGGTAAACATTTGGGTTCTCATCAGATCATCACATCCAATACTAGCAAAAATTTTAATTAGTTAGGTTTTCCCAGATTAAACTATTGTTTGAAGTCTATATGAATGCAAATTTTGAAAACTAGCAATGCCAATTTTGAAAAATCAAATGCTTTTTTTCTCTAATGCAATATACCCCCTACCCCACCCTTAATTCATGCAATGTCCTCATTGCATGCTATGCAAGACATAAAATTAAAGATGGAGAAAAAAGAACAGACCCCCCTAGGATAGAATATGCATCTTGAATCGTGTGGATGATGTGTAACATAGCTTGATCAAAGGTGTGGAAATGGAAGTGTTGATCGCTACAGAAGGTGACTCAAAGACTTGGATACTTATACTTCAACATGTAGATGATTAGACATGAAAATCGGACTCGAAAAGGCATCACCTCGTAGTATTGAAGGACACCTCGTGGTGGGCTTGGTGTATTAATTTTTTCGTGTTCTTACTGCGACAACACATCATGATGAAGGGTACCACATTATGTTGGGAATGAAATGGCACAAATAAGTGTTGTATATATCAGATTTTTTCAATACTTCTTAGCACCAACATAGAATAAAGTTTTGGTGACTAGAATCTTCACTCGTTTGCTCAAATTGACACTCAAAATGCTCAACTCTCGCTTCTCTCGCCATTTTCTAATAACTCTAAAGTGCATGATTCTTTTGCCAAAACTACCCCTCGCTTGGACTAAAAAATTCCTGGGAATCTAAAGCAAAGAAAAGTGATAAAACTAGGAAATAAATTTAAATAACCAAATAAAAAGATAATAATCCAAAACAACCACACTAAACAAACAAAATAAAAATAAACATGTCTTAAATCCATTTGCGAGAAAACTATAAAACTCTCTCATTCCTCATTATCATAATCATCACCACTTCCTCCACTACCACTAGCTCCTCCCTGTCGCTCTCTCCAAAGCTCCTCCCAACTTGGAACATACATATATGTAGCCGGAAATCGGGTAGATTGAAGTGCATTACTTGCATCATTAAATCCAAACTCATATTCATATAGTTGACACCACGTGCCAAGTTATCTTGGAATTGTCTCAAAGTCACATTATATGGATCCATCGGGATCTCATCCTCGTTCGGTGTCAATGGTAGTTCATCTTCATCCGGTTCTTCACCTCTCGGTCTCACCTGCCTCCCGGTTTGGTTGCGGGGAGTATCATTAGGAATTGAAAATTTACCCAACTCATTGTTAATCACAATATTAGCTCATTTATACAGAAGAGAAGAAAAAGTTTATTGAGGCTCAATTGTCAAAAACATGGCTTTACGCTTGTCAAGAATGCCAAAAGAACATGCAATCCAAGTGATCAACATCCCACAATGTAAAGGAGAACCATGGTGATCTTTTCCCGCCCGGATTGAGAGAAATTCTGCCAAAAGGAAATGGAGGTCCACATAGATATCAGGAGTGATGAGGGCCCATAAGAAAAACACATCTAATGTTTGGACCTTGTCCCCTCTTGCCGCTTGTTGGGACATATTTATGTGGTTTATGCTAGTTTATATTATTTAAAATGGTTTGTAGGGTTTGCGGTTAAGTGGACCGAAATCCTTCTTGATTTCAGTCTGAGTAGGTTTCGTAGGGCTCGGGATTTTATTAAACTTTGTATTTAGATCATATATAGGTGATAGCCGTTTACATTTTCCTATTGTTGATCATATTGTATTCGACTGTCAAGAGTGCATTCATATGTACCAGATGATTAATCAATATATCGTGTGCATTTGACGTTTTGTGTGTTTTTGAATAGTTGCTTGATTAACATTCCACATTCTTTAAGCAATTAAGATTGATATTGCATAAGATAATTATGGGACTTACAATTGGTAGCATAGCTTTAAAGGGTATCAATCGATTCAAGGACCTTGGGCTCGTTATTTTTTTGTTTTTGGATTATTGATTTAATTGGAACTTTTGATTAAATTGATAAATTCTTCAATTCTTAGTGAAACCGTTCTTGGGTGTTCTTCGTGTTCATCGTGAATTTTGGGCATATTCTTCTGATTCGTCGGGATTAAATTTGGAACCTTATCAAGTGAATCACGCATTTTAAGGAATTTGATTTGTTCCTGTTTCAAATAACTGTCTTGCTTTATGTCCACTTGATTCAATTTTTGTTTTTTTGTTTTCGGTCCAATATCACAAACATTAAACAAATTTTGATTTCGGTCAAATATCAATTCAATTTTTTTTTAATTTTTTTAATTTTTTATATTTTGTTCATTGTTTCCGGCAAATTGATTTTAAAAAATGATTTTAAAATTGTTTTCGGTCATTGTTTTACAATTTTTTTTGAACCGGCAACTTATTTTATAATTAATAAAACAAAACCAGGTTGGATAGGATACATTGTTTTAATTACATAACGAGAGGGTTTGCATTCCTTACTCTCCATTCTAAGTTATTATTACCACTTCTATGTTTCATCCAAACAAAAGTTTGGGCCTTTACAATAGAAATTATTTTCACCAGTTCAGTTTCAATTTTGTTAAAAATTCTATCGTTTCTGGCTCTCCAGAATACCCCAGAATACCTAAATAAAATCGTAATTAGTGTTTTTTTTTTTTTTTTTTTGGGACAATTCCCCCATTTGATAGTGAAATCAATAATGTTTTGGACTATTTGGAAATCAGTCATAGGGATATTGCACCAATGAAGAGTTGCAGATAATACTTCCTTTGCAACTGGGCATTCTACAAGAATATGACCTCAGTTTCTTCTTCCGATCTTTGACAAAAGCCACAAAGAGTCGATGCCATTGCCACCCCCTGCTTTGAAGTGCTCCAGCTGAGGGAATTTTATTTTGTTTGGCTCTCCAAACAAAACCCGATACCTTTAGTGGGACTGTTTTTAGCCATGGAAAGTACCCGTCACATACTAGGAAATTAGCTCTTTCAATTCTCTCCCGGAGGCCAGCCACATTCACCGTCATTGTTTTACAATTGTTTTTTAAAATTTGGTATCACATTCCATAAATTGTTTTCGCTAATTTCATGGCTATTTTTCTTTTGTTTGGGACTTACAATTACCAAAATCAAATATGAAATACGACCGAAATCATTTAATGTCATAGTCCCTTAATTTAATATATATATATATATATATATATATATATATATATATATATATATATATATATATATATATAGAGAGAGAGAGAGAGAGAGAGAGAGTCAAGATCAAATAAGAAGGAAATTTTTGGTAGGAAGTTAAGAAGTTTTTTTTCTACATATTTTTTTCGCGAACAAACAAAATGAATCATTCGATGATTCATTTGTAAGATGATTCACAAGAAAAAATTCTCAAAAAAATAAGTAGAAAAAAAACTTCTTATCTTCCTACAAAAAAAAATTATTACCGGATATATATATATATATATATATATATATATATATTAACCGAAATCAAAGTCCAATTTTGTTTTATTTGTGATTTTTTTTTATTTATCAGTTTTTTTTAATTTAATTTTTCAATTTTCAATTTATCCAATTTTAGTTATGCGCTTTTGGTTTTAATTGTAAACAATCAACACTTGGGTCAACAATTGAGTTTTCGGTCCATTTTAAAATTTTGATTTCGGTTCAAAATTTGATTTGGTTGTTTTCGATCCATTTTTTGTTCATTTCAATTCAAATCTCGGTCAACTTTTTGGTCAAACTTTTGAGCTTTCGATCAATGAGTTTTTGTTGATTCTTGGAGTTCTCGGTCAACAAATTTAGTTGATATTCTGTGTTCTCGGCTAATTTTTTTATTCGGTATTATTCAATGGAGTCTACCACAAAAGAGGTAAGTAAAACTTCATGCTCTCAGTCCTGTGAAGCTAAAATTAAATATTATCGTGATCAACATGAGTTATTAATTAGGGAAATAGAGGACCTCAAATATGAACGATATAGTATCATAAAATGCCCAAAAACCCTTAAAATAACAATTAGATGCTAAAACCAAGGACTTTAGAAAACTTCAAGAAGAATACAACACAAAGTGTGAACATTATGATTATGCTCAACAAAAGATTGTGTGTCTAACTGTCGAGCTTAACACATTAAAAAATAAGTTTGAAAGCAGACTTTAATTTTAAAAAGTTTGATGTGTCAAGTAAAAAGGTTGAGACAATGATAGAAAACAGTTAAAATTCAAAGATAATCAGAATAAAGGTCTAGGGTATCCCAATGTTCCACCTCCCTTCAATGATAACTATACCCGCCCAGTGAAACTAATAAGATAGAGACACCTGCTCAATATGGCCAGCCTTTTATATCAATTTCAATTGAGGGTGAACAATCTGGTCCCACTAGAAGTGTTGAGGTGAACAATTCTGATACTTCTACCTCAAGTACAAAGCAGGTCATAGTGCAAGATGGGCATAAGCGGAACATAAATAATTCTTGTTCTGCTAAAAAGGATTCAAAACCATGTGATGAGGCGAATGATTATAATGCTTTTAGTTCACATGCATAGAAAGAAGCAATGCAAGATGGGAGTGAGAAGAACGAAACGGATTCTAGTTCTGTTGACAAAGTTTCAAAAGCTTGTGATGATGACACCCTCGTTGTTGAAAAATCTAAGCCACAAAAGTTTGTCAAGCAGTCTAACATATGTTCTTGTGCTTGTGCTTGTGGAAGCTCTTCAAAACGAACTTTAGTTGGACAATGACCAAGTCACAATCTGATTTATATGAAAAGATAGACTTTCTTTAACTATAAGACTCCAGGTCACATTGTAAGAAATTGCCCACATCGTGCATATGTTCGTTACTACAAACAAGGTTGGCAAAACGTGCCAGCAGGGAGATCCTCCAAAATAAATCCTTCGAGGTCACAATCATGCGATGGTGACTGGAATGCGAAAAAGGCCAAGAATCAAACTCTCAAGAAGCCAAATTCAAGAGATGGTTCGGTTAAACGAAGATCAGTTAGTTCAAAGCCATCTCAGTGATCGGTTTCAAATTCTAAAGTAGGTGATAAGGCATCCATATGATCAAACATGAAATGGGGTAAACCTGACTAAATATGGGTACCAAAGGTTCACACTCCCAAATCATCTAATGATTCTAATTTTTTGTCATCTTCTATGTTTGATAAACATAATATGTCATGGGAAAGAGTACCTTGTGTAGATGATAAAGGTCAACCTAGTTTCAGAATGGACTAGGTTCCAAAGACCAACTAATCTCGCACTCTGTGCTGGAGCAGCTATGGAGGAATATCATCAGACTTCGGTAGGTTGATAGTGGCTATTCTAGACACATAATAGGAGACATCTCTCAATTACACAACATTTAGAACTTTAAGTGAGGGCATGTGCCCTTTGCGGGAAAAGAAGAAAGAAAGGATCACAAATGGGGATCGTACTTAATGGTGTGTTAAATTTTGAGTTTGTTAACTTCGTTCCAGAATTGAAACACAGTTAAGGATGAATTCGCTGCAGCATCTACTTGCTATTATCAAGTCATCTGAATGTGTCTTCAATTTTTGTAATACGATTTGAATTCTTTCGATACTCCTGAGTTTTTCTTGAAAATGATTCGTTTCAAAGACAAATTTATATTTTTTTTGTTTGAATTTGTGCATTTATTTTCATACTTCCCCATGCACAATTTAAGGGGGGGAAATAAAAAATAAAAAAATCATCATAAAATTAGAAAAATCCCAAAGACATGTTTTTCTTTCGTAAGTACTTTTGGGAAGTGATATGAAGTTTAATGTTAAAGGTCAATATGAAATGCATGTAATTCACTAAAGGTAAATTGTTTAGACTGTATGTTCACTGTGTTGGTAGGTACGAAGGATTCAAAATAAAAGGATTAGACATTGTTGACAATGAAAGTATTTGCCAGTGTTTATTCATTTGGACTTAGAGAGTGACATTTGAACTGACCATACGACGTTTGGATAGGTTGAGCAGTGACATAAACTAGGGAACCTGTGAGATACATTAAATTTACTTATCATCTAGAATTGTGGCTCAACATTTCTTCGGCATAAGGACTTATGTCCTTAATTATGGTGCTGATAGGAGGGTGACTGGGGGGGGGGGGGTTTATGTTAAAGTAGGTATGTATGAAATTGTTTTTGTTTATTATCCTTAATGTCAGTCATATGTTGTCTCCTTTGCATGATCAGAAGATCCGACCTAGGACACAACATATGCATCACTATTTCTATGCACTTCTCTATCTATCTATGTTAGCCATATGTTATTCCCTTTGCGTGATCAGAAGATCTGACCTGGGATACAACATATGCACCTTCTATCTCTCTATCCCTATGTCTATGTAAGTCATATGTTATCCCCTCTGTGTGATTGGAAGAGATCCAACCTAGGGAACAACATATGCATCTCTATATCTATTTTCTCTCTCAAATAATTGAGCACTCACCTAAAATAAAGAGTTCTTTGTAATTCCTTGATGTATGTCGGGAAATGGGGAACACATTCTGGTGAACTTAAAATTGAATTAACTAAAGGTTGACTGTAGATTTCGCTACTGAATTTAAATGGACAACAATATATTTGGCCGTCATCAGCTAAATGGTCTATTTAAGAATATATTTGCAGTGTCTTTTCACTTATACTCTATCCAACTTACAAATATCCTTTGTGTTTAAGTGGATCACAATATTGGTGATTGATCAGAGCTACTCATGCATGTGTGTGCTGATAAAAGATATTAAATTGCTTGACAACTTTGATCCCAAAATTTTTTGTTTTGTACATTTTGTATTTTATTTATGTTTTTTGTTAAATTTGTTCCAATTTTATTGTATGCACAAATTTAAGGGGGAGAATTTTAAAAAAAAAGTTCATAAATCTCCAAAATACAAAAATATGTTTATGTTTTTATTTATCATAGAATTAAAAAAATATAAAAATATATTTATTTCTGTTTTTATTTCTTTTTCAGAAAAATCAAAAATCCAAAAAGATTAAAATTTTCATAAAATTCAAAAATACAAAAATATGTTTATTTATGTTTTTATTTATCATAAAATTCAAAAATACAAAAATATGCTTATTTATGTTATATATTTTTTTAGAAAAATCAAAAATCCGAAAATATTGTTTTTGAACGTATTTTAATTTATTTTCATTCTTAGTTGCTCTATTTGTGTGCTAAGTTTATTTTTATTTTTCTTTTATCTCAAATTTTCCATTGTCTTGAAGAATTCTTAAGAAGAAGAGATCCAAGGAGATTGTATCGGAATTTTATGAGCAAGGAGGTGAAAGGAATTAACGGTCATTACACTTGACTCTACTTTCACAAGGAATTGAAGGCATGAATTGTACAGATAGTCAGTTAGGCAGTATATTTTCAACAATTTTCGTATTGGAGAAATTGAAGGCATTCAACTATACAAAATGTTAGTTAGGAAGAACTGTCATATTTAAGGAACTGAAAGTTTGAAACTATACAAATTGTCAAATTGGTCTTGTAGTTATCTTTACCTAAGAACTGTCACGACACCTGGGCGATTCACCCAACCGGGAAATAGATATCGCTGAACATCCCGCCCAAGGTCTTGACAATATCTTTTTCATGAAAAACTGCAGAGACTCAAATGTATTCTTGGATACATTCTTTGCAAGTAAGGAATTAACAGTATTCGCACTAGAGCGATTCACCTCGCAAGGCACGATTATCGCTAAACGTCTCGCCAAGGTTCAAGTTAACTTGAAAAACTTTATTGAGATATTTGATCTAGGATATGCAGGGGCTAACATTGAAACTAGCCATGAATATTTCTCCGATACTCAATAAATCGTAGTGCGCTCCTCCAAGTTCATATAGATACTACAACTAGTCTCCATCTGAGCCAAGGCTAGGTCCTTGAACAACTGTGGTGAGAAGGGTCTTTCTGATTTTGTGATGCATAGGGACTTTTTTAGTCATGATTACCTTTCAAGGTGTACATGTGTTGGATGAAGAAATTCATTTGAAGGAACAGAGGAGCGGTCAAAATTTGGAAAGTTTACAAAGACTAAAGATATTTCAGATGATGTTGGTGAACACATTCCTTCATTTCATTTAATGATGGAGCTATTCAATGAAGCGATGATTACACATACTAAGACTGAAAGAGAAAGTTATTTATTCAAGAAGTAAAATGTACCAACACCCAACCAGATGGATGCTCACATAAAAGAACTACATCGAGCTGCGAGGATTCCTCCCTAATCAGATCCTGTAACCATAGAACCACCATCTGAGATTGAGAAAGAAGAATCAGATTTGACCCTATTGTCAACGAAGCACAAATGTAAATATTGACGGGGGGTGATTTATCACCTTATACAAACGCCAACTACAACCGCTAGACCAACCCAAGTTAAAGAAGATGTCGATAGCCCAAATTTTTGAGACAAAGTTATTGGCTACTACAATGGTTCAATCAGATGTTCAACTTGCAAAGAAAAGTTGAAATAAACTACCAATAAACCAAGGGGGAGAATGTTGGGACATATTTATGTGGTTTATGCTAGTTTTATATAATATAAATCGGTTTGTAGTGTTTTCAGTTAAGTGGATCGAAATCCTTCTTGATTCTGATCTGGGTACGTTTTGTGGGCTGGGGTCGGGCTTTTATTAAGCTTTCTATTTAGGTTATATATGTAGGTGATAGCCGTTTACACTTTACGATAGTTGATCATATTGTATTCAGCTGTCAAGAGAGCATTCAAACGTACCAGGCGATTAATCAATATATTGTGTGCATTTGAAGTTGTTTTGTGTGTTCTTGAATCGTTGCTTGATTAACATTCCACATTCTTTAAGAAATTAAGATTGATGTTGTATAAGATCCATAATTTTGGGACTTACACCGTTGATTAATTGTATCTGTAATTAACATGTGAAGGAGCCGGTGGAGAAGTAACCAGATCTCGCTTTCTTGTGTGATGCCCTTGTTGTATGTGCCATTTGCAAAGGTCAGCCAATAAGTATCATCTTTGAACACTTCAGTGGTACGGATGCTACCCGTAATAAACTCCAAATAAGAGTCTGTATGGACTTCGGCCGGTAGATAAATCTTCGTCCTCATCATAAGTTCGGCAAGGCTTAGCTCTTGCCTTTCTCCTCCAAGATAAAATGTAAAATTTATGTTCTTGAGCGCACCAATTTTCCTTCGAAATGAAACTGTTGCTAAAAACTCGACCATCAATTCCTTATAGACAACCTATTGGATCTGGAATAGCCTCCTCCGTGCCATGCTCATAAACCTTCCTTGCAACCCATCAAAAGCTTAATAAAAAATGGTTCAATGCCCTCTAACAACCCATATTGCTCTATCCTCCCCCAATTAACTGCAGCTGGTACATGAACCTTGCGTTTTATCATCCACTCAAGCTGCTCGTTCCATTGTGCAAGAACCCTGAGACTCATGACACGGGGGAAAGGGTACCAAGGGAAGTCGGGACGACTTCCTGGTTAGTTCCTCCATGATCTGCTAGCCATTATCTGCAAAATAAAAAAATAACAAGCCAAGCAACAATATGCAACATTAGTAATAAAAAAACGAATATAAACAAAAATAACTGACCACGACGAAGACCATGACGAGTCGTCGTGGTCGACGAACTGTCGAGTATTTCTATGAAAATGCGAACAAAATAAAGCCATATTCAATTATAATCAAGTCAATGGTTTGTTTAGGGCATGTAATCATGTAAGTGAACATCAAATGAAAGATATAAACATCAAAAATTGGGTCCGATTGTGGCAAAATTCGGAACCCTAGTTTAAGAAATCGCCCCTAAATCTCTTTCAAATCAAGCATATGTAGACTAATAACTAATAGAAACTCGATAATAAGTAAGAAAAGATGATAAAAATCGTACATTGTTGGAAGAAATCGAAGAAGTGAAGAGATCGGTGAAGAGTCTTCGGGGGGAGAACAATACTGGGAGGAAACAGAGTGGTGGTGAAAAAGTAAGAAAACGTTTTGACTGAGAATAAAAACCCTAATTTTTTACTGAAGTTAAACCGGCAACACATCGTGTGGCATTCACCACGTCGTGTTGTTTTATTGAAATTCGTGAATTGCTTTTTTGGAAAGTCACCATGTCGTGGTGTACAGTATCACGTCGGGGTGTGAAAAATACTTTTATTTTGGTCAATCTTTTATAAAAATGTCCACCCCACACTCATTCCATGCTATTACCCACTTCAAAACTTAAATAAAAATTCAGAGGATTGACAGAACAAAAATAGAGCAAAATTAAATGAAAAATAAGCAAAAATAACGAAAATAAAAGAAAAGGAAAGAAAATGCAAACTCAAAACCACAGGTTGCATCTTGCGAGAGCTTCTTTCTAGGGAGTCATCGGCCAGACTCCTTCCTACTTCACGTCGATTCGGCTCGTGCGAATTTTACAATTTCCCCCTCTTTTTCTTCATTTGGCATACCTTCCACATAATTGTTGACCCTATGCTCATTAAACTTAAAGGGAGTTCTGTCTCTTGATATTAACTCAATGTCTCCATGTTGGAAAACTTGTTTAACAATAAATGGCCCATCGCACCGAGTTTGTAATTTTCCGGGAAAAAGATTTAATCTTGAATTAAAAAGTAGAACTTTTTGCCCCTCGTGAAAATCCTTATGCCCTCTTAACCTTGCGTCATGCCATTTCTTCATTTTATCTTTTTAAATTAATAAGTTGGTGTATGCTTCATTTCTTAATTCTTCAAGGGCATTCATTTGCATCAAACGATTGGTATGAAGCTCATCCAATTCAAAGTTACAAGTCTTCAAAGCCAATGGGTCTTATGTTCGATTTCAACTGGAAAGTGACAAGTTTTTCCATATACTAAACTATAAGGTGTAGTACCTATTGGATTAGGTGTCTAAGCTCATAACTATAAGTGGTATGTACTTGACTCGAGAGTACCATGGTCCTTTTGGGTTGCCTTCACCAATGCAATTTGATAGGATGGACTTTTGAGAATAAGGTTATTTGTTATTTGTTAATATATTAAAAGTATAATATATTAATATGAAATCATATTATTTAATTAGTATTGATCAAGAATTAATTTGGAATTAATTTAATGATCCAAAGAGACTAATTAAATATATATGGATTAATTTGGTAAATCAATGATTCTTATAGTGTGGGCCAATGATCCATACTTAATTAGGATGGGCTAAACCAACATGAATAGTCCATGAAGGTTTAACCCATGGATCCTAAGTAATATGAAGGGTCATGGTGCATTACGGTTTGCATGGATGTAACCCTAGCACTTGTCACACTATAAAAGGAACTCCCTAGAGCTAAAATCGGTTGCCACATACATTCTTGGAGAGTGTGAATCGATTTTGTGCTAAGTAACCTATTCTCTCAAGCCTCCATTTGCACTTGGTGTTAGTGACACACTAGAGGCATCACATTTGAGGTGTTAAAGTTTTTGAAGGCCAAGAACTACAAGTCCTACTGAGAGGTAATTTATCTTACTAGTTATGTTGTTCAATTATCAAATTGTATACGAGTTAGGACGTATGCTTTGGAAAAACAAATTGCATGTATAATTTGTAACAACCAGAATCAGGATGACCATGAAAAGAAAGGTTAAGCTCTAAATCAAGAGTCAACTTGTCGAGTCCATGCAGGAACTCGATGAGTCGGAGCGGGATCCGGGTCATTGAGTAAGTGACCGACTCGGCGAGTCAGTGAGTGGAGTCGACAAGTCTGTTCTGGGCGAGAAAAACCCTAATCCCAGAGGTTGTTCCCTACATAAAGCACATTATAACCCACCCTCAGCCTCTTTACTCCCCTTTTGAGTTCCAAAAACCCTAGAATTGAGTGAGCCTTCATTATTTGAGAGAATAGCGCCTTGGAGGAGAGAATCTTGGAGAGGGGGTTGAAGATCAAGGGCTTTGCTGCAAAGGAGTGTTGTAGATGCGGGATTTACTTCAGTTGGAGCTTTCATTTGAGGTAATAGTCTGTTGTTTGGGATTATGTGCATTTTGATCTATCTTATGTTTGAGTTTTGGGCATTTTGAGTATGGATGAGATCTATTTCGAGTTTGGAGTAGATCTGAGGTTGCTACCTCTGATGTAGGTTGGTAATAACCAAGAAAGTCATAAAGTTTAGGCCAATAAGTTGTTGGTGAATCCCCTTTGTTACAAACCCTAGCCCTAGAGTGTTCTAAGCCTATAACTCCTTGGTTACACGTAAAGTTTGCCACTTTACGTGGGGTTTAGGCTCTAGAGGAATGGATCTATGGATTTGAGCCCCTGCATGGCTCGAAAAGCCACTGTATGGATTAAGAAGTGAAAAGACTTAGCGAGTCACATGGGTGGACTCAGCGAGTTGGATGAAGTTAGGAAGCAACTCGACGAGTTAGAAAAACAACTCGGCGAGTCTATTTAAGATTGCCTTGGACTCGGCAATTCTGTTCTTGGACTCGGCGAGTAAAGTCGCGAAACCCCAAACCCTTCAAGTTAAGACTTGGATCAGTGAGTTAAGTGGGGACCCAGTGAGTGGACAGGTCAGGACTCGGAAATCAGTAGACTCGGTGAGTCATGGTCTGACTCGGAGAATCGAGTCGCGAATGAAAGGGATTTCAGAGCTTATGAACTTGACGAGTCAGTAGGCTAACTCAGTGAGTAGGGTCAACCTGGAAGGTTGACTGTGACCAGGACTTTGACTTTGACCAGAGTTGACTTAGTTGACTTTTGAAGGATTGTCAGACTAAGTATCATTTTGATATTGGTATCTCAGAGAGCTAGAGGAGCAGCGGCTCAGAAGGTTGTCGGTTAGCAGCTAGAGGGTTATCAGCAAGTTCAGCAGTGCCAAGTGAGTTTCCTTCCAGTAGGAACGTGTCTAAGGCCACAATGCCGGCCAGTTTAGCTAGCAGTAGTTTCCGGACTTCGGCCCGATGCAGTAGTTAGTATGTTTGATGCTTTCGTGGCTCAGACAGCATTTATGTGTTATGTGTTCCGAGCTACAGCTCGATGCAGAATGCAGTATATATATGTCCATGCTAGTTAATATGTTATGTTATGCTTTGTTGAGTCAGTTTCCAGACATCAGTCTGATGCAGGGGGTAAGGCCCCAGTTAGTCCGAACTTCGGTTCGATGCAGGGGACAAGGTCCCATTCAGTTTCCGGACTTCAGTCCGATGCAGCGGGCAAAGCCCCAGATAGTTCGGACTTCGGTCCGATGCAGGGAACAAGGTCCCAGTCAGTTTCCGGACTTCAGTCTGATGCAGGGGGCAAGGCCCCAGTTAGTCCGGACCTCGGTCCGATGCAGTGGGCAAGGCCCATTATGTACATTATATGTTATTGTATGATATGTGGTAGCTTGGGGGAGCTTACTAAGCTTCGTGCTTACGGTTTTAAATTTTGGTTTCAGGTACTCACTTTTCAAAAGAGGAGCTCGCAGAGGTTGCAGTGCAGACACCATAGTCAGTTACCTGGGAATGATTTACTCTGATAATGAGATTATGTTTTGAATTAATACTCGAAAATTATGTTATGAATTATGATATGGTTTTATAAATATGGTTTTAGTAACGTTTTAAAAGAAATTTTTAGTCGTGATTTTTGGGTTGTTACATAATTAGAGAAAACTTGGATCCAAAGCATCTAGGGTTGCATGTGCAACATAAGGTTGTTGGAGTGGTCAAAACCCTTTAGTACCAATAGGTGTTTTAAAGGCAGTGCGAAATCCCTAAAGTGCATCATCAAGCTTTTCCGACCATTCATTTTGATTTCATATAACCGATCTTTCTAATATCCATTTTAATGCCTGGTTTATGACTTCCGTTTACCTACTCGTTTGTGGATGATATTGTGTTGCAGATCTATGGTGTACATCATATCATTGTAATACCTTGGCCAATTGACCATTTTCAAAGTGGGTACCCCGATCACTAATAAGAGATTTTAGGACACCAAATCTTGAAAATATTTTTTTTAAGAAAATGAACCATTACTCGCGCATCATTCGTAGGTGATGTTTGTGCCTTCGTCCATTTAAATACGTAGTCAACCGCCACCAATATATATTTATTTCCTCTTGACATTGGAAAAGGTCCCATGAAGTCAATTCCCCACATATATCTCAGAAACTTGGATTCTATTTTGGGGCATCTCGTTTCGGGAGGAAATGTTTCTCAAACTTTGGTATGAGTCACATTCTTTGACAAATCGGGTAGCATCTTTAAAAATTGTCGGCCAATAAAACCAGAATTGAATACCTTCGTTGTCATGTATTGTGCTCCATGATGTCCTATGGTAGGCCGGCTATGGAAAACTTTCAAGATCTTGAGATTTTATTTCCCGAACACACATCTTCTTATAATTTCATCTGCAGAACTTCTGAAGAGGTATGGCTCATCCTAAAAGTAGTACTTAACTTTGGAAAATAATTTCTTCTTTTTTTTTTTCGAGTCAATTCCTTGGGAATGTAATCACTAGCCAAGAAGTTGGCTATATCCGTATACCAAGGTACCTCTCCTGGAATCACCATCAAATATTCTTCAGGAAAGTAGTCTCCAATCTTGTTTTCTTCCAACTCTTCCAAGTTCGGGTTTTCTAATCTATACAAATGATAGGTCGCTACGTTCTCCATTCCTTTTTTATCTCTTATTTCAATTTTAAATAATTGTAAAAGCAATACCCATCGTATTAATCTTGGTTTGGCATCCTGTTTAGCAAAAAGATACTTAAGATCAAAATGGTCAGTAAACAGAATTGTTTTAGAGAAGATTAAATATGGGGGACATTTATCAAAAGCATAAACAATAGAAAGATGCGCCTTTTCGATAATAGTATAATTCTATTAGGTAGGGTTAAGAGTCTTGCTTGCATAGTATATGGGTTGAAAATGTTTATCGACCATTTGTCCCAACACAACTCCAAATGCATCGTTACTAGCATCACACATTAGCTTAAAATGGAGATTCCTATTTAGGGCGATCATAATAGGTGTACTAGTCAATTTCATTTTCAATAATTGAAAGGCTTCAAAGAATTCTTTAGAGAATTCAAAATATAGCATCCTTCAAGAGAAGTTAGGTTAATGTGCTTGTAATTTTTGAGAAGTCATTAATGAATCGATGGTACGCATGGCCTAGAAAACTTCTCACCCTTTTTACATTTGTAGGAGGTGGCAATTTTGCTATAATGTCTACCTTTGTGCGGTCCACCTCTATCCCCAATATTGAGACCTTGTGTCCCAGTATAATACCTTCTTTGTCCATAAAGTGGAATTTCTCCCACTTTAAGAATGGGTTGGTCTTTTCACAACGTGCAAGCATTAGATCAAGGTTGGACAAAAAATCTTCAAAGGAGGAACCAAAAACCGAGAAATCATCCATGAAAACCTCCATAAAATTTTCAATCATGTCATGGAAGATGGCTATCATGCACCTTTGGAATGTGGCTGGTGCATTGCATAACCCGAATGGCATTCTTCTGTACGCAAAAGTTCCACTTGGGCAATTGAATGTGGTTTTTTCTTGGTCTTGAGGATCGATAGGAATTTGGATGTATCTTGAAAAACCATCTAAAAAGAAATAGTAGAGATGATTGGATAATCTTTCGAGCATTTGATCAATAAAAAGTAAGGGAAAGTGGTCTTTGCATGTAGCATCGTTTAGCTTACAATAATCAATGCACACACGCCAACTAGTTACCGTTCTTGTTGGAATGAGCTCGTTTTCTTTATTGGTGAGCACCATTATTCCTCATTTGTTGTGTACCACGTGCACCTGAATCACCTATTGGCTATCAGATATTTAATATATAATACCAACATCTAAAAGTTTGAATACATCCTTCTTCGCTACTTCTTTCATATTCAGGTTTAGTCTTCTTTGGCGTTGTACCATTGGCTTAGCCCCTTCTTCTAAGTTGATATTATGCGAACAATATGCGGGGCTAATTTTTTGATGTCTGTAATCTTCCATGCTATGGCACTTTGTCTTTTCTTGAGCACTTCCACTAGGCTTTCGTTTTCATGTTTTGCTAGATCAGATGTTGTGATGACTGGTTTTTGTTGTCCTTCTTCCAAAAATGCATAATCCAAATGTTCGGGCAATGCTTTAAGCTCGGTTTTCGGTTTTTCTTCAGTGATCACAATATGGGCATCCTTCCACTTGTGATGTCGCATTTTATTTCTTATGATCGTGAAAATTTGGAGGACCACGTCATGGTGGTTCTTCAACTCCTTTTGTCAACTCGTTGTACTCACTCTCTTATAGAAGATTCTCTAGCTCTTAGATCTCAACTTTAGCATCAAAATCTCCTTCTTTTAGCACCATATAGCCCTCGGTTTCCTTCTCCCATCCTCAAAGCTCTTTCTAAAATAATTCATCAAACACATCGACTAAAAAATTTTATCGTCACTTACCCTTAAATGTTGAATTGCTCGATTTACTTTAAAAGTGACTTCTTCTTCTCCAACTCGAAGAGTTAGTTTGGATTCTCTTACATCAAGTAAATCTCGGGCAGTGCTCAAAAATGGCCTTCCAAGAATAAATAAAATATGAGGGAAAAATAAAGTTGTCAACTTTTACTAGTAAGTATTCACAAGTTCCTCTTGGAAAGGTCATAGTCTTTTCGGCTAGATGGATGATCATGTGGACCGGTCTAGGTGTGACAATCGTCAATCTTGAGTCAAGTCAAGTCATCAAGTCAAGCCGGTCAACTCGATTAAACCTTGTGTATTAGGGTTTGTGTTATGTTCATACTGTATAACATGCTATATTAATGGGAAAACATGACTTGAGAAAAGTCTTGTGTTAAAAATTTCCTAAGCCCTAGTGCTAATCAATGAACTAAACTGATAAAAACCATGTTGCATACTCATTGGGAGTGTGTGGGATCCTTAACCATGACTTAACGGGGCTCAAGAAACTTGCTTAGCGGAGCCAAACACTCACAAATGCCACACTTGAAATCTCTCTCAAATATCTCTTTGTATGAGAAATCTCTCCAAGAATGTCAAATCTCTCCCAAATCTCTCCAAGTATGTAAAATCTCTCCCAAATCTCTCTCCAAAGTTTCCCGTAACTTTTTAGAATCATTTGGGTCATTCCGACGCTTAACCGTGTCAAAAACGGCTTAAAACGGGGTAAAAACGAGAAAAATAGACATTAGGAACCGAAACCTCTCGAGAAGAGAGAAGCTTCTTAGGACCCGAAGGTCCTCTTAGGGACTGAGAGCAAGGAGAAACCGAACCCTGCTTAAGAGGAACCGAACCGAACCTCGCCCTGGAAGAACCGAAACCGAACCCTGCTTAAGAGGAACCGAACCGAACCTCGCCCTGGAAGAACCGAAACCGAACCCTGCTTAAGAGGAACCGAACCGAAGCTCGCCCTGGAAGAACCGAAACCGAACCCTGCTTAAGAGGAACCGAACCGAACCTCGCCCTGGAAGAACCGAAACCGAACCCTGCTTAAGAGGAACCGAACCCGAACCCCGCATAAGAGGAACCGAACCTCGCCCTGGAAGAACCGAACCCGAAGGTACTGTTCACCACTGTTCATTCGACACCTTTCGGTCGGACGCGTCGCCTCTTATCTCCGGACTGAACCCCCTCTCGCCTTCGCCTCTCGCTTCCTCGCCCCTTTCGCTTCCGTCTGTTCGTTTCATTTCCGGCTACAGCCCCCAGCAAGGACCGAACCTCGGCCTAGGGACCGAGAGGTCTCGCTGGGAATGCCTTTCTTCCCGGTTTTCGCGTAGTTTTGCATTTAAGGCCCGTTTTTAATTATTTTAACGCGGGATTGTTACCCAAAATCATATTTTAACATAATAAACTCTAAATATTCATAATTTAAACATATTTTTATGAAAATCATTATCTAAATAATAAAGATCTAATGGGGAATTTATTTAAGGTGGAGTGTTGACTTTGCCTTAACTTATGACACAAGCAACCACCCCACACCCACTCTATGACTAGCCATACCTCTCCACCTTACCTATGTCACTTAAATGTCCCCTTACACTCAAATTTCACTCACTCCCACGTTTTTTTTGAGCTGGAACAAACAACCACACTCCTCATTTTCTCTCATTTCTCTCATTCCACTAAGTAACAAACACCACTTTTCTCTCAAACTTTTTCTACACAAATTTTCGAGATTCAAGGCTGATTTCAAGTGTTCTTCCACTCTTAGTAAGTAAAAATTCATCCTCCCTATTATTATTTCACTTCCTTCTACTCAAATCTTTGATTGCTTACACAAACTCCATAACTATAATGTTAGATTCTCGAAAACCTTCAAGGCATCTCCAAGTGTTCTTGAATTAAACACTTCCATTCTTCAACAATCATCTACTGAAATCACTTAAGGTGAGTTCATACCCCTACATTTTCATGTTTTCTCAAGTTTTCAGGGGGGGGGGGGGGGGAATACAAGTTAAAACATCAAGAACATAACTAAATATTTCTAACAGCCTTCATCAGAAAAGTTCAACTCCATTCACGGACTGTTTTGGGAATCTTAAACATTTTTGTTTTCAAAACTGTACAAGGTGCAAATAGTTCAAGTTTGTAGCTTTAAAATGACTACTTGCACATCTCCATACGATGTTTCTACAATTTATGGTGATTTTTACAAAACTGCCTATCATTTCAAACAACAATCCGGACTAGTCTGTGATTATCGACTTTTTCACCCAAGTTGGAGGTCATTAAAAATCGTGATAAAAATTATGAGTAAACTAGACACATTTTGTGAACTCTCAGAATTTACGGATCTAGTTTTCGACTTCGTATGATTTTTCTATGATTTTTCCAAAACAGGGCAGAATGGCTAAAGTTAGCCAACAGCATGTAAATATCATAACACTTTGTATTATGTTGAGCAAAGTGTATAATCATAAGTTCTAATATTTGAATGTGTTTCCTTGTTAGTTTATCATTATGAACTGAAACTAAGTCATTCATATTAAATATTATTCATTCATTTTAGAACACGTATTATGTAACTATAAAAAGTATAGTTTGATAAATTCACAACACTAATACATTTCCATAAACGAATTCATACATATTACATACATTTTAGATAAACTATAATAGGTATAGTTTATGATACATCACTCAACACACTCGTACAAAAAGGGTACATTCATACAAGAAAGATTTATATCCACACACATTCCACGTAAACTTGTTAACCTATGTTGTGAGACTCTCTCTCTCCCCGTACGTCCGAGTGTCGGATATAATTCCTGGTAGTTATAATCAGAATCTCCTTGAGGGAGAACGTGATACTTGTATATAGATCTATATTGGGTTTGACACCCCACACCTTGCTACTAGCTACAGTGGGACCTGCAGGTCTACGGGTGACAAATGTCATTTCATTTTCGCGACGCCTGAGAAACGTTGTGGCAGGTTTACATAGTCACAGTATGATTATAGCGACTCACCTAGGGAGTTAACAAGTCATAAAGTTTACGGGATTTCATAAAACCGAAGTAGGTTTTAGGTTGATTAAAAATTTACTTTCCATATCATTTTAAACTCACGACATTTCTATTAAGTAATGATGATTTCTTATACATTTTGGTCTTTGGTTATAAGGCTACATTTTATGGATTTCAAGGAAAATATCGGATTTTTCTGAAACAAACGCGACATTTACATGTGAAAGACTTCTACTAAGTTTATTAATAAAAGCTTATGAACTCACCAACCTTTGTGTTGACACTTTTCAAACAAATTGTATTCTCAGGAAAACACTAAACAGGTAATCAAGTGCTTTTGAGGATGGGACGTTAAGGCGTCAAACTTTTCATATTTTGTCAATATATTGTAATTGATTTTGAAACATGTAATTCATACAAGTGATGTAACTTTTTCAATTATATATATGTTGGTTGTGTTTGCTTAAATTACTATTGAAATTGTGGTTATGATACTATACATGAAGTCCTACACCCCCGAACGTTTCCGCCATCCTTGGTTTGGGGGTGTGACAGATTGGTATCAGAGCACAGTTTATAGTGAATTAAGTATGTCAAACCACATAAGATATACAAACTATAAACACATTTGGGACTAGAGGTCTCTGATTCTTAAAATGCTTTAACGAGTTGTACTTTTAGAAAACAAATAATTTCTTGTTTTAAAGTATACTTACATGCATTCTATACTAGCATGGTGTCATAGCTTAGGAGAACATAAATTGAAAGAGGAGGAGTCGAACATTATTAGTACGCCTTAGCATGTGTAATCAATTCTGGGAGGGATATAGCCTGATCAACTATATCCGTCCAAGAAGTAACTTACGCACACTAAGGACGTAATGAGCGACAAATCTGATAACCTAATTACACTCCATAAAGAACACACTAAGAACCAAATATAAACATTTAAAAATACTATAGGAGTATTTGTGCGTTTCTATAGTGCCAGATTATTATTTTCCGATATGTGCTTCTTAACCCCGTTTCTCGTGCAGACGACATGGCAGGATTTCACATACCCGGGGACCCCTATTTTCCCAATCAGGGAAACGCGGGATGGATCGAAGATGAGCCCGAGGAGGATCCTGAGGAAGATCCCGAGGAGGATCCCGAAGAGGATCCCGAGGGGGAGCCCGAGGGGGAAGACGAACAAGAAGAAGAAGAGGAAGACGACCAAGAAGAAGAGGAAGATGAAGAGGAAGAAGAGGAAGGTGGTGAGATAGTCATGTTTGGGAACGAAGCAGAGGAACCACCAGAAGTATTCAACCCTCCCTACATCGCAAGGGTACCCGCGCACCGTTTTGGATACAACGGACCTGAACCCCCTTGGGTAACAACGATCGAAAGATGGAGCCGACAACAACGCCAGCGGTCACCATATGGCTACCAACGAGGTTACTATGATCTCACTCATGGTGGACCGGCTGACAGAGCTCTCCCCGTCACGATACAACGACTAGCAAGTATGGATGATCGTGGTAGGACGACGACTGATCAGGTCCGGGAGTTAAGTGCCATCGTACAGTCTACTACTGATCGCACCAGAGACCTGGAACGAGACTCGATCCCACCACAGAGACCAACTCATTCAAGACCTTCTCGCAGCTCAAGCAGAAACAAGAGAGTATCGGGAAAGATACATGGCACTCGAAGAGAGAATGGTTGCAGCCGAACGCAGATTGGCGGAACTACAGGGCGCATCGACATCATCGCAGCCTCCGTCAAAGAAGGGTTGCAGTGATTAGAACTCGTTGCTATTCTCACGTCTTGGTAGTAAAATTTTATGAGTACGCGTTGGTGCTACTCTTTGTATGTAGGTCGACCCTGCGACTATGTGATTACACTATTCAAAGGGTTTTTGTAATGCCAAAGCTATCTTTTGTAACGATATAATGTAGACCCTTATGAGGTCAAACTTTTCCCTCTAAACGTTATGTACTAAAAGTTATCAATGAAATTTGGCATGTGTTTTATTTATTGAATGTTTGGCACTATACATCATAACCTGATCACACAAATAATTTACGAATAATAAAGTTTTGATAAAATACAAGAGGGATGAAACCAGTAACACTCGACTCGTTATCACTATTGAAGTCTTACCGACTGGTCATTTTTTTTTATGACAGAACCATGCCACCAAGGAAAAGACCAAGGCCTTCCAACAACACAGTGCCGCCTCCACCACCACCTCCGCAGTTTGATCCTGCAATGTTCCAGGCGGCAGTAACGGCAGCGGTGGCGGCAGCAATGTCGCAAATGGGAACCAATGGTTCTGGCGGTTCTGGATCCGGAGCTACCAATTCCATTCATGGGGACAGCACGGGGCGTACGAGGGAGTGCTCTTACCAAGACTTCACGAATGGCAAACCCGACCCTTTCAATGGAAGCGGGGGCATTATCATGTTGGTGCAATGGTTCGAAAGGACCGAGGCAGTTTTTGAAATCTGCTCTTGTCCCGAAGCGAGCAAGGTCAAGTATGCGGCATTCACTTTCACTGGAAAAGCACTTACTTGGTGGAATGGCCGAGTTAAATCACTTACTCCCGCAGTAGCTAACGCAATCAGCTGGGAGGATTTGAAAGCCCTAATGTTAAAGGAATACTGCCCGAGGGGCGAAATACAAAAACTTGAAGAAGAACTTTGGAACCTCAGAATGACAGGCACTGATCTTGAAACTTATACTGCCTGTTTCAATGACCTAGCACTCCTCTGTCCAACAATGGTCACTCCAGAAGAGAAGAAGGTGGAATGATATCTCTGGGGGCTGTCATCCCAGATTCAAGATAGTGTATTGGCCTCGAAACCCACTACCTTTGAGAGTGCCAAGGAATTGGCACAACAACTCATAGATCACAGGGCTAGCCGTGGTACCGTGATAACCACCACCGACCGAACAAAAGGAGGGAACAACAAGAGGAAGTTCTGGGGCAATAAAAAGAAACAACCAATTCAGGACCCCACCAAAAAGCAACAGATTGTTGCTGTTCGTGCCGCCACTACCGCTGTCGCTCCAGCGCCACCGAAACAGTATACAGGAACTCTTCCCAAGTGCAACAAGTGTAACTACCACCATAACGGTGCTTGTCGAGAGTTATACTGCAATAACTGTAACAAAAAGGGGCACACCGCACGATTCTGTAGAGCGACTACCCAACCCGCCGCACAAGTCGCTACGACCGCCAACACCGGAGCAAGCCAAACCTGCTATGGATGTGGTGAAACGGGACACTTCAGGAGGAACTGCCCCAAGGCACGAGCCCCTAATGCTGGGGGTGTAGGGAGAGTCCTAACTTTAGGACAGGGAGAAGCAGTCAAGGATCCCTCTGTGGTTACTGGTATGTTCCTCCTCAATAACTCTTATGCATGCGTACTTTTCGATAGTGGGGCAGAAAGAAGTTTCATAAGTCACCAATTCAAACATATACTTAAGCAAAATTCTCAACCACTAGAAGATTCTTACATCGTAGAAATGGCAAATGGAAAGGTTGAGCGCGCTAATGATATTTACATAGGGTGTACTCTCACTCTAGACAACCATTTGTTCAAAATTGACCTTATGCCGGTCACCATAAAAAGCTTCGATATAATCATTGGTATGGATTGGTTAAGCCTTCATCGTGCCGACATTCTATGTTACGAAAGGGCCGTCCGCCTCAATCTGCCGAATGGCAACGTTCTCACTGTTTATGGCAATAAACCTAGTGCGAACCTAAAAATCATCTCTTGTGTTAAAACCCAAAAGTACCTCCGAAAGCAATACCGTGCTTTCTTAGCCCACATCATAGACAAGAAACAGGAGGTGAAGGACATTAAAGAAATTCCAGAAGTATGCAACTTCCCTGATGTTTTCCCAGATGATCTGCCAGGTGTACCACTCGCACGACAAGTCGAATTTCGGATCGATTTAATCCCAGGATTTACCCTGTCGCCAGGGCTCCATATCGCTTAGCACCGGCAGAAATGCAAGAACTATCCAGCTAGTTGAATGAACTATTGAGCAAAGGGTTCATCAGGCCAAGCTTCTCGCCCTGGGGAGCACCAGTCTTATTTGTAAAGAAGAAGGATGGGTCTTTTCGCATGTGCATAGACTATTGAGAACTAAACAAACTCACTATCAAGAACCGTTATCCCCTACCCCGAATAGATGACCTCTTCGACCAGCTCCAAGGAGCCAGCTACTTTTCAAAAATCGACCTGAGGTCGGGCTATCATCAACTACGAGTTCAGGAAGAGGATATCCCCAAGACGGCATTCAGAACTCGCTATGGGCACTATGAATTTGTAGTGATGCCATTCGGGTTAACAAACGCGCCTGCGGTGTTCATGGATTTGATGAATTGAGTGTGTCGACCCTTCTTGGATAAATTGGTCATCGTATTCATCGACGATATCTTGGTCTATTCGAGGAGCGAAGAAGAGCACAGACAACATCTACGACTAGTTCTGGAGATTTTAAGAACCGAGAAGCTTTACGCCAAATTCTCAAAGTGTGAATTTTGGCTCCGTGAAGTAGGATTCCTTGTCCACGTAGTAAGCAAGGAATGAATACATGTGGACCCCTCAAAGATCAAAGCAATCGAAGATTGGTCAACACCTACAACGCCAACAGAAATCCGACAGTTTTTAGGACTCGCAGGCTACTATCGAAGATTCATACAAAACTTCTCCAAGATTGCTAAGCCTCTCACCACCTTGACTCAGAAGGGTGTAGTGTTCGAATGGGAAGATAAACAAGAAGCCGCCTTCCAGACACTAAAGCAAGCCCTATGCAGCGCACCAGTCTTGTCTCTTCCAGAAGGAACCGATGATTTTGTGGTGTATTGCGATGCTTCGAATCAAGGCCTCGGCTGTGTGCTCATGCAAAGGGGAAAAGTCATCGCTTATGCATCAAGGCAACTGAAGACACATGAAGTTAATTATACAACCCACGACCGTGAACTGGGAGCGGTGGTGTTCGCCCTGAAAATCTGGAGGCACTACCTCTACGGCACCAAGTGCACCATTTTCACTGATCACAAAAGTCTTCAGCACATTCTCAATCAGAAAGAACTTAACATGCGCCAAAGAAGATGGGTGGAATTACTGAGTGACTACGAATGTGAAATTCTCTACCACCCGGGCAAGGCCAATGTAGTAGCCGATGCCTTAAGCAGGAAAGAATACTCGGGCGCCGAGTAAAATCCCTAGCCATGGCCATCCACTCCCAACTGGCCACCCATATCAAGGACGCCCAATTAGAAGCCTTGAAACCAGAAAACGTGGCAAGCGAAGCACTAAGGGGGATGGAAAAGAACTTAGAAGTCAAAGGGGATGGAACTCGTTATCTCATGAATCGAATCTGGACACCGAAGTTCGGTGGGTACCGAGACGTTGTAATGAACGAGGCCCACAAGACTCGATACTCCATTCACCCTGGGTCAGATAAGATGTATCCAGACCTCAAAAGGTTATACTGGTGGCCAAACATGAAGGCTGAAATTGCTACTTATGTAAGCAAGTGCCTCACTTGCGCCAAGGTCAAGGTGGAATATCAGAAGCCATCAGGACTACTTCAACAACCGGATATACCCGAGTGGAAGTGGGAGCGAATAACCATGGACTTCATAACCAAACTGCCTAAGACATCAGGTGGGATGGATACCATATGGGTGGTTGTGGACAGATTGACCAAGTCTGCGCACTTCCTGCCAATAAAGGAAACAGACAAGATGGAGAAGTTAACCAGGACGTACATTAAAGAGATCGTGCGACTACATGGTGTACCAACATCCATTATCTCTGATCGAGATAGTAGATTCACCTCGCATTTCTGGCAGTCCCTACAGAAGTCTCTGGGAACCAGGCTAGACATGAGTACGGCCTACCATCCACAAACTAACGGACAAAGCGAGAGAACCATCCAGACATTGGAAGACATGATGAGAGCCTGTGTGATAGATTTTGGTAAGGCATGGGATACCCATCTACCGCTTATCGAATTCTCTTATAATAACAGCTATCACACTAGCATTGGAGTCGCTCCATTCGAAGCTCTCTACGGTCGCAAGTGTAGATCACAACTGTGTTGGGCCGAAGTTGGAGATACTCAGCTAGCCAGAGGGCAAGTCCCTGATAGCACCCTTACTGGGCCTGAAATCATAAGGGAAACCACAGAAAAGATCATTCAAATTCGGGTAAGACTAAAAGCGTCTCGTGATCGACAAAAGAGTTACGCGGATAAGCGACGCAAACCTTTAGAATTCCAGGTCGGAGACCGGATACTACTAAAAGTTTCCCCTTGGAAGGGGATGATATGTTTCGGTAAACGAGGGAAACTAAACCCAAGGTACATCGGTCCGTTCAAAATCCTTGCTAGGATTGGTCCTGTGGCGTACAAACTCCGACTACCACAAGAACTTAGTAATGTACACCCTACCTTTCACGTATCCAACTTAAAGAAGTGTCTGTCTGACGAGACACTCGTAATACCACTCGAAGAAATCGAAGTTAATGAAAATCTCCACTTTGTGGAGGAACCCGTCGAGATCATGGATCGAGAGATCAAGAGAACAAAACAAAGTCGCATTCCCATAGTGAAGGTTCGTTGGAACGCGAAACGAGGGCCTGAGTTTACCTGGGAACGTGAAGATCAAATGAAGCAAAAGTATCCACATCTTTTCCCAAACCCTTGAAGTTCCCAGCCGAATTTAAATTTCGGGACGAAATTCCCTCTAACGGGGGAATGATGTGACAATCGTCAATCTTGAGTCAAGTCAAGTCATCAAGTCAAGCCGATCAACTCGATTAAACCTTGTGTATTAGGGTTTGTGTTATGTTCATACTGTATAACTTGCTATATTAATGGGAAAACATCACTTGAGAAAAGTCTTGTGTTAAAAATTTCCTAAGCCCTAGTGCTAATCAATGAACTAAACTGATAAAAACCATGTTGCATACTCATTGGGAGTGTGTGGGATCCTTAACCATGACTTAACGGGGCTCAAGAAACTTGCTTAGCGGAGCCAAACACTCACAAATGCCACACTTGAAATCTCTCTCAAATATCTCTTTGTATGAGAAATCTCTCCAAGAATGTCAAATCTCTCCCAAATCTCTCCAAGTATGTGAAATCTCTCTCAAATATCTCTTTGTATGAGAAATCTCTCCAAGAATGTCAAATCTCTCCCAAATCTCTCCAAGTATGTGAAATCTCTCTCAAATATCTCTTTGTATGAGAAATCTCTCCAAGAATGTCAAATCTCTCCCAAATCTCTCCAAGTATGTGAAATCTCTCTCAAATATCTCTCTGTATGAGAAATCTCTCCAAGAATGTCAAATCTCTCCCAAATCTCTCCAAGTATGTAAAATCTCTCCCAAATCTCTCTCCAAAGTTTCCCGTAACTTTTTAGAATCATTCGGGTCATTTCGACGCTTAACCGTGTCAAAAACGGCTTAAAACGGGGTAAAAACGAGAAAAATAGACATTAGGAACCGAAACCTCTCGAGAAGAGAGAAGCTTCTTAGGACCCGAACGTCCTCTTAGGGACTGAGAGCAAGGAGAAACCGAACCCTGCTTAAGAGGAACCGAACCGAACCTCGCCCTGGAAGAACGGAAACTGAACCCTGCTTAAGAGGAACCGAACCGAACCTCGCCTTGGAAGAACCGAAACCGAACCCTGCTTAAGACGAACCGAACCGAAGCTCGCCCTGGAAGAACCGAAACCGAACCCTGCTTAAGAGGAACCGAACCGAACCTCGCCCTGGAAGAACCGAAACCGAACCCTGCTTAAGAGGAACCGAACCGAACCTCGCCCTGGAAGAACCGAAACCGAACCCTGCTTAAGAGGAACCGAACCCGAACCCCGCTTAAGAGGAACCGAACCTCGCCCTGGAAGAACCGAACCCGAAGGTACTGTTCACCACTGTTCATTCGGCACCTTTCGGTCGGACGCGTCGCCTCTTATCTCCGGACCGAACCCCCTCTCGCCTTCGCCTCTTGCTTCCTCGCCCCTTTCGCTTCCGTCTGTTCGTTTCATTTCCGGCTACAGCCCCCAGCAAGGACCGAACCTCGGCCTAGGGACCGAGAGGTCTCGCTGGGAATGCCTTTCTTCCCGGTTTTCGCGTAGTTTTGCATTTAAGGCCCGTTTTTAATTATTTTAACGCGGGATTGTCACCCAAAATCATATTTTAACATAATAAACTCTAAATATTCATAATTTAAACATATTTTTATGAAAATCATTATCTAAATAATAAAGATCTAATGGGGAATTTATTTAAGGTGGAGTGTTGACTTTGCCTTAACTTATGACACAAGCAACCACCCCACACCCACTCTATGACTAGCCATACCTCTCCACCTTACCTATGTCACTTCAACGTCCCCTTACACTTAAATTTCACTCACTCCCACGTTTTTTTTTGAGTTGGAACAAACAACCACACTCCTCATTTTCTCTCATTTCTCTCATTCCACTAAGTAACAAACACCACTTTTCTCTCAAACTTTTTCTACACAAATTTTCGAGATTCAAGGCTGATTTCAAGTGTTCTTCCACTCTTAGTAAGTAAAAATTCATCCTCCCTATTATTATTTCACTTCCTTCTACTCAAATCTTTGATTGCTTACACAAACTCCATAACTATAATGTTAGATTCTCGAAAACCTTCAAGGCATCTCCAAGTATTCTTGAATTAAACACTTCCATTCTTCAACAATCATCTACTGAAATCACTTAAGGTGAGTTCATACCCCTACATTTTCATGTTTTCTCAAGTTTTCAGGGGGGGGGGGGGGGGGGGGAATACAAGTTAAAACATCAAGAACATAACTAAATATTTCTAACAGCCTTCATCAGAAAAGTTCAACTCCATTCACGGACTGTTTTGGGCATCTTAAACATTTTTGTTTTCAAAACTGTACAAGGTGCAAATAGTTCAAGTTTGTAGCTTTAAAATGACTACTTGCACATCTCCATACGATTTTTCTACAATTTATGGTGATTTTTACAAAACTGCCTATCATTTCAAACAACAATCCGGACTAGTCTGTGATTATGGACTTTTTCACCCAAGTTGGAGGTCATTAAAAATCGTGATAAAAATTATGAGTAAACTAGACACATTTTGTGAACTCTCAGAATTTACGGATCTAGTTTTCGACTTCTTATGATTTTTCTATGATTTTTCCAAAACAGGGCAGAATGGCTAAAGTTAGCCAACAGCATGTAAATATCATAACACTTTGTATTATGTTGAGCAAAGTGTATAATCATAAGTTCTAATATTTGAATGTGTTTCCTTGTTAGTTTATCATTATGAACTGAAACTAAGTCATTCATATTAAATATTATTCATTCATTTTAGAACACGTATTATGTAACTATAAAAAGTATAGTTTGATAAATTCACAACACTAATACATTTCCATAAACGAATTCATACATATTACATACATTTTAGATAAACTATAATAGGTATAGTTTATGATACATCACTCAACACACTCGTACAAAAAGGGTACATTCATACAAGAAAGATTTATATCCACACACATTCCACGTAAACTTGTTAACCTATGTTGTGAGACTCTCTCTCTCCCCGTACGTCCGAGTGCGGGGTATAATTCCTGGTAGTTATAATCAGAATCTCCTTGAGGGAGAACGTGATACTTGTATATAGATCTATATTGGGTTTGACACCCCACACCTTGCTGCTAGCTACAGTGGGACCTGCAGGTCTACGGGTGACAAATGTCATTTCATTTTCGCGACGCCTGAGAAACGTTGTGGCAGGTTTACATAGTCACAGTATGATTATAGCGACTCACCTAGGGAGTTAACAATTCATAAAGTTTACGGGATTTCATAAAACCAAAGTAGGTTTTAGGTTGATTAAAAATTTACTTTCCATATCATTTTAAACTCACGACATTTCTACTAAGTAATGATGATTTCTTATACATTTTGGTCTTTGGTTATAAGGCTACATTTTACGGATTTCAAGGAAAATATCGTATTTTTCTGAAACAAACGCGACATTTACATGTGAAAGACTTCTACTAAGTTTATTAATAAAAGCTTATGAACTCACCAACCTTTGTGTTGACAATTTTCAAACAACTTGTATTCTCAGGAAAACACTAAACAGGTAATCAAGTGCTTTTGAGGATGGGACGTTAAGGCGTCAAACTTTTCATATTTTGTCAACATATTGTAATTGATTTTGAAACATGTAATTCATACAAGTGATGTAACTTTTTCAATTATATATATGTTGGTTGTGTTTTCTTAAATTACTATTGAAATTGTGGTTATGATACTATACATGAAGTCCTACACCCCCGAACGTTTCCGCCATCCTTGGTTTGGGGGTGTGACACTAGGTTCGGGAAGATTAATCTTCTTGAAGAATGAATATGGCATTAGATTCACACTTTCTCCCGAGTTGGATAGAGCATGGCTTGTAGCTAGACTTCTAAATTGATATGGTAGTGTTAAGCTTCCCGGGTGACCCATTTTCTTTGGTAGCATATTCAACATTACAGCTAAGCAGGTTTCATTGAGCACTACCTTTGAAAATCTCATCATCTACTTTCGGTTAGTTAGGAGGTCTTTGATAAACTTTTCATATTTTGGTGTTTGAGCCAAGGCTTCAAGGAACGAAATATTGATTTCGAGAGACTTTATGTGATATAAGAACTTCAAGTAATCTTCAACATTCTTTTATTGTATTGCTATATTTGGTAAGGTCATCAGTGGGGGGTATGGCTTAATGGGTTCAACACTCTTCTTTTCAGGTACCTGCCATGTCATGGCATCAGCACCACGTTGTGGAGACTGTTCAGTCTCTTTTCTTTGACTTTCTTCTCGACTTTCTTCCTTAACATTTGGGTTGCTTCTATTAATGGGATTCAAACGGGTAACAATTTTCCCACTTCTAGTTGTTACATCTTGGATGTGAGCTCCTATTGGGTTTGTTCGATAGTTCGTGGAAGTCCTCTCGATGATCTTTCATTAATTGGTTTAGCTAGTTTCCCAAGTTCTTTTTTAATGTTTAAGATTGAAGCTTGCTGATTTTTTGAGTAAGTGTAACATTCTGTTTCAAATCGTCTGTGATTTAGGGTTCGTGGGCTGCAACCCGGGCATGAGGAAGCCTTGAGAATGTGACGACTTACTAGAAGCGTTGGGCTTCTCGCCATTTTTCCGTTGATTTGGGGATTGTTGGAAATGGGCGTATAGTGAGTAAGTTATAATAGTTTGAAGCGTTGGCAGGTTTGGTCCCGTATTTGAGAAAAGGTGGCAACTAAGTACGCAGAGTGTACGTATGTGTACGCTCAGCGTACTCATGTGCTTAATTTGGACGCATAGGCACCTAAAACATTGGGCGTACCAGCGGGTACGCAGGGCGTACTAGGCTTAGAGAGAAAACCCTAAATGAGGGGTGTATCCCTATTTAAAGAACATGATGGCCTCATTTCTGGCCACCATTTCCGGCCTTCAACCCTCTCAAAACCCTAATATCCATTTCTCTAGCTTGAGTGTCTATTTGTGAGCTTCTAAGTGTTCTTATGGTATCCTTGAAGTGAAGAAGGAGTATTGAAGAGGATGGAGTTGGAGTGCAAGCCTTGGATCTGAGCTTTTCTATGGTTGGGGCATCATTTGAAGGTATAAAGCTGAAAGCATTCTCATCCTTTTTTATTTGAGCATATTATGGTCCATTTTAGGGTTTTGGTCCCAAAGCTTCAAGCTTTATGAGTTTTTGAACTCCATAGCTTAATATATGTCCCATTGAGTGTTATTAATGGATTGGATTCATAAAAATGAGGTCTTTGTTGTTAAAAACACCCCATGCATGAGATATGAGAATTTTTGGGAGTAAAGAGTGAGAGTTTTTGTGTTTGGGACTTCCGTAGCCATGAAAAGGCTTAAAGTCACAAACTTTATGGAGTATGAGCCTTTAGGAGGTCCTGATCTGAGAGTACAACTATGGCCTTAACGGATTAACACAAATACAATGGGAAGGGAAAGTTTGGGACATATGCCCTGTCTAATCCTAGTACGCCCTGCGTAATGATCCAATGTCCCCAATCAAGATTTATGTGTATGAGTGTGTACGCTGAGCGTACCAAGGGAGGTACACCCCGCGTAATCTAGTTGTGGGCTTCTTGGGCTAAATCTCATATTGGGCCTTGAGTGTTAGTCTTGGATTTTGGGATTGTTGTACTAGAGATTTTGATCAGAGATATATTGTGTATGTTTTTGGCCTTGGGTTGGTCTTGCCATTGGGACTTAAGTTTAGGAGTTGGGCCTTCGGAGAGCCCATATAATATTGGGCCTTGGAGGGCCCAATGAGCTTGAGTAAATTGTGGGTCGGGTAGTGAGCTATCTTTAGACCTAATGAGTGAGGTTTGGTCTTGGATCTTAATTGGGTAATTGTGGGTTTTGGTTTAGTGTTAGAGGTTGGTGTACAGCACCAACATCTATAGGAGCTGTTCATCATCCAAGGTGATTCTTCTCATTATACTTACCTTGAGTGGTAATCTATGTGTGACCAGAGGGTCTTATGTGCTTATATTGAGTATTGTGATATATTGCATTATGTCTTTGTGACTTATTTTGTGTACTATACTTATTTTACTAAGTTAGGACCGGAGGGTCCACTCGAGGTGTGGGACCGGAGGGTCCCACAGAGACACATTAACCGGAGGGTCTTATTTGAGCATAGCCATGAGAGGCTAATGAGATATGTGTGGTATTTTGGGTAACTCACTAATCTTTATGCTTATCGTGTTATGTGTTATGTGTTTTAGGTACTTCTCAGGAACACGGAAAGGCACCGACTTGATTGTACACATGAGACAAAGTTATATTTTGCTGATCTTGGATTTTGTTATTATAGACATGTGTTTGATAAATTGAGGTTTTGGAGATTTTCTGATTTATGTTAATGTGATTAGTGTGATTTTCAAATGAAAAATTGGTTTGAAAATTTATGGTGTTACAGTAAGGTTTTCTGATCTCTCATTAGTGCTTGTTGTTCTCTTATTTCTACTTCAGGTTCATCGTGTCTCTTTTCAGATGCAACTGCAAAGCGTGTGAGCATCGACTCAATATCATATTTTTTTCCCGGGTGCTGGTTCCTCCCTTTGATAAAAGCCTCTTCCTATTTTTTCATACTTCTCTTCCTTGTCTTTCTTGTATTCATCATAAGGTAACCACTTCTTCTTGTGCTTTCTCCAATCTTCATCATAATGATCACCGCTAGAGTAGAAAGTTTAAACGTTTTGATTTCCATTTTCATCAAGATCACAGTATTTAGTAAAATGTGATCCATTATAGTTTTCACGCCCAAATATTATATCATGGATTGTTTGATCCATCTTAGTCATCCTCTTATCCATATTTTGCAACATTGCTAAAACCACTGACATATCTTCTGAAGCAGAATTAGCCAATCCTTTTGCTACATCATTTCGTGGGTTGTGGTACTATCTCAAATGTTTAGAGAATTCTTCAATGAGCTCCTTAGTTTCGGTGGGATTCTTCTTGGTTAATGGTCCTTGAGAGTCAAGGTGTTGCCTTGTTGTGACATTCACCCCATCGTGAAGTATCGAAACTTCTTGTTGAACATTTACGTCGTTTTGGGGGCAATTTCGAAGTAGACCCTTATAGTTCTCCCATGCTTCAAATAGCGACTCCCCCACTTTTTTCTCAAAGTTAGCGATGGCTTTTTGAGCTTAGCCACCTTTGATGGTGGGCAAAACTATTCCAAGAATTACTCACGCATTTTTGCCCATGTAGTGATTGCACGGCGGCGGCCGGGGGGGGGGGGGGGGGGGGGAGGAGGAGGAATGCCTTCAACCAGTACTTGGCAGATCCTTTGAAAGTGACCGGAAGCATTCTTAATAACAATGCTTCGCATGGAATATTCAGGATGTTGAAGTAATTGGCAATGTCACTAACTTCATAAAGATGTTTGTAGGCGTCTTCATGATCTTTTGCGGTGAATGGAATCTCTTTTAGCCCAGCAAGGATGTGCGCCTTGAGTTCAAATGTGTCAGTGGCTGGAATGGTGGGTTGCACAAGACCCGGTCCGATGTCGTCACAAATTCTTTTCTTGTATGCCTCCATGGAAACGTCGGCAATGTCCGCGATGATGTTTTTGGGTTTGCTTTCTTTATCTGATGCGGTTTCGCTTCCTTCCTCGTCTATTTCGTAACTGGTGTCCTCTTTGGTTGGATTGTTCTCAATGCTTTCATCTTTCGGTGTTTTGATATATTTTCCAATTTATTTCCCTTCTTCTTACTAAAAACCGATTTGAGATTCTTTAATGGTGATTTCTTTGGTGTTGCAGATTCTCCTATGGCTTTATCCGTGCTTTTGTGAAAAGCTTACTCTGGGTCTTCATGTGGTGGAATCAAAGGTGTATTTGATCCACGAGTCATAAACTACTGCAATAAAAACAAATCAAACGTGTAAAAAGAACAAAAGCAAAAACTGAAAGTTAACTATTACGACACCATGACGTGGTGGTTCAAACATAACAAAAACCTAAAATAAAATTTTAAAAACAAATAGAAGCAAAATCCTAATAAAATAGTATATTTAAAGCAACTAAGTACCATTCTCCGGCCACAACGCCAAAAACTTGATGTGGAAAATAATTACACACTAATTTTTATCCTAATAATGTAACTACTTTCTACCTAAGGCAGTATACCTTTTTGTAAATAGTATAGCACAATAGACAAGTATCGAACACACGGAAATATATTATAGCACAATATACAAGTATCGAACACAGGGAATGGTCAAGAAAGGTCAAAACATCACGTCGTGGGGAAGTCACCACGACATGTTGAGTATGTTTTTATTCATTTAATAGTCTTCATTCAATTTCCTTAGCTTCCAGCTTCCAACTTCCTTTATGCTCCAAGCATATCTTTTACCCCTACGACACAATACATAACAAATTAAGTACCTTTTGTTCTATAAAGGGCATAAAAGTAATTAAAAATATTAAGATATGATGTATAATTATATGTATACATATGCACATATCAGGGAACTCACTAAGCTTTGTGCTTATGGTTTTCAATTTATGTTTTAGGTAGTTCTTGTTCCATAGGGAAGAGCTCGGGATGACTGCATTGTACACACCACATAGTTCTGCTTTTTTGATTTACTCTGATTTATATGATGTTAATACATGTAGTTTCACTTTGATTGTATTGATGATGTTTTTGAAATACTATTTTATTTATATTAAAAATGAAAATTATGGGTCATACTTTTCGGACGTTACAAATTTGATACTAAATATGAAGAGTAACATGGATAGGAATGTACATACATTTAAAGATAGTATGGTAGAAAAGGGTTTCGCTCAAACTCAAGAAATTGATTATGAGGAAACCTTAGCACTAGTAGCTAAGAAAATACCTATTTGGTTATTGTTACCATTCTTGCCTTCTTAGATTTAAATATATGGTAAAATAGATGTTTAAACGACTTTTTTTAACATGAAACTTTTGGAGGATATATGATATATCCCGAAAGGATTTTAACATACAACGTATCCAAACCAGGTGTGTAAGCTTGAGAAATCTATTTATAGATTTATACAAGCATCAGATAGCAAGGAATATGTGCTTCAGTGAGAATAGTAAAAGATTATTGTCTTTCTAGAAGTCTAGATAAGTCTTAAGCACATGTCAAAGCTAGTAGGAGTGTCATTATCTTCCTGGTATTGCATGTTGATTGATATGTGCATATTTAGTGTGTATTAAGTGTAGTTTATTATTCATATATTAGCTAAATTGTTGCATATTATGGACAAAAGGTACTTAAAAGTGTTAAATTGTGTTTTTCAGTCCAAAGATGAAGCTCGGAAGCGAAAGGAAGCAAGAGAAGCGGTTAAGAGCTCAAGAGTGGAAAGAAGAAAGAAAACAACCGAAATAAGGCTTCTACTCGTCGAGTTATCTCTTGACTCGACGAGTCCGGTCGCGGATTCAGAAAGATAAACATTCGAAAGTCAAGACAGTTATCAGGTTACGACTAATGTGAGAGGGACTCGACGAGTCGCCATATGACTCGACGAGTCGGTACGCATATATAAAGATAACTCTTTAATGCGAAAAGGAGAGAATTCTGGGAAGTTTCAGAGGTGTTAAGCTGCGAATAAGAAGCCAGAAGAACCCTAGAAATCGACCAAAGAAGCTAGAATCCAATTCCGGGAGTAATTAAGGCGTAATTTCATCATTCTACTTAATTCTTTTGTTTTGTCAATATGATTAAGCAACTTGAACTTATTTGTTTGCTGTTATTCACCTTAGTTATGAACTAATTTCTTTATACTTCTGTTTGGGGATACAAAGTTGACAATATGGTTTGATTGATTGGTAGGATTAATTCTAAGTTGGTGATTAATTGTTATTTTAGTTTGCTAAAGAACCTTGTGTATGAATGATAATTTATTTTCTGTTAATAGGAAGATAGTTAATTAGCATGAACATCTATTAATTATCAACCTCATATGATAAGTGACCACTAAATCATATGTCTAGGATTAATGAATATGAAACTAGAATTAATAAGTAAATTGAGTAAATTCATGTGCAAGCTTGTAAGATGACTATTGAACAAGAGGTTAATTAAGAATAACAATTCAATTAGCTATTGCAAGTCTAACTTAACCCGAATAATTAATCTAGTAAATATAATTAAGTTAAGCAATTGGCCACTGTTTGAATTAGTTTATTTGCTAAGGATTAGGGTAGTGAACACAACTTAATCACTTGAATCGGTAACCAACGAAAGAATTAATCCATTGCACTATTACCTTAAAAGCAACCATAAAGTTAACCGAGTTGAACTAAACAGAAGTTTCTTTCCCATTATTGAATCTAGTTAATTTGTTCTTTTCTAGCCTTGCATTAGTTTTGTTTAATAAGTTTCTAGTCTTGTAAAACTAGAGAAAAACCCTTATTTGCTAAAGTAATTTAGATAGAATTAGTTTTTAATTTAATTTGCCGTTCCCTGTGTTCGATACCCTGCTTATTTAGCTATACCACAATTGATAGGTTCACTGCCTTTTGTGTGTTATTTGATAATTAAAGTAGGATTAAAACTAAGTGAGTTTTACACACATCAAGTTTTTGGCGCCGTTGCCGGGGAACGGTTCTAAAATTAGCATTAAATTCTAATTCAATCGACCCTTTGTGTAAGATTCATCTTACGCAAAGTTAATTTTTGTTCAATTTTTGTTTAAGTAAAAAAAAAAAAAAAAAAAAAAAAAAAAAAAAAAAAAACTGATTTTCACGTGAACTCGCCGAGTGCATTCGCCCCGACTCGGCGAGTCTGACGCTGAATCAGCTAAATTTTTGTTCTTTTTACGCGTTCTGTTTTGTTTTAAGTTGCAGTTAGTTCATGACCCGAGGATCTTCTACACCTCTAATTCCTCCTCTTGAAGATCCGGAGACCGCATTAAGAAGAAACAAGGGCAAAACCGTTGGAGAAACCACTTCTTCAAAGAACTCACCGCTCAAAAACTTCAAATCCGTGTTTGGCAAGAAGAGGAGCAGCAAAGCAGGAGCATCCAGTGCGTCGTTGTCAACCGAAGATCCGATCCCGAAAGACACCGAATACGAGACCGAAGAAGAAAGCGAGCACACATCCGATATTGAAGAAGACTTAGCCACCGCAATGGCTAATATTGACGAGATCCCCATGGGGGAGTGGAAAAAAAGGATGCGTGATGGCACCGGCCCGGGACTTGTGCAACCCGCAATCCCCGCTACCGCTACGTTCGAACTAAAGGGCCATATTCTCGCTCAACTCAAGGAGATACCATTTCACGGGAGAGATCATGAAGACGCCTATAAGCACTTAGATGAAGTAAATGACGTGGCGGATTACTTCAATGTACCTAATGTGCCCCGCGAGGTCCAGCTACTACGCATGCTTCCTGTCACGTTCAAAGGAGCTGCAAAGGATTGGTTGAAGTCACTCCCTCCCGGATCAGTTACTACATGGGCGAAAATGAAAGAAGAGTTCATAGATCACTTCTGCCCACCTTCCAAAATAGCCAAGCTAAAGAAAGCCATTGCCAACTTCGAGCAACAACCCGGCGAATCCCTATATGAAGCTTGGGAAAGATACAAGAGCCTACTTCGAAATTGCCCCCACCACGATCTCAATAGCCAACAAGAGGTCTCTATCTTTTATGATGGAGTGAATGTCACCACGAGGCAACTACTCGATTCACAAGGCCCACTCACTCGAAAGACACCTCGAGAAATAAAGGAGTTAATTGAAGAATTCTCTAGGCACTCTAGAGAATACCACAACCCGAGGAATGAAGTGAGTCGCGGAGCAGTAAATTCGGTAAACGATGGTATGGCGGCGGTGATAGCGAAACTCGATAGCCTAGACCGAAGAATGACGAAAATGGATCAAACGATCCATGCTATTAGAGTTGGATGTGAACATTGTGGCGGTCCTCATCTTACTAAGGAATGTGATCGAGATGAGAATGGAAATAAGAAAGCTCAAGTATGCTACTCCAGCGGTGATAGATATGATGAAGACTGGAGGAAACCGAAGAAGGAGTGGCTCCCATACGAAGAGTACAGGAAGGCGAAGGAAGAAAAATATAAGCAGAGGGAGAGGGGTTATTATCAAAAGAAAGAACCGGTGACGGACAAGAAGACGAACTTAGAAGACATACTTACAAAATTCATAAGCGCGTCCGAGAAAAGGCATAATGATCATGATGTGGCAATGCAAGAAACCAGAAACATGTTGAAGAATCAGCAAGCCTCTATTCTCAACATAGAGAAACAGTTGGGCCAACTTGCACATCAAGTAAACGAAAGAAGACCGGGCCAACTTCCGAGCGACACCCAACCCAATCCAAGGAACGAGAACGTGAGCGTTATAACCTCCAGCGGTGAAGAAGAATTGGCAGAAACACTAAGGGTTTCCAAAGGGAAGGCAGAAAAGGAAGAAGAACCAGAACGAGAAGAACTCGATCCGACTCGCCGAGTCACCAAAATGGACTCGACGAGTTCAGTCGGGAAGGATAAAAAAGCCAGTTTTCTGAAGACATACAACCCTCCTTTGCCATACCCATCCAGAGCCATTCCTTCAGAAAAAGTTCAAGCCTATAGAACCTTCATGGAGCATGTTAAAGCCTTACAAGTCAATATGCCATTCGTGGACACAATGCTCCAAACTCCCAAATACTTTAACTTGCTTAAGGGTTTGTTTGCTGCCAGGAAAGATCTTGCTGAAGTCGCGGAGATATTGATGAGTGAGCTACCTGAGAAGAAGGGTGATCCGGGTAATATAGTAATCCCGTGCCAATTTGGCAATGATGTTTCCACACGAGCTTTGGCTGATTCAGGGGCAAGCATTAATTTGATGCCCTATTCATTCTTTAAGAAGCTAAATTTACCAGCACCAAAGCCGGTAAATATGAGAATCCATTTGGCAAATAAAACAATTATTCATCCACAAGGCATATGTGAAAATCTCCTTATCAAAGTAGACAAGTTTATCTTCCCAGTAGACTTCGTGGTGGTGGAGATGACAGAAGACCCCGAAATACCAATTATTTTGGGCAGAACATTCTTAAACACCGCATGTGCCCTAATTGACATATCCGAGCCTACTTTAACATTAAGAGTGGGTGATGAGTCGGTGATGTTTAAAGCTAATCCAGAGATCAAGCAAGAAGAAGAAAAGCGAGAAGAAATCTCATTTATCCAATTAGATGATGAGGTATTGCAAAAAGAGCTTGATATTTTATTAAAAGAAGACCCAAGTAAGTTCACGCTACACTCAGAAGAAGTTTCAGATGCTGACAAAGACTTGGAGGAGCTAGAAAAGCTACTGGAAGGAGCCGACTCAGACAACAATCCAGAATTGATGAAACCCGACCCGACTCGCCGAGTCGACATAATGGACTCGACGAGTCCAGTCGATTTGGAGAAAAACTTAACTCAAGCTGATTTATTTGTTGACAGTTCTTCACATACCCTGGATTCAGTTACTGTGAGTGATTCTTTGGAAGAACGATATGCAGAAAAAGTAAAAGGAATGGAGGTCCAACACGTCAACGTGGCATGCCTTGATATGATGCCATTTGGAAAAGAGTCGAGCACAAAAGAGAATGAAGCCATAAATGGAAGCGGAGCGGAAGCTGATCCCCAATTCACCACTAAACCTAGCGCACGAACCAATATGAAGTATGAAGTTATCAAATTTAAAGAAAAGGAGGTTCAAAAATTGGTGAAAAAGCATGGGTTGAAAAAGAAGAAGAGGAAAAGAGAGGCCCAACCAGCTGAGGATGATACAGCGAAAAAGAGAAGAGACGAATTGAAAAGGGCTTATAAGAAAAAGATTCACGCCTACAAGACTAAGTATAAACCGCAAAAAGTACGGCGCACATTCCCGATGCTTGAAGGCGACAAAACGTAAATGGGAAGGAGTCTAGCTAATGACTCCTCAAAAAGAAGCGCTTGGCGGGAGGCAACCCGTCGTTAGAGTTTGCTTTCTTTTACTCTTTAGTTTTTTTCATTTATTGTTTTTGTTTTGTGTTTTAATGTTAATCTTCCAAATCATCGAACTTGTCTGCTTAAGGGAGCACCTAGCTTAAGAGTGGGGTGAGAATATTTTCAATAAATAACAAAATTTCAAAAATTAGAAATGTTTTATAAACGACTCGCCGAGTCTGACCCTGACTCGACGAGTACATACTGATCTCAGAAAAATTTTAACTGCTCGCTGGGACTCGCAGAGTCTGACCCTGACTCGACGAGTCGAGCTTATTTACAGAAAAAAATAAACATTTTCGAAATTACTTTTACATCTAATAGGGTTTTAACCCTAAAAGTTCAATTTTCACATTACACTCGCCGGGTATACTTCTCTCTCAAGCATTCAAGACTTCTCCAACCTCTCTTCCAAATCTTCAAGAATTAAACTAAAAAGGTAACAACTTTCTTCTTGTTTTCTAGATAGAAAGTGATATTAAGGCCATCTACACTTGCAATTTCATGAAAAAAACCCGTTTTTGAAATAGTGACTAAATTCTAGGTTTTTGATTTTATCATGGATCTTGTTGTTTTGAATGTCTATTATGGCCTTGGTACTTAGTAGGAAGTCCTTGAACAAAACCCTTGCAAGAATTTAGGGATTACATGGTTCAATTTGGTGAAACCCGTCGACTGACTCGTACAGGTCCCGCGACTCGCCGAGTCGGGCATGGACTCGACGAGTCCAATCGAGATGCAGAAACAGTTTGGCTTGTTAACATTCTGTGTTTTCTGGGTATGGTTTATATGTTTTGCAGGAATCATGTTTAGAAGAGGACAATCTTCAAGGGGTAGCCAAGAGGAATTTCCATGGTTAAACTTCCCGCAAATCGAGTCCGCTTCAACAATGCGGAAGTGGAAAAAGAAGCTTGCCGATATTAAAAAGAAGGAGGTTTATGTCCCAAACAGAATAGATTGGGAATGGTTGCAAACGGTGTGATATGAAGAGGAATTAGCTCCATACCTTTTAAGGGAGTTTCAACATGGCGGCGAGTCAATGATATGTGATGGATGGAGCCGAGTCTTCCGCATGCAAGAGCCGGTGTATTTAGAGCTTTGCTTGGAGTTCTTTTCCACGGTATCTTTTACCGGTGGAGTGGATTTGTATCATCCGGCAAGTTTTACATTTTGTCTTGGGGGCGAGTATCATCAATGCTCGGTGGTGGATCTTGCTTGCCGGCTAGGGATTTATGATCAACCGTTGGTTTCTACGAACCTCTTTCGGGCCTTTTTGGCAACCACTCACATGGTGTTTCCCGATGGGGTTACTAGCATGGGTTGGTGGCACACTATTGGGAATAAAGTTTATATCCCGAAGTCCGCGCAAGAAGGGAGCATCCGATCCCCGACCCACCGCCTCATTCACCGCCTTATTTCCTCCACCATCAACCAGAGGAAGGACGATGAAAGGTTTCCAACCTTGATGTTTTCTACCTTTGGAGCATTATCACACCAGGCGTCTTTTGCAACATCCCATGGTGCATTGCTTCATACCTCTCAGCGGGTGCGGTCAAAGATCGCAAAACATCGCGCATCAATGGAGGCATGTTTGTCACCCGTTTGGCTAATTCATTCGGGTTGATGAACCGTGGTGCCTGGAACCTCATGACTTTGATCCCGACACCCCCATTTAATCCTATTCTTTTCCGCAGGGCCCGAATTATTGAAGACTATGGTGGTGGCCATTATGCCATCCCAAATGATGACCCGGTTGTAGGTCCCGAAGCACCGGGAAGGAGGGTGCGATCGCGAAGGGAAAGGGATATGGAGGATGAGCCGCCAGTGATTCCGGTAGAGAATGAAGATGTACCAATGGATTGGTACAATATAGAGATGAGGCGGATGCAAGACCAAATGGCGCGGGGGCTAAATTTTAGCAATCAATCCCACATACGACTTTTTGACCACTTCAATATTCCACATATTGATGGTGGGAATTATCCATATATTCCATCGTGGGACGAGAGGATTAGTGCACGCCATAGCGGAGCGGGAGGGAGTGGAGCCAACGTCGATGATGAGGATGATGAGGATTAATTTTTTTTTTTTTTTTGTGTTTTTGTGTTTAAACAATTTGCATTTTTATTTTGTTTTATTTTTGGTGTGTATGCTTTAAGTTATTATTTTGTTTAATAGTTGTTTGCTTTAAGTCTTTTCAGGATTGCATTTTGATTGCTTAGGATGAGGTAAAGCATGGTTGTTTTTACGTGTGAGAGCGAGTCAAGGAAGCGAGTTTTTAATGTCAAAGTGTCAAGTCCGGTCTTAGGAGTGTGAGCGATTGAGTCTGCATGTGAGGAAGCGTTAATGAAGTTGTTATGGACTCAAACAGTTGCCACATACCTAGATTTTTCATTCAGGTTCCAACTCGTCGAGTGCACTAAGCTGACTCGACGAGTCGCTTTGTATTTCCAGATATTTTCAGAATGCGCGCTGCTACTCGGCGAGTCCATCAACAGACTCGACGAGTCGATCATTTTTTTTAGCCGAATGAGTGCTGATTTGATGCTACTACTTATACCACTTGCATCCTTCCACTTCCATATCCATTCTTGAAGATCTTATGCCGATTTTCGCATGTTTAGAGCGACCCACACGATACATGGATGAGATTGTTCCCATGTATGAAGTTTATTGAAGATGGAGCTTAAATGAGAGTGATCAACCTTTCCACTGCTATCCCAGGGGAGTTTGTTCCGATTCCCTCTTTATTTTTATGTTTCTATGCATAGTATGCAATGAGGGCATTGCATCACATAAGTGTGGGGTAGGGGGTTGGTTACATAATAGTCAATTTTCAAAAATTTTGCATACCAAAAGGATTATTTAGGATCTAATTTAGGAAATTTTGGTAAGAAAATAGGATTTCATGTTAGAATTGTGTTAATAATTGCATGAGGACCCAAATGTTTAGTTGAGCCTATATACGTTCTAGTGCATTTGTGGCTTCCTTATTTCAGTGAAATCATGAGACAAAAACACGACCTTGCTCAGCCTGAGGGATGCAATATGTTTAGCAGCCTAAACCTGAAATGTATCCAGGAAGATTTTTATCATTAGCCAATAAAGGTTGAAGTTGAGCGCCCCTGCTTAAGCATGTAGGGTTTTGAGTGAAAAAAAAAAAAGTAAGTTACATGTTAAAAAGAGAGAGAGAATTATAAGAAAAAGTTTGAAGAGTTTTTGGAGCAATTAAAGTAAAGATTTGAAGAGTGAAAATTCTGAAGAAATCCAAAAAGTTGAAGATACCAAAGAAATCAAACAAAGGTGGTGAATTCAAAGATGTCCAAGATCAAATTATCAAGCAAGTGAAGAATTCCAAAGAGCTTCAAAGTGGTATCGAAAAGTTGTAATTCTAGATTATGTATGCTTGGGTTGCTCAACCAAAAATACCTTGAGGTTAAAGAGGTTTTCTGAGGATGGATTCGGAGGGTTGCATAAAATGAGCATAGTTCGGGGTGAGTGGGCGAATGTTTATGAGGATTGTGAGTATTTGAAGTATGGGGGGTTTTTAGGAATTTCAGACACAAATGCATGCGTTGCGGTCTTGGCATAATGGCTGGGTTGGATTGGAGTTATTATATGTGATTTTAATGTGTTAAAATTCAGTTTTGCTTGAGGGCAAGCAAAAGACAAGTGTGGGGTATTTTGATATGTGCATATTTAGTGTGTATTAAGTGTAGTTTATTATTCATATATTAGCTAAATTGTTGCATATTATGGACAAAAAGTACTTAAAAGTGTTAAATTGTGTTTTTCAGTCCAAAGATGAAGCTCGGAAGCGAAAGGAAGCAAGAGAAGCGGTTAAGAGCTCAAGAGTGGAAAGAAGAAAGAAAACAACCGAAATAAGGCTTCTACTCGTCGAGTTATCTCTTGACTCGACGAGTCCGGTCGCGGATTCAGAAAGATAAACATTCGAAAGTCAAGACAGTTATCAGGTTACGACTAATGTGAGAGGGACTCGACGAGTCGCCATATGACTCGACGAGTCGGTACGCATATATAAAGATAACTCTTTAATGCGAAAAGGAGAGAATTCTGGGAAGTTTCAGAGGTGTTAAGCTGCGAATAAGAAGCCAGAAGAACCCTAGAAGTCGACCAAAGAAGCTAGAATCCAATTCCGGGAGTAATTAAGGCGTAATTTCATCATTCTACTTAATTCTTTTGTTTTGTCAATATGATTAAGCAACTTGAACTTATTTGTTTGTTGTTATTCACCTTAGTTATGAACTAATTTCTTTATACTTCTGTTTGGGGATACAAAGTTGACAATATGGTTTGATTGATTGGTTGGATTAATTCTAAGTTGGTGATTAATTGTTATTTTAGCTTGCTAAAGAACCTTGTGTATGAATGATAATTTATTTTCTGTTAATAGGAAGATAGTTAATTAGCATGAACATCTATTAATTATCAACCTCATATGATAAGTGACCACTAAATCATATGTCTAGGATTAATGAATATGAAAATAGAATTAATAAGTAAATTGAGTAAATTCATGTGCAAGCTTGTAAGATGACTATTGAACAAGAGGTTAATTAAGAATAACAATTCAATTAGCTATTGCAAGTCTAACTTAACCCGAATAATTAATCTAGTAAATATAATTAAGTTAAGCAATTGGCCACTGTTTGAATTAGTTTATTTGCTAAGGATTAGGGTAGTGAACACAACTTAATCACTTGAATCGGTAACCAACGAAAGAATTAATCCATTGCACTATTACCTTAAAAGCAACCATAAAGTTAACCGAGTTGAACTAAACAGAAGTTTCTTTCCCATTATTGAATCTAGTTAATTTGTTCTTTTCTAGCCTTGCATTAGTTTTGTTTAATAAGTTTCTAGTCTTGTAAAACTAGAGAAAAACCCTTATTTGCTAAAGTAATTTAGATAGAATTAGTTTTTAATTTAATTTGCCGTTCCCTGTGTTCGATACCCTGCTTATTTAGCTATACCACAATTGATAGGTTCACTGCCTTTTGTGTGTTATTTGATAATTAAAGTAGGATTAAAACTAAGTGAGTTTTACACACATCATTGATGACAATACTACTCATAGGAAACATTATCCCTATGTTTCAAAGTGAAAAATCTTGGGAATTATTTTTCCCTGATGGACATGATGAAGCGACATTTCTACTTAGTTTTCAAATCTAGAAGTACAAATTGAAATGTTTAATAGGAATTATTTAAATCACATATATGGATAATGTGTTGAAAGGTTTCAACATAGAAAATCCTTAAAAAGGGATTGTTCTTATGCATCATAGTCAGGAGTTAAGAGAATCTCAAAGTTCTTTGTTATAATCATGAAAATGATAGGATGAGTTGAGTTCCATATGATTTAGATATATGATTGATCCTGTATTTTATGACTTATATAATGAATGATTAGTTGATCCCTTATCTAAGGGCCAATGTTTGATTATTTCAAAGTTCGATAGTGGCGGTGGAAGGCATACATTGCTAGTTATTCAAAATCTATATTTTCAATTATATCTGATGACTTTTCCAAGTGGGAAACTATTGGAATAGTAGTCCAAGGTCATAATTAAATTGGTATAACTTTATGGAATGAAAGTAAAGTCTCTTTTGGGTTGCCCTCACTAACTAGAAATAGCTAGAAATAACTCTAGGATAGAGATAAAATGTTTTCTAGTTTATTACATGGTTAATAAGTGAATTATAAATGATTAAAATTAATTAATTATTGATTAGAATTAATTCGGGATTAATTGGAATTAATTAAAAGTGCAAGGTTGAACTGTTATTATTCATAATTGAGAAAAGATAGCAATTCGAGATGCCTCCTAGAAAGGGACGGTTTTAAGGAGTTCTAAATGAGATTTTGGAAGCCTCCTGATAGCTGATAAATATATCTGCCTTGAATAGATTAAATTTGAATATTTAATTATTCAAATTAGGGTTTATCCCGACGATCCACCAGCTCCAAATACCACCCATCACCTACCAAATTTTGACTCTAAGCCTTTTAGAATGAGATATCCTAATTTTTCATCATCCCTTCTCTCTCCCTTCTTTATTTCTAGTGTTTTAGATCTGTTGTGTGTGAGCCATTAGAGACATTCACACTATTGGATGTTTGCTTTCCATGGAGCTTTTGAAGAATCAAGAGTTAGTATCATCATTTATACTAAAAGGTATGTTACTAATCTGATTTATTATTGTAGATAGAAAGATTAGATCGATTTTCATAAAATGTGCTAAAATGAGAAAATGCCATAGTTCTCTAGGTTACATGTACCCATAAATTGTTTTGTGAATTCTCCTATGTTGTTTTGTTTTTTATTATAGCTTAGGAAACCCATCAATATGTTTGATAGAACGTTGACTTGTTGGAAAGTCTTAGTTGTTTATGAGAACGGTTTGGTATGAGCTTACTAGTAGCGATGGACTACTGGATTAGGAAAACTGCACTGTAAGATTCTCTATATTTCCCCTGGATGATATATCTAATGGTTTCGTGCCTAAGCCGATTTGGGGAATCAATTGCAATATGAAGGGATGACTTGTTCTTCGGCATACTCATAGGAGTAATGAGATAGTGATGATTTGTCAGGAATTCAATTATGCAGTGGAAGCCCTTTTAGGCATGGTCATTCATATTAAAGGTTTTCCAATTGGTTATGGTTGGTATGTTTTTAGTGTTTATTTCTTTGTGGCTAACAATGTTCCTAGTCAAACAAACTGAGATATACATATCCTAAGATAATCATTAGTATTAATGTATGATTTCATGCATATTAGGTATAATTCATGTTTGTGGTGTGGGATTTTCTGGTTTTGAGCAGTTTTGATAAGGAATTGACTGCATTTGAAATAGGTAGCATAAACTCGGATTCTAGTGGTCTCAAGAATGCTTGTTATGGATACATCAAATTAGTAAGTGGTTTGGAGAAGTCACAAAGTATTTACGTAAGGTTTCTCTTCTGCAATCTAGTTAGGGCGGAAGGACGTGGCACGTCCAACCCATTGGACTGAACACATTTTTAGGGTTTTGAAGAGTATTGAAGGGGCATTAACCTTTAGGGTTTTGTCATTATCAGCCTCCATTAGCCCCGAATCCATTCTTGAGAAACCCTAGCCTCCTTTTGAAGGTTTTAAGCTTATCCTCTCATTTATCTACCATTTTTGGTATGTTTTGGAGTGATGTATTGTTTCAAAATTGATCATTGAAGATTTCAACTGAAGTAATCAATCGCATCCACCTTTTGGACATTGGTATGTCTTAAAGATTCAAGCTTTATTAGTTTCATCTTTTGATTTTTAAGTATTTGGAGTTTTAGTACTTTAAATGTTTCTTTATTTCCTTTGATGATTTCATGTATGGAGTTTTGAAAATTCCATGATCTACATGCAATAATCTACTTCATCTCAAAAGTTTAAATGGAGTAGAGAGTGCATGCTAGAGGTCTCTTTACTCCATGCTTGAAGAAAAATGGGATCTTGGACTTTTTGGAATCTAGGGTTTTAGATCTATTTGGTTTGGGATGTTCTAATGAATAAAGTTGGAAACTTTATCCATTAAGATACCATTTGAATCAAAATCTAAGAGTTTGACAGCTTGGACTTAAGTGATTAAGTCAAAAATGGAGTGCTAGATTAGGAAAGGCACAACGCCCCCTAACTCACATGGGGGGCTTTTTAAGTTTTTTGATACCACGTCTGTTTAAAGTTGAATCTCAACTATTTTATCTTGTAGCATGTGTAGGGCGCCTATTAGAGGGCGTGACGCACCAATTGACCAATAGGTTGACATTTTGACTTTTGGCTAAGTTTGACATTGAGTCAAACTTTAGGGTTTTGGGTCATAGTTGAGGTTTGACCTATATTTTATGCGTAAGGGGTTCGTGAGACCAAGATTAGCGATTATTATAGCATAACTAGGATTTCCAGATTATGTTAAAGTGAGTTTCCTCACTATACTATATATTGTAGTATTTATACGTGTGTGTTAGGATGTGGTTATGTTGTAGTGTGTTTTTTAGGTCGGTAGACTATTTAGTTAGTTTCCCGTGGTACTGAGTAGTCTGTTATTCTTTAATGTTATATATCGTGACATATCTTGTGGTGAGCTGAGGTGCTGCAACTTTGTGTCGATGATGATGATGCTTACATAGACAACATAATGTTGAAGGCCATGAGCAAACAAACTTTATGTTAAAGGTAGTTGAGGCGGGCCAGTTTTGGATTATGGTATTTTGTGGAACATACTAAGCTTTGTGCTTAAAGTTACGAATTAACTGTTTTCAAGTACTTTGGATCATGGGAAGGATAATGTGTGACTATACACACACATAATCAAATTTTTTGTTTGAAATTCCATAATGGTTTTAAACTCTAATCATGGATTTAGTTCATGGTACTATCTTGATTACGAATTTACGAAAATGGGTATCACTCTTATATTAAAAATGAAAAACTTATTATGAAATTCAGATTTTACATTCATTGTAACATCTGGTTCCCTGGTACGCATTTAATTTAATTATTTATTTATTTTGAGAGAAGGACTCGACGAGTTGGTACCCCTAACTCGTTGATTAGAAGGTAGACTATGCACGAAGTTTAAGTTGTCTACTTGGCTAGTCAACTTCTTGACTCGACAAGTATCTCAGTCAGGGTGAAACCCTGATTTCAGGGTTTTGCACCCAAATAAACACCTTAATCCCCACCCCTTAGCCTGATTTGCAGCCTCCTTGTCCTAAACCCTCAGCTACAAAACCTTAGAGTGCTGTTTGAGTGTGTGAGCCACTTTTAAGTGTTACTTGTGCCTTTTGAAGCTTGTGGAAGAAGAAGAAGTTGGAGGAGTCAAGAGGAAGACTGTAGATCCATAAGTTTCATCCCTTTAGCTACATTTTCTGGTAATAAAGCCTCAAACTTGATCATTCTCTTCTTGGATCTATTGATAATATCTTTTGAGCGGTTTTGGTCCGAGATTTGTTAACACGTGGGTAAGGATTGACCCATGAGTTGCTCTTCCAGATCTAGTACCTTGAGAGGTTGTGAGGACATAAAGGTGCAAACTTTATGCCCTTAGAGTCCTCATGCAAGTGTTAAAGAAGTATTTATGGCCTTTTTAGCTCAAAAAGGCCATGCATGGAAGCAAGCTTGAGACTTTTAGTGATCATCTGATAGCTAGACCCTAGATCTAGGTTTGCATGCGTGGATTTGATATTCTAACGCTTTTTGGACAAGATCCATGCCCTAAAGGAATTAGGGTTTTGTCTAAACCCTTTAAGAAGAGTTATGAATGGGAAAAGTTGGAAACTTTGCCCTTAGAAAGGCCATTCCAGTGAGAAAATAAACTAAGGACTTTGGATCCAGAAGATAGGGGCTTAATCTATTAAGATGGCTCAATCAGACAGGGGAACTCGGCGAGTCCAGGAAAGGACTCGATGAGTTGAAGCGGGCAGTCCCGATTATCATGACAAGAAGAAATCGACGAGTTGACTAAGGGACTCGACGAGTTGACTTAGTTGACCTCGTGTCTGAGTTGTTCATGAACTCGCCGAGTTGGGGTTGACTGGGAGCTGACCGTGGCTTTAAATTTGACCAGGATATTGACTTAGACCAAGGGTAAAACAATAATTTTACCCTAAGAAGGATTATCATATTTTAACTAAGTATTATTGTGATATTGATACTTAGGGAGTCGTTGGAGTAGCTATTAGATATTCCTCACCGCAAGTTTTCGTAGACAACTTTGCGAGGTGAGTTTTCTCTAGTAGGAACGGGTCTAAGGCACCAACACACGACCGTTTAGATAGCACTAGTTTCGGACCATGGTCCGATGCCAGGCGGGGCCCGAAGTAGATTTATATGTTTTCCGGATTCTGATCCGATGTCGGGAAGGTCCCGAGGAATGCTAGTATGCTTAATGTCTTTGTGATTCTTGCATGTGTTTATTATGTCTCAGGTTTTCCGGGATTAGGTCCGTTATCGGGGCAATCCCGAGAAATGTCTAGTTAATATGATATGATAGTATGTTCCAGACTCCAATCCGATGCCGGGGAGGTTCTCGAGGAATGTTTTCATGATAGTGTTATGGACTTATGTATATAAATATAGATATGTATATGTATGCCGAGGTCAGCTCGATGTCGGGAGGGGCTCAATGTCGGGCGGGGCCCGATGCCGAATAGGGTTCAATGTCGGGCAGGGCCCAATGCCGAGAAAGCCGATTACGAGCTAGACTCGATTTAGCAGGGGGGGCCAAGATATGTTTTATGTTATTTGTATGGTATGTGGTAGTTTGGGGAGACTCACTAAGCTTCGTGCTTACAATTTTCAGTTTTGGTTTCAGGTACTTCCACTAGCAAGGGAAAGGGCTCGGGATGATCGCATCGCACACCCGACAGTTTCAGCCAGGGATATTTTCTCATATGATTTTGATATAGTATTTGACACGATGTTCTAAGATACACAATTTATGGTTTTCTTTACAATGATGGATGACTTATAGTTTTATTATGAATGATTTAAAAACGAAAATTTTGGACCGTATTTTTTGGATGTTTCAAGTTGGTATCAAAGCCTTGATTTGAGGGATTCGGGTACACTCTTGGGTATGTCTGAACTCAAACTAGGGACTTGGTATGAGAATTTTCATAAGGAAATCATTTTTATAAAAGGATTTTTAGAAAATAGAAACGAATTTGAAAACAAAAAAAGTACTTTGAAAAGAAAAAAAAAAGGGTGTGGTGCATGCAATCAGCCATGCTCAAGTAAGTACTCCCAAATTACCCATATGAGTTTATGTTATGATATGCTTATCAGATTTATGAGAACTACATGATAGATTATGACTAAGGATCTGGGGAGGATGTCTTATGTGCATGTTATATGTGTATCAGCTTTATGAGAACTGCATGCTAGTACAAAGTAGTCAGTATGATGGCCTTATTAAAATATTCTTGATTATGTGTACTCAATGCTCGAATGTTGCTTGCTTTGTACTTTTAGGAGTTCTAGTTGTCATTTAGTAACTAGTAAACGAATATGTTAAGTTACATACTGCAAGGACTAAATAATTTCAGAAGGTTAGGTCTAGCTCTATTTTGCAGCTCTTTTTTGAGTCCAACTATTGTAGGGTAGGATCTCTCATTCGAAGAATTATCGAGTATGAGTGATATGTAATAGTATTCACATGATAGTTAGGGGAATATAGCAGGGACTTCTTCTGCAACTGATGGCGGATAGTGGGATGGTGATTACCCTAGGGAAAGCCTAGGATAAGAGTGGCACGTGAAGCAGTAGTAGTAGAAGGGACTTGGTGGAGTCGAGGTAGTTCTTGAGGAACGTACAGATAGATGTGGAAGGTAGTATGGACTTGTACTACCGAAAGCAGAGGATCCATACTCGAATCAAGGAAGGTTGAGATGAATCCAGGGAACTTGTAGTGTATGAGATCCCTCGAGATATATTAGTATTCTGATGTTTGTTATGATGTGTTTTTCAGAATGGTGGTTTTATACCCTAGACCAGCAGTTGGCAGTTCAAGTGCTAATGATGGATCAGGCTCAGGCTCTGGAGCTGAGCATCTCAACGAGCAAACGAGGGAGTTTATTTCGTCTGAGATCACGCGCAGCATTCTAGAGCAAACTCATGTGATCTTTGGTTCGATCAAGGAGGGTATTATGGAGATTCTGGATGACAAGTTGAGTGCATTTCGTACTGAGGTGGTGGCCATGACGGGGTCGTGCACATTGAATTTCTGGGAGTTCAGGGCGTATGGAGCTCCCGACTAACATGGGGCTCGAGACCCCATTGTTAGCAGCAGGTGGTTGGCTGATGTCACCAACACGTTCCGCACCAGCAAATGTCCCGAAAGGGATAAGGTTAGGCTTGTGTCCTGTCTTCTGAAGGACAAGGAAAGTGACTGGTGGGAGGAGGTTGGGAGAGCCATTGGGGATGATATAGTGTTAGATGCTATGACCTGGAGTGATTTCTCGACTAGGTTCAGGTTTGAGTTTGCACCTGTGATTGAGGTGCAACAGCTAACGGGGAAGTTCTAGGATCTTGAGCAGACTACTGAGACTGTGGCGAAGATCACCAACAAGTTCAGGGAGAGGGCCTTTCTTATTCCGCAATATGTGGTGGATGAGTATATGAAGAAGGCCTGATATCACGAGATGTTGAGGAGCAACATACGACAGTATGTGAGCCATTCCACCTGCAATATGCTGGAGGATATGATTGCGAGAGCTCGGGAAAGTGAGCTAGATTTGGAGATGGAGAGGAAGAGGAAACCCAGGGGGTGCAGGCAGTGAGTGTGGGCATGAAGCCCAATGTGTCAGATCACAGATCGAGGAGCTAGCAGTGTCACAGCTGGTGTGGTAAGTGCGACAAGCTACACGAGGGGGCGTACAAGTCAGGGAGTTCGGGCTGCTTCAAGTGCGGTCGGCCTGGTCATATGAGCAGGTATTGTACAGCTGCTACCATAACGACAAGATCATATCTGATTTGCTTTAAGTGCAATCAAAGGGGACACAAGCGGTCCCGGTGCCCGATTTTAGCTGTAGCAGGACAGGTGGCGGCACCTGCTCCTACCACACTGAGGATTATAGATGGCCGTTAGGGTTGGGCTGAGGCACCCAAGCAGAGCTTTTCAGCTCACTACTAAGGAGGCACGTGAGGCTCCCGATGTTGTGACTGATATGTATTCTCTCCTTATCTCTTTATTTATATTGATTATCGCTCATGTTAATGTGTTTTATTATAGGATCGTTCCTAGTGAACGATATATCTTCTTTGGTACTGTTTGATTCGGGGGCTACCCGATCTTTTATGTCGCTCGCTCTTAGCAAGCGATTCATTGGAGCTCCTGGGGAGCTAGAGTGTTCATTGGATGTCAAGATAGCAGATGATAGGATGGTACGACTCGCGAGGGTTTACCGCGGGTGTACACTATAGTTGTTTGATGAGCAGTTCTCAGTAGACTTGATTCTTATTCCCCTGAGAGGGAATAAAGTTATAGTTGGTATGGATTGGTTGATCCCCAATGGGGTAGTGATTGACTGCGAGTAGCAGCTAGTAAGGGTTCGGACTCCTAGTGGAGGAGGGTTAGTGACTCAGGGCGAGAGGCCGCAACATGGGTTGACTCTACGTTCAGCAGCGAGAGCTAGGAGCTATCTTCAGCAGGGGTGCGCAGGTTATATCGCCTATGTTATGGATACTCAGGATAAGGGTAAGGCGACGGTGGATGATATACCAATAGTACGAGAGTACCCGGATGTATTCCCGGAAGATCTTCCTGGGGTACCTCCAGAGAAACAGATCGATTTTGGGATTGACCTAGTCCCAGGTGCGGCTTTGATAGCCAAGGCACCGTATCGGTTGGCTCCTCCCGATATGCAAGAGTTGTTTATGCAGCTGCAGGAACTGCTAGACAAGGGATTCATCAGACCGAGCAATTCGCCATAGGCAACCCCGATATCGATCTTGTTTGTGAAGAAGAAGGACGGGTAACATCGCATGTGTATTAATTACCGGGAGTTGAACAAGATAACGGTGACGAACCGTTACCCACTCCCAAGGATTGATGATTTGTTTGATCAGCTATAGGGAACATCTTGGTTCTCTAATATTGATTTACGACTAAACGTTCAAATCACCTGAAACAATATGGACTATTCGTCTAATTTACTCTATTCTTTATAAAGTTTGCTCTTTTTTATATTTTTGCGTTGACAATTACAATTCAATAATTTACAAGTCCACTAGTAAATTAAAAGCTTCATCGTCACCTTTCTTGCTTGGTAGCTATGAACAATACTTTTTCTTGTTAATCATAAAATCTATTCATATCATATGTTATAAGTTTTTATTTTTTATTTTTTCTGAAGTAATATTATATTGTTTTAAAATATATCTCATTTATATAAAGGAATCCGAGGCAGTTGTCTACGTTTGGAGAATTTTCCATCAGGAATTGTCAAACATTATCAATCATAGCCTTTGAAAACATTGCATCCCATAGGTCTAAGATGCACGTGAACCTAAGCTCTGAAAGAATGACATTGTCCCCCAGCTCCATCAGAAGAATTCGACCAAACGTGAAAATTATGGAAACTTTCGTAGTTTCAGTGTGAAAATACGACTTTTTTACGCTCTATAGATGGCTTCCATTGGTAATGATTAAAGCTTAATTTTTTGCATACAAACTAACGTTCCTGTTACATCCCATATATACGTATTAAATATCTTCTTAGATTGATATATACCACATATCTTTTATTATAGAATAGAAATATCTTTCTGTTGGGTTACAATGTGCCCCGCAGTGAGTTAAACTTGGATCTTTATAAAGGATCTAACAAAAAGATCATTGATTAATAGATGAAACTTTACGATACGATTAAAGGGATATCGAGAATCATAAAAGTGGAATCCATTTCTTACCATTAAAATACAAGTATAGATGATAACCTCTAGATACCTAACAAAAATTAGAATATAATACACATGATGTGATAAGGTAGTCAACAATCTTATAACAACAAAAAAGAAAAAAAAAATACTAATATATTATGATTACTATGACTATGAAGACCCATGTTTTGTGTTCTAGTTTCTTGTTCCAAGACCTCTCTCTCTCTCTCTCTCTCTCTCTCTCTCTCTCTCTCTCTCTCTCTCATACCAGAAACAAACGAAGAAGAGTGTCCTGGTGTTTGTCTTGGTGTTGTAACAGCAAATCCCAAGTTTTGTGTCTATGCTGATCCACCAATGAAACCAAAAACACAGAATTAAGAATAAACCGCATTAGCCTAGCTTCTACCAATCAACAAGAACACAGATTAATTAGTTAAATATATTGTCAAAAGTTTCCCCTCTATATATATATATTAACCATCCATCTTTTGTTTCCACACTCCCTTTGTTTGTATCTCAAAATGTCAAACATATCAGGAGATGGAGGAGGTAGCTTCTCCTCCGGCAATACCGGTGGTGTTTTGGATGAAGGTCAACAAAGACAGACATCAATAGTCAACTCCCACAGTACATCCACAGCTGCAGATGTTGGATCCACCCCTCAAGAACTTCTTCCAGATTCATCTAAGAAGAAGAAAAGATCCCTACCAGGAACTCCAGGTAAACTTAATTTCTTAATTTCGCAATTCCTTTCTTTTAATTATATAAGTTTCAATGTCAAAAATCGTTGTGGGGGGTTGCTTTGCAAATATTTCATTATCCCTAGATAATATATCTACTCCTATGATCATTGTTTGCCAAGGAATTAATTAGAAATCTTTCAATTTGCTTTTATTTCTTATGGGCTGAAAAGAAAGTTAAAATATTAAAGAAAGATGTTGAATGAATGCATTGTTCAGTAATTTTTAAACTATACTTATCAAACATGAAATATATAAATATATATGAATTCAAAAATGATAAATTATTTACATGGTGAATAGTCCAAATTAAACGCATAGATCGGAAATCATTGATATTATATGTATGGTAGCTGGGTTGTCAAATAAGAAAAGAGTCTCAATTATTGGTTTATGGATCGCAATAATTGAAGTTCTCTTGCCCTCATCTTTTTCTTCTACTTTTGTTTTTTGCTGCTTCAAGTAATTAAACATATATGTACATGTGTACTGCTCCCATCAACAGTGTTTGTGGATGAGAGTGGGATGGTTGATGCTTACTCTTCGCTGACCATTAATATATTTCTTTAATTCTTTTCTTCAATACGTATCCAGTAGAAGATATTTGGTATATATCTACCTGTTCCCAAAAAGAGCATTAATTACAAATATTGTGTTAACACATATGCAGATCCAAGTGCACAAGTTATTGCTTTATCGCCAACGAGTCTCATGGCAAAGAACAAATATGTATGTGAAATATGCAACAAGGGTTTCCAAAGGGATCAAAACCTGCAACTGCATAGGAGAGGCCATAATCTACCATGGAAACTAAGGCAAAGAAGCAGCACCGAAATAATAAAGCGAGTATATATATGTCCCGAACCCACATGTGTCCACCACAACCCCACTCGTGCATTAGGAGATCTAACAGGAATCAAGAAACATTTTAGCCGGAAACACGGGGAAAAGAAATGGAAATGTGAGAAATGTTCCAAAAGATATGCTGTACAGTGCGACTGGAAGGCTCATTCAAAAATTTGTGGCACCAAAGAGTACAAGTGTGACTGTGGTACCATCTTTTCCAGGTCTGCCTTTCTTCCCTAACCAATTAACCTCATATATGATATTTACACCATACATCCTTTTCTTTAGTTTAATTAACTACGTACGTACGTATATCATCAATATAATAAACCACCGGCCTCCATACACAGACAAATATTCTTTTTATATATATATATATATATATATATATATATATATATATATATATATATATATATATATATATATATATATTCTCAACTGCTGCTTCAACTACAGGTCCACTTTAAGATTATATATATTTATATATTCCTATTAATTTCTGTTAATTTACTATACTCATGCTCTCTACCTGCTTGCAATAAACTACAACACCTGCAGAGTCATCAAAGTTGGGAATTAATTTATCTATTTTATTAGTTTTAGTTAATATATAGGTTTCACCAATCAACTTGTGTATGCAACAAAATATTTATGACATGCCACTAAAATGATTGAAGCTCATCATTATATATATATATATATATATATATATATATATATATATATATATATATATATATATATATATCGGGAAGGATCAAATAAGAACAGTTATGAAATTGAGAACGCAAGAATTAAATCTGCCCACATATTTTTTACCAGCGTGACCGATCAACTTAATTTTTCATACGTGAATATAAACCATCATCACCGAAACTAAGGCAACCAAATCGTAGAAATACAAACTTACACGAAAAGTCAAATTAAACCACCGTTTTAATCAAAACTTATTCAGCCCGGAACTACCATTAATTTTCAACTTTTTCAACCATCATAATTTGTTTGATTATCATTATACCCACGACGTAGTATGATGAGTTGGGTACCTAAGCTTATATACCCTTAAGGGTATATTCTCTTTTCCCATATATATATATATATATATATATATATATATATATATATATATATATATATATATATATATATATATATATATATATATATATATATATATATATATATATATATATATATATATATATATATATATATATATATATATATATATATATATATATATATATATAAAAAATAAAATAATCTATTAGCTTATTAGCTCCAATGGTAATAAGTTATAGACAAAATAAAACAAATAATAATAAGCTACAAAATAAATTTTGTTGGAGATGTTTTTATATCTTTAGAGCTTTAGTTTCCTGCCATGGTTTTAATATACATAAATTAGTTAAAAAGCTTAAATAAAATCAGTAATTAATAATTTGATGATCGGTGTGTGTGGTTTAACAAAAAAATGCAGTTTAAGTCCATTTATTTTTGCTTTCATTGTCACTCCAAAATGAAACTTTCATGTAGATTTCGTTCATCAACATTATTGGACATCCAAACTATTTGGTAAGTCTCACACCCCTTCATGGTGGGTCCAAAATTGAAACTTAAGGCCATTTTTGTTCGTTGAGGTATTTTTCTCCATTTTTTTCTAGGTCCCATCTCACCCATATCCTTATTCCATGAGATTCTCTCTCTCTCTCCCCCTCTCTCTCTCTCTCTATATATATATATATATATATATATATATATATATATATATATATATATATATATATATATATATATATATATATATATATATATGTATATATATATATATATATATATATATATATATATATATATATATATATATAGAGAGAGAGAGAGAGAGAGAGAGAGAGTCAAGATCAAATAAGAAGGAAATTTTTGGTAGGAAGGTAAGAAGTTTTTTTTTCTACATATTTTTTTCGCGAACAAACAAAATGAATCATTAGATGATTCATTTTTAAGATGATTCACAAGAAAAAATTCTCAAAAAAACATCTCGATGGTTCATTTATATAATGATTTTGTTGTTATTCACTAAAATTGTTATAAAAATGAGTTTTTTTTTTTTAATTTACTTAAAAATAAATCATAAAGATGTTTTTTTGAGAATTTTTTCTTGTGAATCATCTTACAAATGAATCATCTAGTGATTCATTTTTTTTGTTCGTCAAAAAAATATGTAGAAAAAAAACTTCTTACCTTCCTACCAAAAAAAAATTCTTACCGGATCTATATATATATATATATATATATATATATATATATATATATATATATATATATATATATATATATATCCATGAACCCTTACACCCTATTCTCGAGTTTAACTTAATGAGAGAAAAGAAATGAATTTTGAGGAAATGAAAAAAAATAAAAGAAATTGGTGTTCCCGAGTTTCATTAAAGGAAAGAAGTGGAGGGAAATGGAAATATCATTTTCCCTCCTAACTTTCCTTCCTATTTGGGAGGATTTAGAAAGAAAGAACAGAATGATTAATTTTTCTTCCACTTCTCTCCAACTCGGAAATACAAAATAAAATTTTGTTTTCATTTTCTTTCTCTTCTTTTGTTCAACTCGGTAAGTAGGCATTAAATTCATAGATAAATTTTATTTATAAAACCAAAGGGGGTGGCGGTTTCAAAGAATTCGAACTATAAATCACGCTCGCAATCTTTTTGCTTCAAGGTGTGGATGTTGCCTCCATCACGAAGATCGTACTGCAAGAAAGGGAGCTTTCATCTTTGCATTAGTTTTTCAAGGCTTCATCTGATGGATGCTTATGCAAAACATGGATGTTGAGTGGTGGTGGGTGTGAAGGTGATTTATTGTTGTAGTAGTGGTGGAGATTTATTGTTATATGGGCGGTGTTCGGTGCTTTGTGGCAACAATGAATTAGGCCAAGTATGGTGGTTGCCTAGATGGTAACAGATAGAGAGAAGGGTAAGTAACAATGTAGTCTCCTACACAAAGTCATCCCTATCAAGAACCACCCTCAAGTTCATATTCTCCAGCCATGTTACATTCAACCTGCAACACACACACACACACATAAAACGACATACATACTTGTTTTATCAATACGTCAAATCTATCCTCATTTCACCCGTATCAATGCTTAAGAAGGCCGATTCATCACTAATACAAGGTATTCATCAGATTCAAGTCTTAATCCTTCTGTTCCATATTCAATTTTGGATCCTATGGTTGATGCTTCAGACTGATCAATGAATGTTATGGGTGAAGAAAACTTTATTAGGGATCCTTTTGGTACTCCTTCCTTGGTAGAGAAAATTTGATACTCAAGTTATTTGTTATTACATTGGAAGATCTGCTTCTTTGGTCTTCAATTTCAGTGATTTAGAGATCTTTTTGTACTTTGATTTCACTTATTGGATTCTATTTCTTGTGTGGAAACATGCAAGAATGGTACCAGAAAAAGGTGTAGGATAGGCATCTATTTTTTCAAAAAAATGTTCAAGAAATATGAATTCAAAAAGGTATAATTCCTTTTGAGGGTGGGTGTCTAATTTTGAATTTTAGGGTTGAGAGAGAGAGAGAGAGAGAGAGAGAGAGAGAGAGAGAGAGAGAGAGAGAGAGAGAGAGAAGGGATTTATGTGAGAGCAGGTCTAGGAAATTAAACAAAAATAAAATAGGATTAAAAAAAACTAAAATGATGCAAATGCTCATAAATTTTAAAGAAATGTGAGACTCAAATGATGTTTTAGATGACCAGTTAAGTCGAAAGACCAAATTTACATGAATGTTTTAATTTTAGACTGAGCATGCAATAAAAAATATACTTAAACGATATATTTTTGGCTAACCATATAGACTCATTTGCAGTTTACTCTTTTAAATTCCAAATTAAAAAAAAAAAAATAACTAAAATAAACATGAACTACATTGGAGAGTACAATTTAGAGCTAACAACTACAAGGTGCTAATTTGTTTTGTCAAGATGTTATAATCATTTATTTGTCTATTAGGGTGTGTTGTACTCTTGGTTGCCTTTCTACTTAACGTTTTTTTTTTTTTTTTTTTTTTTTTTTTTTTTTTTTTTTTTTTTTAAGCATTATTCCCAAAAGGATTATTTAGATACTAAAATATTTTTAGTATCTAAATTATTTAGATGTTTTTAGTATCTAAAATATATACATCATATTAGAAAGTTTATATATCATCATAAAATAAACATCTAAATAATTTAGATACTAAAATTTTAGTATCTAGATTATTTAGATGTTTATTTTATGACGACTAAAACTTATCTTAAATTTTATGGAGGTGGGTTCATGCATGTGAAAACTATTTTTTTGTGACACCGTAAAAACAATTATTAGTCACAATCAAAAATTTTGAATATATATATATATATATATATATATATATATATATATATATATATATATATATATATATATATAATAAAATTTCATCACTTTTAAAATTAACATTTTTTTAAATCACTATTATATATATTCGAATTAAAATATTATTCATACTTGTATAATTTTATGCAATATTTATATCAGAATAGTGAGAATACTATGATGTGTGTAATTTCAAAATCTTAACAATATTCTAAGTGAAATATTCAAATAAAACGATTTTTTATGATTTTTTTATTTAGATATTAAAATTCATGATAATGATGTGTAATTTTTTATTTTTTGTTTTCGAAAACTTGTGATTGAAAATCATTCACAATATCTTACAAAATTAAGAGTTCTTAAATGAACCAATTAAAATTTAATTTTCATAATAATTGAGATATTATTATCAACTTCAAAATATATATATTAATATGATATATACTAGGAGCACGTCCTGAAAATTTAACATATTTTCATTATTTTAAATAGTAATAGCAAAAACCTAACGTGATACAAATACAAAAAGTTGTTTTATTTCATTGATATTTATAATGCAACATGAAATTTTGTTTGGTAGTCAATTTTTAGTAGGGTTATATGATTGAAAGTAAAACTATAAACACTGTATTCTCCACTTCAGATATTAAAAATTGATTAAACGTACACTTTACATTAGATTAAATATGTTTGATTTTTGTCATTATTGGCTTTCCACGTCTTCAACTGTGTTGGGCAATTTATTTACTTTGATTTTTGTTTAATAAAAAGTTTATACACACACACACACACATATATATATATATATATATATATATATATATATATATATATATATATATATATATATATATATATATATATATATATATATATATATATATATATATATTGCATACTCAAATAATTGGTTTAAAATTCTTTCTTTCGTGATTTAAATTTGTATACAGAAGGGATAGCTTCATAACTCATAGAGCCTTTTGTGATGCACTTGCTGAAGAAAACAACAAATTAAGCCAAACCATGCAACAAGACCATCATAGCACTCCTGATGATCAACTCACCCAACACATCAATCACACAATATCCATCACTTCACCAGAATTCAGCCATGGTGGTATGCCGGACTCCAAAACCCCATCGGAATTACTGCCTCTGAACATCATGCAAGGTGGTCGTGGCAGCCTATTTGGCAGTAGCCCCAGAAATGGATCGCCTTCTTCTCTGCAACTAGGCGGATCCACGCTCTCGTCCCCTCTTACTTCAGCCACAGCTTTGTTACAGAAAGCAGCCCAAATGGGAGCTACGTCTAGCAATGGTAGCAATAATATTAATAATAATAATGGTAGCATGAATAACCTTGTTACTACCATGGCACCTCCATCTTTTGGTGGGGGTGGTGCATACAGCGGTACTGAGACGCTGATTGACCAGTATCATCCTCATCAATCACATTTAGCTGGGATTATCGGCGGTGGATTCTCAAGCCAGTTCCAAGAAACTTCCATGTCACGGTTCTTTAACCCAAGTATCAATAATGGAGGAGGGCATAGCGATGACGTAGGATTGTACTCGGGGTACATGAACCCTCGGAAAGAGCTCATTATGAACAATAACAACAACAATGTTGGGCATAACGCAAATCCTGGATTGAATGATTCCAACAATCCCTTTTTGAGGTTTAAAAGGGACGGGAACGGTGAAAACTTGACCGTTGATTTCTTGGGGGTCGGAGGAATGAGACTCAGAAGTTTTAATGAACAACACCACCAAGGAATGGAAATTTGAAACATTTGATTTTGTTAATAATCGACCACATGCATAGCGCATTATCAAGTGTATAAACAATATTTGTGCATGTCACTCTTTTTGTGTAATATATTGTTATATTCACGAACGATGCTTTCAATCTCGACTTCAACTTAGATAATTTTTTAGTGGTCCTTTAAAGGCTTTTGTAGGAAATATAAAAATGAGCCTAAAAATACAGTTTTTTTATATATAAGCAAAATTTATTAATACTATCACAAATCGATAATTATAATACAAACAATCAAAACAAAAGAATAATAACACAATACATAACCTTACATAGTTACATAAATCGTGAGCTCCTTGCGTTTTTGGAAGCAAACTTGTTCCCCAATTCTTTACAATCAATATTCTTCAATATGTCGTTTTCAATATCATTGTCAATCCATTAAATCTTTATTATGATATTATGAACCGTCAGAAAGACCATATCAATTTCAATTTTGAGAAACCTCTTTATATAAGCATTATTGTTATTGGAATAGTCAACAAGATACTCTATGCAACAAATGCATTAAGTAAACAATACACTTTTTCATATATTATAAAACATCATTGGGGTTGGTAATTTCAGTTGGTAAGAATTTATCAAGAAATTAACTCCAGACTGTTAATTGGTTTCAAAATATAATCGTTCACCATACTTCAGTGTAGGTTTCAGATGACTACAACACAACTTAAATTTTGTCGTCGAATTACTTCAATTTTTAAGGAAACAAAAGCATGAAATTCTTTTCATACTCTTTGTAGTGTTCAAATCTCGTTTTCAGTGATGCACGTGCTTGATCTACAATATATAAAAAATAAATAAGTTTACATCATGATTACTTGAATTTTCATCAAATTGTTTTTTTTTTCTATGAACAGAGCGTTTTTGAAGGAATACATTATTAATTGAAAGTTTTGTAACATTATCAGTCGCCCTAGAGAACCATGTTTCTCCAAACTCATTGAACTATTCAACCAAGTTCACCATGCGTAATATTTGATACCAAATGATTATTGGTACCAAAATTGAGGTAATTTCTAGTCATTAAATGTTTTATTATGAAGTGAGTGGCCAAGGTGTCATAAAATTAAACTTTAAATGTTAGATTTGTGTAACATCTCGACTCCCAAATATAAAAAGTATATATATTTATGAGTTGCTTGAGCAACTCGACGAGTTGGATGCCCAAACTCGTCGAGTAGAGACAGATTTGGCCACGTGGGTTTTATGACCAACTCGATGAGTCGGGGGGACCAACTCGACGAGTTGGTGCTGTGAGAGGAAACCCTAAATCTCTGAGGTTTGGTCCTATTTAAAGGACCTTAAGCCCTCATTTCTACCTCACCGGCCACTTTACTCCCCTGTGTGAAACCCTAATCGTCCATATTGATCTAAGACAGAAAGAGAGCTAATCTTTGGGCATTTTAGTACACTTTTGGAAGAGAATATAAGAGTATCAAAGCAAGGAACGAGAAGGGATTGTTGGATCTGGTGTTATTTCATCTATAGCTTTGGTTGAAGGTAAAAGTCTCCACCTTGCTCATTAGTTTGATTAGATCTCATTTTATGGAGTTTTAGGGCTTATTCCATCTTTCCTAGAGGCTTTGAGTGTGTTGAGCTTACCAAGAGATTGAGACTTCAGATATGGACCTTGTGAGGTCCCTAGAGTCTAAAGGTCCCAGCTTTATCCAACTAATAGAAGAGCTTTTATGATTAAGACCCAAATGGAGATTGTTTTGGCATTACAAGCCCCAAGTGCCATGCATGGACGTAAAGCTTGTAGCTTTATGTAGTATCTCATCCTTGGGAGGCTAGATCTAGAGTTTGGGGTTGTAAATCTTCCTTAAAACGTCTGAATGAGAAAAGGGTCTGAAGGGACTTGACGAGTCGATAAGTTGACTTGACGAGTCAGCTAGGGTTTTCCCCGACAAGTCTGGACATGAGTAACTCAGCGAGTTGATGAGACACCTCGACGAGTTAAGTTGGGTTTTCACGACATTTATGAAGGAATGAGGGGACTGGACGAGTCACATAGTTGCACTCGATGAGTCGGGTCAACATGGACTGTTGACTCGATTGTTGACTTTAGGGTTTGATCAAGACAGGGGTTATGGAGACCATGGAGGGGTAGAATAGTCTTTTACCCATTCCAAGAGATTAGAGAGAGAAAATAACTTCGTTTATTTGGAGTTATGATTTAAGTGTTAATTAGAGATAATTATCGTATGTGTTAGGCGGAGGCTAGATCGGTGATTCGTGTACGAGGTCTATTTGCTTACTTACTAGGTGACTCTTCTCACTATACTTACCTTGAGTGGTAATTTTATGTGACCGGGGGGTCTTGTGTGCTTATATTGAGTATTGTGATATCATGCATTATATCATTGTGATTTATACTGTGTATTATGCTGAGCTTTACTGAGTTAGGACCGGAGGGTCCACTAAGACACATCGACCAGAGGGTCTTATTTGAGATATAGCCATGAGAGACTAATGGGATATGTGTGGTTTTTTGGGGAACTCACTAAGCTTCGTGTTTACCGTGTTATGTGTTATGTGTTTCAGGTACTTCTCAGGATCACGGGAAGGCGCCGACTTGATTGTACACACGAGATGAAGTTTATGTTTTTGAGGATCCTGGATTTTATTAAACAATTTATGAATTTGTGTTTTTGACAATTTGACAAATTGTGGTTTTTGGAATGTGATATTGAGAATTTTGTGGTTTGAAAATGAAAATTTTGTTTGAAAATTTACAGTGCTACAGTTATTAGGGTTAGGGAGGCATGGAAATAAATTGTAATATTAGAGGGACTATTTAGTAAAACTTTGGTATAACTTCCAAGGAGGAGGATCGATCCTCCTCGTTACATCCGTTCTATGCATCGCTCATACCAAGTATATTAGCAAGAAAAAAATCGATGTACCCTATTGCTTGCTTTGTGTGTCATCGATCAAACACCAAGAAGAGAAGAAGAAAAAATGTGATCAGTATAGGAGGGGGGAAAGAAGGGCATCAAGCCGAGCATGGAGGAGGGTAAAATAAAGTTTACTCTTGTTGATCCTAAGGGGAGAGGGTTGCAAAAATCATTCAATTAGTTGGCAAATTATCTACTATGTTTCTTGTCGAGTTTACATCTCAATTACTTGTCAATTGGATGACTTGTGGGTTAAATTTCATCTTATTTGGTGTTAATTATCCTACCTTCTTCACTTTGTAATTCTTATTTGTTTAACTTCCAACTTAGTGGGTGTTTTATAGATGGCTAATTGTTGTGAAAATGTTGTTGTAAACAGCCATAAGACTTCCATTGTTTATGTCCTTGAATTACTCCAAGTTTTGGCGACATTGTCTTCTTTGTTGATTGTTAAAATTCATGTTGTTGTTATCTTGATTCAAGAGGATAATTTTATGTAAAAAAGACTATGTTTTGAGTCATCCAAAATATCTCCAAAACATTCCTTAAAGGATTTAATAAGGGGCTTAATGGTGGAGGCAATTCAAGCCCTAGTGGTGTTTCCTCTTTTAGGAATGAACTTTGGTTTTTTCCATAAAAGCAATGTACTTTGAATCATGGCTTGAGGTTCAAATTTTAATTTTAACTTCTTCACATGGTTTTTCTGTTAAGAACTTAATTTCCATCTTTATATTTGATTTTAGTTATGGCTTAATGGGTTAAGTTGTCAATTGATCCTTAAAATGCAGTGTTGAAATTCTAAAAAATTACCAATTTGTCCATGTTTTGAAAAAGAATCTACAAAAATTATTTGGAGTTGGATTGGCGATCCATAAACTTTCAAATTTTGAATTTTAAGTCTAGCCTACCCATGAGTTTTCCTAAGATATGATATTATTGCTAACCAAGGTGAAAATCATATTTTTCACTAACTGGTCGGAAATTAGTTGCACCGACACACTGTCTTTTAAAATTCATAGAAAATTCTAGAAAAATTGTATGGAACGAATGTGGTTGGCTATACGATTGATGTTATCATTGCAGACCTTCAGGAACAACTTGTGGTAAAAGATGTTGAGTTGTAGAGACGCGATCGAGCCATGAAACGGATGCGGTTGGCTACACGAGTTGCCGATCTCTAACCCCAGGAGGATGAAGAAGAGGGGAATGAGGAGCCATGCGAGGTGATAGCTGGGAGTTGCTCAGTTACCCAGGAGCGAGGCAGGAAGCCCACTATATATTGTGGCAAGGGGCAGGGTATTTACTTCAGAAGTATTCAAGGACCGCAAACCCGTTGTCTTTCGAGGAGGAGATGATCCAACATTTTGTATGCAATGGTTGCACAAGATGAGGTAGATTTTCTATTCAAGCGACTTCACTGAGTCACACAAAGTTAGTTATGTTGCATTGAAGCGAGATGGCGAGGCTATTCAGTGGTGGGAGCCGTTGGACTCTGTTGTTCCAAAGGCTACACTTGATTCCATGACTTGGGAGGCCTTCAGCCAAACACTTCAGGAGCTTTTTTGTCCACCGAGCTACATGAGGAGGATCGAATGACAGTTCCTCGCACTGAAAAAAGGAATTATATATGTTGCAAAATACAATTCCTTATTGTTTGAGAAGCTAGTTCGAGAAGAATTACAGTCCTACCGAAGCAAAACAGGTGGGACACTATGCTGAGGGGTTACCAGTAGAGTATGGTGCTAATGTGAGGTAGTGCAACACTTTGGCCATTGTCATGGACAAGGAGTATGTGTATTGAAGTTGATAAGGATACACCATGGTGTGCTATTGCAAAGAGTGGGGAGAAAAGGAAGTGTAATGCCCCCTTCCTAGTACGCATCAGTTCATTTAATGTTGATTTTTGTAAAAGCTACTCGACGAGTTGGTAGCCCTAACTCGTCGAGTAGATGCTAGATTAGACGCGGGGATTTAAATGGTCTACTCAGTGAGTCGAAGCCTGGAATCGACGAGTAGGTCTGGAGGAAACCCTATTTTCGGGGTTTTGCACCCTATTTAAGCCACTTAACCTGTAGCACCTGTTTCCTAGTACGTAAAATTTATCTAAGTATTTGTCATTTTAGCCTTGGACTCGGCGAGTTGTAGGTCCGACTCGCCGAGTAGGGACGCGGTCTGGGGGTACGTTTAAGTTGGCGACTCGATGAGTCCGTATTCTGGACTCGGTGAGTCACCGCTGTTTGATGAAACCCTAAATTTCAAGGGTTTGCACCCTATTTAAACCCTCATTTCCGCCCCAAGCTCGCCCCCATTCACCCTCAGAGCTCCCAACATCGTTTTTACCCTTATTCCTTGTGAGATTGAAGTGTTTTGGTGTGTTCTTGAAGTTTTTGAGGAGAAGGAAGAGTAGATCAATAAGAGGAGAAGGAGGCCAAGCATCAGTATCTGATGGATCAGACTAACTTGAACATGCGTCAGAGGTGATGGTTGGATGTGGTAAAGGATTATGAGTGTGAGATCCTGTACCACCCAGGCAAGGCTAACGTGGTAGCCGATGCCTTGAGTCGCAGGGCAGAGAGTGCCCCTTTGCGATATGTTGTTCTGAGGTTGACAGTGATGACTCCGGTGTTGGACACCATTCGGGAGGCCAAGGTAGAGGCCATGAAGCCGGAGAACCGCAAGCGAGAGCGGGTGATTGGGTAGATATCTGAGTTCATTGCCGATAGCCTGGGGCTTATGACCTTCCAGGGCCGGATTTGGATGCCATTTGAGGGCGGGGAACGAGTCATTCTAATGAAGGAGGCGCACAGGTCGAGGTTTTCGATCCATCCCAGGGCTACTAAGATGTATTTGGACCTGAAAAGAGACTATTGGTGGCCCTGTATGAAGAGGGATGTAGCATGGTTTGTAAAGAGGTGCTTGACCTGTCCTAGGGTTAAGGCTGAGCACCAGTGTCCACATGGCAAGTTTCATCCGCTTGAGGTTCCCCAGTGGAAGTGGGAACAAATTTCCATGGATTTTATCACCAAATTTCTGAGGACTATGAGAGTTGTCGATGCAATTTAGGTGATTGTCGATTGGCTGACTAAGAGTGCTCGTTTTCTTGCTATCAGTGAGAGCTCTTCCGCAGAGAGGCTGGCAGAGGTGTGTGTGAGGGAGGTGGTATCGCGACATGGTGTACCAATCTCGATTATGTTAGATCGAGATGTGCGTTTCACTTCCAGGTGCTGGAAGAAGTTCCATGAGGAGTTAGGTACCAGGTTGCATTTCAATACCACTTACCACCCACGGACAGACAGACATAATGAGCGAACGATTCAGACGCTCGAGGACATGCTTCGGGCATGTGTGTTGGACTTTGAAGGGAGTTGGGACATGTATCTACCTCTGGCTGAGTTTTCCTATAACAACAACCATCATTCGAGCATTGGTATGCCTCCCTTTGAGTTGTTGTATGGGAGGAAGTGTTAGACTCCCCTATTGGGGAGAGGTAGGGTAACGAGTTATGGGAAACACTGAGATAATGCTTCAAACGACAAAGCAGATACAAAAGGTTAGACAGAGGTTGCTGACGGCCCAGATCGCCAGAAGAGTTACGCGGATAGGCATCGATCCGAGCTTGAATTTCAGGTGTCAGATTTTGTACTCCTAAAAGTGTCTCCATGGAAAGGAGTGATCCGATTCAGGAAAAGGGGCAAGTTGGGGCCCCAATACATTGGACCGTTCAGGGTGATCGTGAGGGTGGGCAGGGGTAGCATATCGATTGGAGCTACCTTCAGAGTTGAGACAGATTCATGATACCTTTCACGTGTCTCAGCTGAGGAAGTGTATAGCCGACGAGTCGGCGGTGGTGCCGTTGGAGGATATCCAGGTGGATTCAGGTCTTAATTATGTGGAGAGACCAATCGCGATCTTGGACCAGAAGGTCAAGGTTCTGAGGAACAAGGAGGTGCCTCTGGTCCAGGTCCAGTGGCAACATCGGAAGGGGTTCGAGCTAACTTGGGAGACGGAGTCAGAGATGTGGGAGCAACATCCAGAGTTGTTTTTGGCATGAGACTACAAGGGCGAAGTCTGGTTCTATTAGGGGAGAATTGTAAAATCCTGAAATCCAGGTAAAGCTATTTAACACTTCCATTTTGTCAAGTTGTCAAAATTGGTCCATTGAGAGAGTTCTTGTTGCAAATGAGTACGCTGGGCGTGCTAGCAATCCTAATCCAATTTTAACAGATCTTACAATGATTAATGAAATTAGGAGTTCTTTATCCCTAATTGTGGCCATATACAACATGGATCAACCGTAAAAACCCCAAACATGGTCCCATATCCAAACTATACTATTCCATTTCTCCAAAATCGTATCATTCTTGTAGTTAGAGGTTTTTGATAGCAATCCGATTTTAGAACATAAGGAATTGAATGATACTAACATGTCATTTTCCATGATTACGAAAATATTGCCAATCAATTTGCTAGTTCAAGGAGTTTACTGTACATGTACTTGATAGGTTTTGAGCATTCTAACACTCATATGGTGTACATGCAACCCTAGAAACCTTGGATCTATGTTTTACTACGATACATGCAAATTTGATTTTTCCAATGTTCTTATCCTAACTAGCATGTATGGGGTACTTGTACTATAAAAGCTAGTAGAATAACATACCTTTCTTGTTGCTTGGATTCCTTAAGAACTTTGTGAGCCTAGCACCCCAAATGTGATGCCTCAAATGTTTCACACAACACCACAACTCTTGGAATAACTTGAGAGAAGCACACTATCACTCAAAATCGGCTAGCCCTCCTTGTTCTTGTCTATGTGCCAATTTTGCTAGCCTATGGGGTCTTTATGTAGTGTGTCACATGTAGGGTTACACCATGTAAACTCTAATTGACATGGCTTTTCATTTCCTCCATGATCCTATGGGTTTTAGCCCAATCCAATAAACCATTGATCATAAGCCACTATATAAGAATAGATGATTTACAGAATCAATCCCCATATATTTAATTAGTCTCTTTTTTATCACAAAATTAATTCCAAATTAATTTTTGATCAATACTAATTAAATAATATGATTTCATATTAATATATTATAACTTATAATATATTAACAAAACATAAGTGTCCATTTTCTCATTTTGTCTATCCAATTATCATGATGCCATGCAACCCAAATGGACCATGCCAAACTGGGTCAAGTACATACCATAAATAGTTATGGACTTAGACACCTTACAGTCTCCCACTTGGATAAGTCTAATAACTATAACTGCAAGTATGACTTCAGGAACCGATCAGCAATCGTAGCTCTTTCAAAGTGTCGCGGAACTAAGATGACCTGCCATTTAAGATAAGTGATCATATAATCCTCTGCTCTCAAGATATCAATCGGACAAATACATGGAACAATGTCGTACTTATTGTCCAGCAGTTTGTTTCCCGATTTCCAATTTGTTTGACATAGAACTTAATCGAACACATCAATTTAGTTTCTAACTGGGCCCGACAGATAAGTCAAAACAAAATCATCGAGGGGCCCATATATCGCTTCTAATCCTCCAAGAACTCAAAGGAGCATATAAACTTCGAATCATATACTTGTACTAACTACTTGTTGAATCATACACAAAAGCACGTTTTATAATATCGAGTTACCAATGCGTTTTCGTACAAACAATGTATAACCAACTCATAGTCAACAAATCATATCTCTAGGTTTGTAGAATTATATGATATTACCATCTCACTATCACTCGAGATAATTTCCATGAAATGATACAAGTGAGCGTGGGTTGAATCCAATACTCAAACCACTATTCCAGGAGTACTCATGAACACTGCATCCCCTTTGTCCCCTGATATCTGCTGACCATGCTCAAACCAAAGGCCAAATCAGGACGAGTACAAGTCATAGCATACATAATCGAGCCTACATTGGAATCATATGGTACTCGACTCATCTCAGCTATCTCAACCTCGGTACTCGGGCTCTGAGACTTACTTAGTCTGGCATTACTCTCGATCGGTAACTCCCTTATCTTGGAATCCTGCATGCTGAACCTATTCAACACCTTATCCAAGTAGGTACTTTGACTAAGTCCAATTAGTTTCTTACTCTTGTCTCTCAAAATCCTTATCCCTAGGATATAGGCAGCTTCTCCAAGGTCCTTCATAGCGAAACACTTCCCAAGCCAGGACTTCACCTCCTACTGAGTTGGGATATCATTTCCTATGAGTAGTATGTCATCAACATACAATACCAAAAAGCTAACTATACTCCCACTAGCCTTGACATATACACATAAATCATCTTCGCTTCTCGAAAAACAAAACTCTTTGACTTTCTCATCAAAACAAAGATTCCATCTGCGAGGTGCTTGTTTCAATACATAGATGGATTTCTCAAGCTTACACACTCTATTAGGGTATTTTGTACTGAGAAAACCCTCTTGCTGACTCATTTAAACATCCTCAACCAACTTTCCATTAAGGAAAGCGGTTTTGACATCCATTTTCCATATTTCATAATCATGAAATGCAGTAATGGGTAGCACAACCCTAATAGACTTAATCTTCGCTACTGGGGAAAAGGTCTCATCACAGTCAACTCTCAGAGTTTAAGAGAAGCCCTTTGCAACCAGTCGCGCCTTATAAGTATGTACATTCCCATCCATATCGGTCTTCTTCTTGACGATCCATTTGCACCCAACTTTCTTACGACCTGGTACATTGTCAACCAAGTTCCAAACTTGATTGTCATACATGGAATGTATCTTGTTGTCCATAGCCTCTTTCCATTTAGCAGACTCGTGGCCTACCATGGCTTCCGTGTAGCTATTAGGTTCATCCAAACTTACCAGTGTACTAGCACTAATAAGTGTATCACCTTCCGCAACTCTAGTGGAATGCCTTAGAGGTACAGACTCGTCAGTTAGATCAACAGGAGTTTCCTCCTCAGATTGATTGCTAGGGTTTGAGGTTCCTTCACCACTGGACTCTTGAATTTCTTCAAGTTCAATTTGCCTCCCATTGTTTCCTTGGCTTATGAACTCTCTCTCGCGAAAGACTCCTCTCCTTGACACAAAGACCACATTCTCATTGGGTCTATAGAAGACGTAACCAAAGGATTTTTGTGGGTAGTCGATGAAAATACACCGCTCACTTTGAGGTTCAATCTTATCGTGAGTCTCGCGCCTCACGAAAGCCTTGCAACCCTAAATCTTGATGTGGTCCAAATTGGGAGCTTTCCCAGTCCACATCTCGTGAGGTGTTTTGGCAACCTTTTTGGTAGGGACTAGATTAAGGATATGGGCGGAAGTCTCTAAGGCATACCCCCAAAATGAGATTGATAGCGAAGCTCGACTCATCATGGAACGAACCATGTCCAACAAGGTTCGATTACACCTCTCTGCCATACCATTAAGCTGTGGTGTTCTGGGAGGTGTCAATTGTGAGACAATCCCACATTCCTTAAGATAGTCAAGGAACTCTAGACTAAGATACTCACCATCTTTATTGGATCGAAGCATCTTAATGTTCCTGCCCAGCTGATTCTCCACTTCCTGTTTAAACTCTTTGAACTTTTCAAAGGTTTCTAACTTATGCTTGACTAAGTATACATAGCCATATCTACTATAATCATCAGTAAAACTCACCTAGAAGCGATTAGCATCCCTTGTGGCGGTTCTGAAGGGTCCACACACATTTATGTGTACGAGATCCAACAAACCTTCACCCCTAGCACAGGTACCAGTGAAAGGTGACTTTGTCATTTTTCCAAGTAAAAAAGATTCACAACTATCATCTGACTTTAGGTCAAATGACTCCAAAACTCCATCCTTTTGGATTTGGCCTATGCGTTTGTTGCTAACATGTCCAAGACGACAATGCCATAATGATTCTTTATCCAACATAGTGGAAGAATCAATACACAACACATTATTTCCTAGGTTATATACAACCGACACAGTTTCATATACACCATCACAAGGTAATGCTTTAAAATAAAGAACATTATTATAAAAAGCATTAATACCACCACATTCATTATCAAATGAAAAAGTAAATCCTTGTTTGTACAAACCGTGAAAGGAAACAATATTTCTCACCATTTCAGACGATTAACAACATTTATTCAAATCTAATCTTAACCCACTACTTAGCAACAAAGAATAAACTCCAATCTTGATGACATGTGAAGCTTTCCTATTCCCCATGATCAAGTTTATCTTCTCGTGCTCCACATTCTCACTTCTTCTTAGTCCCTGCAAATCAGAACATATGTGAATACCACAACCTGTATCAAAAGAATTAGAATATGGTGAGTTATTAGACAATATAGTGTAAATATCTGGATAGTTGGGTTTCACTTTCCCACCTCTTAACATCATGCAAGTACTTTGGGCTGTTTCACTTCCAGTGCGCCTTTTCGTGGCAATAGAAGCATTCAGCCACTTTAGGGTTGGAAGAAGGAGTGATAGAACCACCTTTAATTCTACTCGAAGATGAGCCATCAATAGAATTTCCCTTGGTACCCTTTGAAGGGGTCTTCCTCTTCTTCCCTTTGCCTTGCCCGAGGGCCAGAATAGGGATGGTGATAAGAGTAGGAGTGGTAACAACCGATTTACCTTTAAGACTACTTTCAGCAGTCTTCAAAAGTCCTTGAAGTTTGTTGAGTGTGACCTCCTCCTTGTTCCTATGATAGGTCATTCGGAATGATCATAACAAGTAGGTAAGGAGTGCAATATTATATCAATAGCCAACTCCTCGGGGAAGTTCACATTCAACTTCATCAGACGGTCCACAAACCATTGCATTTTCTGCATGTGGCCAGTGATGGGTTCACCATCCTTCATTCGGGTTGTTATCATGGAGGATATTATTTCATATCACTCTTGACGAGCACTCTGATCATATCTTTCCATCAAATCCCAGTGCATCTTAAAATGATAAAAGTCCTCATAGGACTTTTGGAGCTCGGCTATCATCGTGGACAACATGATACATGCCACTTTAGTAGCATCTCTCTCATGAGTCCTGAAGTCAACGATCTCCTCTGGAGTAATAGAAGACTCATCAAGTTCCTTCAGCTCCTTGTCGAGGATATATTCCTTTTCCTCGTAGCGAGTGGCTATCCTTATGTTCCTAATCTAATCAATGAAATTAGTCCCATCAAAGATGACTCTCCCACAAAGGTTCATGAGAGAGAAGGAGTCGGTAGGGTTTGAGCCAAAAGCAACATCGTTGGAAGACATCTGGAAAAGAAGAAAGACATGTTTAGATTAGATATGGAATCCTTAATAAGACACCCAAATGTAATATTAAGGCTAGGACCCAACACAATATTTTATAACTTAGAAAAGGGATGTCGTAATCCAAGCTATAAAATATTTGAAGGTAGGTGAATGACGATTCACCAATTTCCACCATGAAAACAAAATGTATTATTAGGTTTTACTTGGTTTTGAAAATCCTAGATTCTTTTGAGATTCATTGAACTTTTAAATGGCATGTTTCAATCTCGATTGTGCCCTTCAAGTTTTGTGACTGGGATGCCGAGGATCATATAACAAGGTGTGAATAACCAGGAAAATTAACTTGGTACTCTTAATTTTATCACCTAATCGATGTGCCAGTTAACCACACGTGCTTCATAGATCTATGATAAACCTTAAGCTACCCTTTGCCAACCTTTTTAAATCCAAGTTAATGTGTCGGTTAACCACACATGATCCACTCACGACTTAAGCAAGGTGCAAAGTGTAATTTCATGGGTTAGCACCAAATTCACATTTTCCTAAACTAACTATGATTAGGAATTTATAAAACATTTAGTTACTTTATCATTATACTTTTAATGAGAATTAAAGTCATTGTCCTACCCGTTCGGCTAACGACCCTCCACCACTCAAGGAAGCGGTGGGTGAGAGTGGACACCCATTAAGCTATCATTTTATAGGCAACAACCTTATACCCCCTTATAGACTGGTGTCGTGAATGAGGCCTACTAACAGTAAAACGACTTGATCTTTTACATATATATATATATATATATATATATATATATATATATATATATGTATATGTATATATATATATATATATATATATATATATATATATATATATATATATATATATTATTAAGTTATAATACTATAAAGTATAAGGGTTGAATTTTAACTTTTAAAATTCTAGGGGTTAGAACTAAAGTCTTATAAAGTGACTTTATATGTTCCAAAACTTGAGGGCAAGTTTTGTAACTATTCAAAACTTTTCAACTTCATAACTTATGATTTAATGGTTTATTAAAATGAAGACTCTTCATTTTATGTAACCTATGAGTTCTTTAATGGACTTTAAAAGAAAAGACTTTTGGTAATCCATAACTTGAGGACAACTTATCGACTCCATTAAAAAAATTTAGATCAAGAATTAAACTAACAAACAATTTGCAAATAATTCCTATGATCTACCAAACTCATAAGTGAATGAACATTCATATCAACAATTTTAAGAATCATATAAACACATATAAAAACTTGAAATTTTGATAATAACCATTGAAAATGGATTAGCATAATCATTACCACACCAAAAACAGGTTTTACAAGTCCAAAACTGTTTAAGGTAATGATTCTAGTCCATTTCTAGCAGCAAAACTCGAAATCATGCATGCAGGGGATCCTACTCGACGAGTAGGATGCATTTTCACTTGGACTCGTCGAGTCCCCCCCATGGTCTCGGCAAGTCCATTGCACAATGAGTAGAAAAATGGATTTTTTTCAAGCAATTTGCATCAAATATCAAGAAAACAAGTCTAGGCTCTGATACCACTGATGGGTGTTGAGCATTCTAACACTCATATGGTGTACATGCAACCCTAGAAACCTTGGATCTATGTTTTACTACGATACATGCAAATTTGATTTTTCCAATGTTCTTATCCTAACTAGCATGGCATGGGGTACTTGTACTATAAAAGCTAGTAGAATAACATACCTTTCTTGTTGCTTGGATTCCTTAAGAACTTTGTGAGCCTAGCACCCCTAATGTGATGCCTCAAATGTTTCACACAACACCACAACTTTTGGAATAACTTGAGAGAAGCACACTATCACTCAAAATCAGCTAGCCCTCCTTGTTCTTGTCTATGTGCCAATTTTGCTAGCCTATGGGGTCTTTATATAGTGTGTCACATGTAGGGTTACACCATGTAAACTCTAATTGACATGGCTTTTCATTTCCTCCATGATCCATGGGTTTTAACCTTCATGGAGCACCCTATGGGTTTTAGCCCAATCCAATAAACCATTGATCATAAGCCACTATATAAGAATAGATGATTTACAGAATCAATCCCCATATATTTAATTCGTCTATTTTTTATCACAAAATTAATTCCAAATTAATTTTTGATCAATACTAATTAAATAATATGATTTCATATTAATATATTATAACTTATAATATATTAACAAAACATAAGTGTCCATTTTCTCATTTTGTCTATCCAATTATCATGATGCCATGCAACCCAAATGGACCATGCCAAACCGGGTCAAGTACATACCAAAATAGTTATGGACTTAGACATATTATCCAACAGTACTTACCTGATTAAAACAGACAAAATCAAATACCAAATCACATTGCAAACTTATTTCTACATAATTTCGTATATAATTGCTATAATTCACCTGATTGCCAGGTTTCACCTACAAACAAACACACATACACATATAGAAAGAGAGGAATGGAGAAACACAGACCAACAATTCCAATAGCCTTATTGCAAATCTCGAGCGTTTCAGGGGAAACCAATGTCGATTTTCAAAGAGCACAAACCTGGATCAGGATTTACTTGGTGATGTGAGAGCTCCTACCATCCATATGATAAAAACAAAATAATATTATATGAAATTAATAATGAAAACCAATCAAATTCCTATAATTATAGAAACGGAAGATTGGGGTTTAGGGCTTAAAATAGAGATCAAGAGAGAGGTTCAAGGCTTAAAATCACCGATTACCTTTTAGCGTCGAGTCATATTTCTGAATATGAGGTTTAGAAGAGCGTAATCGCCGACCAGAAATCGACTTCATTTACCAAAAACACAATAAAAGCAGCCAAAAATTAAACCTAATCTACAAAATTAAGGGAGAAGAATTTGAGCCAACGAACAGTAAAGCATCCAAAAATTAAACCAAATCTACAAAATTGAAGAAGAAGACGAACCAACCCGTTGGAAGTTGTCTTGCGAACCTTTACAGGAGGTAGACGATGTGGTGGTCCGATCATGGGTTGGTCGATCGTCGATGGTGGTGGAAGAGAGAAGCAAGGTCACTGAAGGGGAGATAAAGCAGAAGAAATGAAACTGGAAAAAGTAGAACAATCGGAAAGACAAAGAAACGAAAGAGCGGTGGAGGATTAAAGGGTGTGTAAGCAAGGAGATGTAGAAGAAACAAACATCTATTGTATCCTGTCAGAAAAATGGCGGTGGTGGAACAAAAGAAGCAGAAAAACGAACACGTAGATGGAAGAGGCACAGTTGATGAAACGTGTACTCCATTATAAGAAATAAAAATGCATAAATAATAAAAAAAAACACAGAAAAGAAAAAAAAAAGTTTGGCCTAATAGGAACAGAGTATTATTCCCTAAGGCGCTTTAGAATTAATTTATATATATAATAATTATAAAAAGTAGTAGATTCTGACAAATTTATACAACACAATATATATATATATATATATATATATATATATATATATATTCACAAGAAAATTAACACAAAATTTATATGTAAATCATTCATATTTTAATAGAAATTATAAAAAAAATGACAACAAAATACTATCAATTCATAGTTTAAACAAAAAAAATCACAGTTTAATGGAGTCAATTCACATTTTTAAACACAAAAATCACTATTTAATAAAAAAAACTCAAAGTTTAATATAGTCAATTCACAATTTAAATAAAAAAAATCACAGCTTAATGCAGTTAATTCATAGTTTGAAACACAAAAATCACAACTTATGTAAAGCCCGAAAACGGATCTACCAATGATCAAAACGAATAACAGATGCACAATACGAATCAATAAGAAAAAATCGAATGAAACCAAGCTTGCATACGCTTTAAAGCAATAAAACGTCAAATACAACTTGGGAAAACACGAAGGCATCAACAACCTTTAAAGTCTGACACAACGCCCTATTTATAGACTCAACTTACAACCGCAAGGAGTTTACGGCCGTAAGGAGTTTATGGCCGTAAACACATATGGACCGTAAACTCAAGACAAAAGAAATTATCCTACACACCTTTACGGCCGTAAGGAGTTTACGGCCGTAAATACATATGGACCGTAAACTCAAGACAAAAGCAATTATCCTACACACCCACTACCACTAACTACTATGCTTAGACCAAACCATTATTCAGGGTCTTTCAATCTCCCCCTTGGTTTGGACTAGCTCGGACCTATTCCTTTCTTCACTAGCAGGACATCCATCTGGCCCATCGTGCCGTTCCACATCTTCTTGCTCAAAATCTCAGCAACCATTCTTGTATACGCCTTGGCTCCCTCCTTATAGACATCTTCAACAACTTTTATTTGAAAGCTGCTTAGATAATGAATATCCCACTTTCGGAACTGCAACAGGTCTCTACGATCATATAATCGGATACATCCATTCTTAACTTTAATGACTGCACCAGAAGTATTCTCGTCATAAACCCAACACTCTAGAGAACTGAGCGATCCATCTTGATAACCTTGAGCAATAGGAAATTGTTTCACTTGCTTCGTGGGTGGCCACATGACTACCTTCAGAGGTTTATCGGAAGATGCTTTGAAAACATATGGATGCTCCAAGATAACTGATTCAGCGGTTGGCATTGTCGGAAAACCCTTCTTGACTTGTTCATCCAAAAAGAACTTGAATTGTGAAACTTGAGAATTATTCAGAAGATTGATAAACGGAGCTTGTGATAACTCCGCAAGATCAACTCTCATCAAAGAACTAAAGGCATGAATATCTTTATACAACTCTGAATTACCACTTTTACGAATGATAATCCAAAGCCGAAGAGGATCGTGAAATCCCCAAGCAGCCACACCATATCGATCCCCAAACGTGTCTCGGAATCGAACAAGCTCAAGATCAGTTACAGTTACCATAGGTCCACCCTTAGAAGCACTCCGAGTAGCATTCCTTTTGAACAACAATTGCCCTCTTTCAGGATCATCTTCTTGACCTTTTCGAATTATTTCTTGAATATGAGGAGCCATAGGAGGATCAACTGCGATACGTTCAGCAGTGCTAGAAGACTGACTGATCGGTACGTCTACTGGAAATGCCTGCACGTGTAAATTAATTCACTGTTCTTCTGCAGTTGCCTAATATTTATCGCCAAGATCAGCTTCCAATTTCTTTTTCAATTCAAAGTAACTAGAGGTCAGCAGATTGAAATGTTCCTGTAGATCTGAAATCTGCTTACTCTTCAATTTCTTATCCTTTTTAAATTCCGCCAGTTGTCCACTAAGATAAGTTTTATCAGATTGAAGCTTGGACAATTGAATACGAAGATCAATATTCTGAGCACGAAGCTCTGCTACTTGTATATCAAGTTCGATGTTCTTCTGGCTGAGCACTGAGACTTCCTTTTGTAAACTAGCAAGTGAAGGATTTTCATCTTGAGCACCCCCTTCATCTATAGAAATGCCCTTTCCTCGAGGACTGGGTGAAAGGAGTTGTTCTTCTGCCATGTGTAAGGCCAGCCTCTCAGAAGCAGTATCCCTATTAAATCATGGAACTGAAAAACCAGGCGGTGCTGAAGAACCGGCGACATCAAAAACTGAACTAGGTCCAGTTGAAAACACTTTTGTGGCAGAAAGTCGCGTAGTGGTAGTAGTAATTGGCAGGGTAGGAAGACCACTAACCAAACTAGCAATTAGTTCGGACTGTCTTGTTTCAAGTCTCCGTCTCTTTGACTGAGGTTGGTCAACTTGTGGAGGAAACACACTTACAAATGGTTCTGTAGTAGGAGAAATAGACACGGGAGGGGAACATCCCACAAGTATCTCCATAGGAATTGAAGTTGACACCATCTGTTCAGAAGTTGGAGTTGGCGTCTCAAGATTTTGTCTTGACTTCTTGTCTCAATTGTTGGCAAAACAACATCATCGACATTTTGAAAGATTGTGTCAAGATTTTCATTAGACACAATGTTGGTACTACTGGCCAAGGAAGCCGCTATATCATCATTATCAAAGCCTGTCAGGTCAAGATCCTCAAAAGAATCATTTCTCTCATCACCAGTAACCATTTCACCTCCAGCTTGTCTCTCACTCAACTCTTGTTCACGATCAGAAGCATTTTGGGCTTTTGGAGTTGGTGAATCTTCCTTTTCTATTTCTTCGTCTTCAGACACATCTATTACAATATTTGCTGGAGTTGACCCTTCAGTAGATGTCTTCTCAGAAGAAGTCTGTTCAGACGATTCATACGACACTGGCGGCTCATCTAATTCCGTAAACTTGCCAAAATTTTCTAATGGATAAAGCCCTTGAAAAATGAATTTTCCTCTTCTGTTTTGTTTGATGAGTCCCACGGTGTGTGGACCCAAAGACTTCATATCCAATGTATCACCCGTCTTTCTCACCTCCGGAAACTGTATGTTGATGAACATCTGTATGAAACGGGGATATTGCAGAAAAGTATCCCTTGTAGAAGCTCTGATGTTTATTACGAATTCCTCAAGAATAAACTTCGAGAAATTGAAACGAAATCCCGCAGCCAGAGATACCAACGCTCCAGTTGTGCGTTGAGAGATCTCATCTGCTCCAGATCTTCTACCTGAGACGCAGCTTACGAATACATGAGCTAAGAATCTCCAATATGGATGGAGCAGCTTTTTCAAAGTCTGCGGATATGTTCCCTCGTAACTCATCCTTCGTAGTATCCTTTGAACATCTTCGATACCAATTTCCGTCGGATAGTTAGGTTGATCGTCAATTAATAACGCCTCACGAACAAAGCTTTCATTGATCACAATGTCTCGACCTTGCACCTTTTCCGTAACTGTGAAATTGTTGTCGTTATCCATGTGCGACCTGGCAGTCGCCCAAAATTCACGTATAAGATTCTGATAAATCACCGGGTTGACTGTTATTGCTGATGCTATACAACATTCACGTAGTCTGTGAATCATTGATCGCATGTCTGAATGTTTGACCGGTGGATCCGCAAGAACAATCGCCAGGTTGTGCATTTCCACAAATTTGAGATTCGCCATCGTCTGCACTCAAACACAAGTGTAAGAAACCAACATCAAAAATAAAATTTATTTTGACCCAAAAAAAAATATTATAATAAAAAATATGATCAAAATAAAAATTTATTTATCAACACATTTGAGAATTTACTGCTATCAAACCCAAGAAAATCGTGACACAAGATAATTGTAAAAACAGATCAAAAATTAGTTCTTGGGCCGTAAACTGGAGTTTACGGCCTAAAGATCTTTTCGAAAAATTAATACACGATGATTCCTGAATTATTTCAATCACATATGGGCAGTAAACACATGGATTCATGGGCCATAAAAATGGGGTTTACGGCCTATGAATATGAACTACGATTAATTCCCAAAAACCGACTATTTGCTTTGAGTTAACAACTGATATTTACATATTCGTGAATGTAAAGACAAATAGCACCACAATAAAATAAAATCAAGTCGAAAACTTCAAGTTTCGGAGTTTACGGCCTATGCGTACGGCCGTAAACACCCCCGAATCGGTTTTTCCAATTTTTACACACAATGATACGGTGAAATGTGAAACAAAATACATATTTGTGATCTACAAGATATTACCTTTAAGATGATGTATTCGTTTTTCCGAAAATCGAGAAAAAATTTCAGCGATTCTGGGAGTGAGTTTTTGGCCGGAAACTCGTGAATGAGGAGATTCCGGCAGTGAACTCCTTTTTTTTTTTTTATACCTTTTTACCTTTCCTTACCTTCTTACCTGATAACTACCCAGTATATCCAACTTCCACCAATTAAATTAAATTAAAAAAAAAAAAAAACTTTTTGATGATTAATTTAATTTCGAAAATAAAATAAAATAATAAAAAAAAAAAAAAAAACTAACACACCACAACTTAAATGCTAGAAAAATAAAAACAAGGCAAAATAAAATAAAACTAAGTTAAAACAAAACAGTAAAAAGTAAAAATAAAATAAAATAAAATAAATTTTGAAATTGCACACCAAAAATTAAAATAAAATAAAATTAAAAATAAAAAATAAATTTTTTTTAAAAAAAACTTTAACTACTATTTCTTTTGTGATGCTTGGATCAAAGTTATTGGACAATCTTATATACTTCTCGGTACCCTCATTTTCACATCTCCGTCTGATCGATTGCCAATATTGAGGTCCACTTAAACACAAAAAACTTTTGACAGATTTGGACATTTTACCAATGACAAGATTCAGACATGTATCTAATTAAGAATATCTATCACCATGATAAATTCTAAATCCTGAATAAATTTATCCTATGACCATTTAACTAACTACAACTAGGGATATTGTTGTCCACCTAAATCGAGCAGCGAGATCTACAGACAACCTGTATATGTTCAATTTTAAGTGTATCAAAACGTGTTTCCCGCTTCCTGATATGCTCCAGCCTTCAAGAACTTCTAGAGTACTCCTTACACCGGGTGAGCAGACAATCATTCAGAGAGAAGATAGATTCAGAATTCACTAACTTATTACTTTAGAGGGATTGAGAAGTAGAAAGTTGCATATGCTGTGTACCAGGTCGGATTTGAGGTCACGCAAAGGAGACAACATATGGCTAGATAGGAGAAGTTTCACAGATATCACATCCAGAGAAGAGAATTGCATATGCTGTAATCGAGGTCGGATCTCTTCCAATCACGCAAAGGGTGCAGCATATGATTAATAGTAGGAAAGAAAAGAAAATGATATTCTACAAACCTAACTTATCAGAATTTACCAGTCGCCCCATCCAAGCGGAATTAAGGATAGAATCCGCACATCGAGGAAAAATGACTCCACTGTTCCAGATACGGGTTATTTAGTGTGACCGATAGATTCCCATGTATATCTTCCTGTTCAACCTATCCGAGCGTCGTGACATCAGGTTAAATGGATCTAACTAGGTCAAAGTTTGTCAAGTCCTTAAATTCATTAGGTTCAACTTTTCCTAGTCAAGTCCATTTAAAATCTTTCGTGCCTACTAGCACATCGAGTACAGATCGTAGACGATTCAACCTGGCTACAATATGTCGATTTAGATTGCCCGTTATCACTAGATAATTTCATTTCCCATCACAATACTTACAACCGAAGTTGTCAACTGAAATGCTAAACAAAAAAATATATACATTTTTGGAGTTTTCATATTTTCTAAAGAAATGCTAAACAGAAATGACACTATTTTTGGATTTTATCAATCTTTAATTTTTTGTTGTTTTTGGATTTTTATTTCTCCCCCTAAATTTGTGCATGGGTGAGAATACGAAACAAAACAATGCGCAAATTTAAACTAACCTAACAAAAATTCAAAATATAGACTAATAAAACCAAAAATAAAAGAAAAAGAAAATAAAAAATAAAAAACTTAATCCTCAAAACGTATCATTTTCAGAAATCCCACAAGCACATCGAAGCGAGTTTTGTTAAAAGGTTTTGTGAATAAGTCCGCCACATTGTTATCAGTGTGGACCTGTTCTATTCGAATTAAAGAATGTTCATAACAATCTCTGATAAAGTGAATTTTAATATCAATGTGCTTGGTTTTAGAATGTTGGACTGGGTTCTTAGCAATTTGTATGGAAGCTTCATTATCACAATAGATAGGGGTTTCTAAGTAATTCAAAACGTAGTCCAACAGCTGATGTTGGATCCAGATAACTTGAGAACAGCAAGCTGATGCAGCTACATATTCCGCCTCTGCTGTCGAAGTCGAGACAGTGTGCTACTTCTTGCATTGCCATGAAACTAATCTGTCACCTAGGTATTGACATCCTCCTGAAGTTGATTTCCTGTCAAGCTCACAACCTCCATAATTGCTATCACTAAAAGCATAAAGATCAAATTCATAATTCTTCGGATACCAAAGACACAATTTAGGGCTTCCTTTGATATACTGAAAAATTCTTTTAACAGCAATAAGATGAGAGAGTTTAGGATTAGCCTGATAATGTGCGCATTGACAAACTGCAAACATAATGTCTGGTCGACTTGCAGTAAGATACATCAGGGATCCGATCATCGATCGATAGAGAGTTTGATCTACGGGTTCGCCTTCTGGATCTGGAGTCAGGAGAGTCGTTCAGCCATCGGTGTAGAAGCAGATTTAGCATCGTGAAGTGCGAACTTCTCAAGAATATCCTCCACATACTTGGCCTGATGTAGTAGGATTCCGGTTGAATTTTGTTTAACCTGAAGCCCCAAAAACATGGTCATTTCTCCCAAAGAGCTCATTTCAAATCTTTTCTTCATTACACTTTCGAACTCCTTGCAAAGCTGTTGGCTGGTTGATCCAAAGATTATGTCATCGACGTATATTTGAACAAGTATCTGGTTCTTGTCGACATGCTTTATGAACAATGTTTGATCGATAGTACCGCGAGTGTAACCATGTTCGAGCAAATGCTTTGTTAGAGTTGCATACCATGCTCTAGGAGCTTGATGCAGCCCATACAACGCTTTGTCCAACTTGTAAACATGATTAGGAAACTTCGGGTCGACAAACCCTGGAGCCTGATCAACGTAGATTTCTTCCTTCACCTTGCCATACAAGAAGGCAGTCTTGATATCCATTTGAAAAACAGTGAAATTCATATATGAAGCATATGCTGGGAAGATACGAATTGCCTCCAAGTGAGCTACGGGAGCATATACTTCAGTGTAGTCAAGACCCTCGACTTGTCGAAACCCACGAACTACCAGTCTAGCTTTGTTTCGCACAATAACCCCTGAATCGTCCTGCTTATTATGATAGACCCACCGTGTGTCAAGAGACTTTTTGCCCTTTGGTAACTCAACTAACTTCCAAACACCAAGTTTTTCAAATTGATGCAATTCCTCATGCATTGCATCCACCCAGTTAGGTTCATTTAGAGCCATTTCTATATTCTTGGGCTCAATTTGTGAGATGAAACAAGAATACAAACATGTATTAAGGTCTCCATTATGGCTTCTAGTTTTAACCCCATCCTCTAACTGGCCGATGACGTTTTCGATCGGATGATCGCGTTGAACTCTTGAGGGTATTTCTTGGCTGATATCATTTAAGGAGACAGGGAGAGTGTGAATGTTGATCCCTCCTTCATTTGCTGGTTCGGCAGCACCAGATGGTTCTGCGACATAGTCATCTGCAATAAGATCAGGAAAGAGTAATTCCATGAATGTTGAGGAGACAGCGGAAGCATCGTTTGGAGTTAACTCTTTCTCTATAGACATATGTGTTGGGTTTTAGCCATAAGAACTTTCCTATGTGCGCATGCAAAACCCTATTGCTTGGATCTAGGCTTTCTAATAAACATGCTTTTGAATCCAAGACTTCTAATGGCTAATTAGGTTAAACAACAACATTAAAAACAGATCTAGAATCATACCTTTGAATTCCTTGTTAACCTTCTTGTCTTGGAGCTTCTAGAGTCACAATTGTCACTCCTCTAATGGCTTACAAACACCAATAGCAAGCAAGATGATTTAGGAGAGAGGAGAGGGGATGGAATTCGACCAGAAGTTCCTTGCTTTAGGTTCTGAAAGGTTGTCCACGAATTCCACATCCCAAGGGCCTATTTATACCTTTAGACTCCTTAAGGGTTTCACCCTAAACCCTAATTCGATAATCTTCTCTTAAGGCTATCCAAATCCATTCCATAGATATCCCTATGGACGATTTTGAGCTATCCTAAAGCTCTTAGAATCCGTCCAAAGTGTATCTTAATGGATTTACAGTCCAAAGTCTAACTATCAAACAATTGACAGTTTATACCCTCTTATTTAATTAATCTCTTTAAGTCACCAAATTAATACCAATTAATTTATGACTTATATTAATCAAATAGCTAAATATTATTCCTTATAATATTTACTCTCTCTTAACAAATCATCCTTCAAGTTGCTATGGTGAAGGCAACCCAAAAGGACCATGCACCACCGAATATAGTTATAGCCTTAGACACTATTCCAACAGTCTCCCACTTGGATAAGTCTAGTAACTATACAAGTATAATACGGTCTGCAATCGTAGCTCTCAAAGACGCTGTCAACTCTGATCTAATCAATCTTGTCCTTTAGATAAGGGATCGTACAGTCCTCTGTTAGATATCATGCTGACAATCCTATGGAATGGTTAGTCTAGCATTTAGATTTCTCGATCTTCGATTTATTTGACATAGAACTTAATCGAACACATCAATTTAGTTCTGACCGGGCCCGGCACATAAGTCAAATCAAATCATCGAGTGGCCAAGATATCTCTTCTAACCTCTTAGGATAAAATTTACAGATAAACTTCGACTTATATGCATTTACTTATTCATTAACCAACTATACACAACAATGCGTTTTATAACATCAAGTTACTGATGCGTTTTCGCATTATCAATGCACAATCAATTAACAAATAATAAACCATATATCTAGGTTTTAAGACCATATGATATTATCGTCTTGCGATCACCTTTTATATCGTATTCCATAAGGTGATTCCAGCAAGCGCGGGTTTATTCCAATGCTCAAAACCAGTTCATAAGCACTCATGAACGTTGCAGCAACCCTTGCTATGTCTAACACCATTTAGACATTCTACACACCAATTCATGACAATCTTCATTCATATCTACTCCCAACATATGAACGATTGTGGACCATTTGAATAATTCGATTATTCCTAATAAACTCAATTATTCTGGAAGTCAAAACATGCAAAGTGAAACAATAGTTAAATAACTAACATGTGATAGTAACTTTACTCATAAATAAAACTCCTTTATTTAATCATCAAATGTCAATTACATTTATCTATTATACGTTTCTAATACTATCTAATCTATGCTAATATCATCCTTCAGCCCAATACTCCTAGCATGTTGCAAGTGCTTAACCCTACTCAGTCCCTTCGTAAGCGGATCTGCTGGGTTGTCTTCTGATGATATCCTCTTCACTACGAGTTGTCCTTCTTCTACACGATGTCTAATGAAGTGATATTTTCTGTTGATATGTCGAGATCTACCATGATCCCTCGGTTCCTTGGTTAAGGCAACCGCACCTTCGTTATCATAGAAAATCTCCATGGGCTCCTTTATGGCTGGCACAACTCCAAGATCACCGATGAAGTTCTTCAGCCATATTGCCTCCTTCGACGCTTCGCTCGCTGCGATGTACTCTGATTCGCACGTTGAATCAGCTACGGTTTCCTGCTTGGAACTTTTCCATGTCACCGCTCCTCCATTTAGGGTAAAGACCCAACCCGACTGCGAACGGTAGTTGTCCCTATCGGACTGAAAGCTGGCGTCACTATACCCTCGCACCTTCAAGTCATCACTCCCTCCAAGGACTAAGAACCATTCTTTCATCCTCCGAAGGTACTTAAGGATGTTCTTCACCGCAATCCAATGTGCTTTGCCAGGGTTCCCTTGATATCTGCTAACCATGCTCAAAGCGAAGGCTACATCAGGGCGAGTACAAGTCATAGCGTACATGATTGAGCCAACTGCGGAAGCGTATGGTACTCGGCTCATTTCTGCTATCTCAGCTTCGGTACTCGGACTTTGAGTCTTACTCAACTTGGCATTTCCTTGTATCGGTAGTTCTCCCTTCTTTGAGTTTTCCATACTAAAACGTTTTAGTACCTTCTCTAAGTAAGTATTCTGACTAAGTCCAATTAGTCTCTTACTTCTTTCTCTTACTATCCTTATTCCCAAAATGTAAGAAGCCTCTCCGAGGTCCTTCATAGCGAAGCACTTCCCGAGCCAGGACTTAACCTCCTGCAGAGTCGGGATGTCGTTTCCTATGAGTAATATGTCATTGACATATAGAACGAGGAAGCTTACTACACTCCCACTGGCTTTGACATATACACAAGATTCATCTTCGCTTTGTACAAATCCAAACTCTTTGACTTTCTCATCGAAGCAAAGATTCCATCTGCGAGACGCTTGCTTAAGTCCATAAATGGACTTCTCAAGCTTACACACTCTATTCGGATGCTTCGGATCCACAAACCCCTCTGGCTGAGCCATGTAAACATCCTCAGCCAACTTTCCGTTAAGGAAAGCGGTCTTGACATCCATTTGCCAAATCTCATAATCATGAAATGCGGCAATCGCTAGCATCACTCTAATAGATTTAATCTTCGCAACTGGTGAGAAGGTCTCATCATAGTCAACTCCGGGAGTTTGAGTAAAGCCCTTCGCAACCAATCGCGCTTTGTATGTGTGTACGTTCCCATCCACGTCGGTCTTCTTCTTGAAGATCCACTTGCACCCTACGGTCATACGTTCGGGCACGTAATCAACCAAATTCCAAACTTGGTTATCGTACACGGATTGGATCTCGCTATCCATCGCCTCTTTCCATTTTGCAGACTCCGGGCCTGCCATGGCTTCCTTATAGCTATTAGGTTCATCAAGATTTACTAGTGTACCATCACTAATATACGTGTCCCCTTCGGTAGTAATATGAAAACCATAAAACTGGGGATGAACTCTAACTCTATTGGAACGTCTAAGAGGTAAGGATTCGTCAATCGGTTCAACCGGAGTTTCCTGCTCGGGTTGAAAGCCAGCGGTAGAGGTTCCTTCATCTATCGATTCTTGAATCTCTTCAAGTTCGATTTGCCTCCCACTATCTCCTTGGCTTATGAGTTCTCGCTCTCGGAAAACTCCTCTCCTCGCAACAAAGATAACATTATCTTTCGGTCTATAGAAGAGATATCCAAAGGAAGTTTGCGGGTAGCCGATGAAAATACATCGCTCACTTCGAGGTTCAAGCTTGTCGTGAGTATCTCGTCTTACGAAAGCCTCGAAACCCCAAACCTTGATATGTGCCAACGAGGGAGCTTTCCCCGTCCACATCTCGTGAGGTGTTTTGGCAACCTTCTTGGTAGGGACTCGGTTAAGGATATGGGCGGCAGTCTCTAAGGCATACCCCCAAAAGAAGATAGGTAGTGAAGCACGACTCATCATAGAGCGAACCATATCCAATAAGGTTCGATTACGCCTTTCTGCCACACCATTCAATTGCGGTGTCCTAGGAGGCGTCAATTGCGAAACTATTCCACACTCCTTGAGATAATCGTGGAATTCAAGACTTAGGTACTCTCCTCCTCGATCGGATCGAAGCATCTTGATTTTCCTGCCCAATTGATTCTCCACTTCATTCTTGAACTCTTTGAACTTTTCAAAGGTTTCTGACTTTTGCTTGATTAAATAGATATACCCATATCTACTATAATCATCGGTAAAGGTCACATAGAAGCGGTTCCCATCCTTCGTGGTTGATCTAAAAGGTCCACATACATCGGTATGTATTAGGTCTAATAGTCCCTCACCCCTTTCACAATTGCTCGTGAAGGGTGACTTAGTCATCTTTCCAAGCAAACAAGACTTGCATGTGTCATCTTCCCTAAGGTCGAATGACTCCAACACTCCATCCTTTTGGAGTTGGGCTATGCGTTTCTTCTTGACATGTCCAAGACGACAATGCCACAAGGATGCTTTATCCATACTAGTGGAAGAATCAATATTCAAAACATCATTTCCTAAGTTATCAACAATCATAACAGTTTCATATATTCCATTACATGGTATAGCTTCAAAGTAAAAGACACCATTTAGATAAGCCAAAATAGAACCATTCTCATTATTAAAAGAAAATCTAAAACCTTGTCTATATAAACCATGAAATGAAATGATGTTTCTAGCCATTTCTGGCGAATAGCAACAATTGTTCAAATCTAAAACTAAACTATTCTTAAGCACCAAAGAATACACTCCAATCTTGGTCACAGGCGACGATCTTCTGTTCCCCATGATTAGATTGATCCTTCCTTGCTCCACATCCCTACTTCTTCTTAGTCCCTGCACATTAGAACAAATGTGATAACCACAACCGGTGTCAAGAACCCAAGAAATAGCATGATTAGAATCGTTAGATTTTATTGCATATATACCTGCGAAAGATGGCTTGATCTTTCCTTCCTTGATGGCTTGCAGGTAATCCGGGCAGCTTCTCTTCCAATGTCCTATCTTATGGCAGTGGTGGCACTCTGCCTCCTTCGGGTTAGAGCAGGGCTTAGAGGGATCAACTTTGGTCCCACTAGAAGAGGAACCATCTCGGGCTTTCACCTTTCAATAGTTATTTGAAGAAGCTTTCCTCTTCTTTCCCTTCCCTTGACCAATAGCCAAGACAGGAGCAGCAGACGGGTTGGGAGTTGGTGCAACAGACTTGTCCTTGAAATTGCTCTCAGCAACCCTCAAGAGACCTTGGAGTTTACTTAGAGTGACCTCCTCTTTGTTCATGTGGTAGGTCATCCTAAATTGATTATACATTGGAGGCAAAGAGTGAAGCACCATGTCGATCGCCAAGTCTTCGCCGAAGTCAACATTTAACTTGCGAAGGCGGTCGACATACCTTTGCATCTTTTGCAAGTGCACGGTAAGAGATTCTCCATGACCCATCTTAGCGGAAATCATGTTAGTGAAGATCTCGTAACGCTCTTGTCTCGCGTTTTGGTGGTACCTCTCCAACAAGTCTTGATGCATCTCGTATGGATACATGTCCTCGTAGGACTTTTGGAACTCGGAGTTCATGGTGGCGATCATGATGCAATGTACTTTCGTCGCATCTCGCTCATGGGTTTCAAAGGCGGTGATTTCGGCGGGAGTAGCAATTTCGGGGTTGATTTTCTCGAGCTTCTCGTCGAGGACATACTCTTTATCCTCATAGCAAGCAATGGTGCGAATGTATCTTATCCATTCGCCAAAGTTCGTTCCATCGAAGGTGACCTTTTGGCAAAGGCTCATCAACGTGAAAGAACTAGCAGCATCGTTGTTTGCGTTTGACATCTATAGAAAGGACAAAGATAGATTAGAACAAGAATCCCTAATTATCACCCAATAAGAAAAATTAGGGCTAGGATCCAACAATAACATTTACATACTAGAAAAGGGATGCCGTAATCCAACATGCAAATAAATTGAAGGTAAGTGAATGACGATTCACTAATTCTCCATCACAAAACTTAAACTTTTAGTCCTAAGTGTTTTTGAGAATTCCTAGGTTCGGATGAGATTCATTGAACTATTCAATGGCATGTTTAAATCTCGATATGCCCCTCTTGTTTGTGACTGGGATGCCGAGGATCACAAAGCGGGTGTGAATTACCATGCAAATTTACATGGTGCCTTCATTGTTACGATCACCTATTCGATGTGCCGGTAAACCACACACGCTCCATCGAACTATGATAAACAATGAATCACCCTTTGCCACCTTCGCTTAGAACCAATTAGTGTGCCGGTAAACCACACACGCTCCACTAACATCTTAGCAAGGTGCAAAGTGTAATTTCATGGGATTGCATCAATTCACTTTTCCTAAAGTAACTAAGATTGGGAAATTTTAAAAGGAAAGTTTAGTTACTTTGTATTTCTTATTATACTTTTAATGAGAGGATGAGGTTGCCCTATCCTACCCGTTCGGCTAACGACCCTCCACCAATCAAGCAAGTGGTGGGTGTGAGTGTACACCCATTAAGCGCCATTTTATAGGCCGCAACCTTATACCCACCTTATAGATCGGCTTCGTGAATGAGGCCTACTAGCGGTAAGACTAGCATTTTGGTTATACATATATATTATTCTAGTAATATCATATAAATATAGGGTTGCATTTTAAACTTTTTCAAAATCTAGGGTTTGAAATTTAAGTTGTCTAAATTAAAACTTTTAATCACAATTATAAATTTCAAAACTTAAGGGTAGGTTTTAAACATTTAAAAACATAGAGGATCAAATAACAAATAATTCCAATTAACAATTAATATTCTAATTATCTTTATTTGATTTATCTTGATTTCTTTGAAGATAATTACCAAAATAATTAATTATTATCATATAAGGAAATTAAATATTTTATTAGATGATAAATATCTTTAATTAGATCAAGATAACAGTCATATTTATCAAAAAAATCGGATTTACATTGATCTAATATGATTAAGGTAAGTTTCCATAAGATAATTATGAAAAAATCCCGAATCTGGCCATTCCTGACGCTTGGACTCGCCGAGTGCACAAGGGGACTCAACGAGTCAGGCCTACTCGACGAGTCCACCATGGAACTCGACGAGTCAGTGACTCAAAACCCAAAAAATCGAATTTTGCAGGTTTGTTTCAGTTATTCAAGCAACAATTTAAAGAAAACCAATCTAGTCTCTGATACCACTGTTGGGTTTTAGCCATAAGAACTTTCCTATGTGCGCATGCAAAACCCTATTGCTTGGATCTAGGCTTTCTAATAAACATGCTTTTGAATCCAAGACTTCTAATGGCTAATTAGGTTAAACAACAACATTAAAAACAGATCTAGAATCATACCTTTGAATTCCTTGTTAACCTTCTTGTCTTGGAGCTTCTAGAGTCACAATTGTCACTCCTCTAATGGCTTACAAACACCAATAGCAAGCAAGATGATTTAGGAGAGAGGAGAGGGGATGGAATTCGACCAGAAGTTCCTTGCTTTTGGTTCTGAAAGGTTGTCCACGAATTCCACATCCCAAGGGCCTATTTATACCTTTAGACTCCTTAAGGGTTTCACCCTAAACCCTAATTCGATAATCTTCTCTTAAGGCTATCCAAATCCATTCCATAGATATCCCTATGGACGATTTTGAGCTATCCTAAAGCTCTTAGAATCCGTCCAAAATGTATCTTAATGGATTTACAGTCCAAAGTCTAACTATCAAACAATTGACAGTTTATACCCTCTTATTTAATTAATCTCTTTAAGTCACCAAATTAATACCAATTAATTTATGACTTATATTAATCAAATAGCTAAATATTATTCCTTATAATATTTACTCTCTCTTAACAAATCATCCTTCAAGTTGCTATGGTGAAGGCAACCCAAAAGGACCATGCACCACCGAATATAGTTATAGCCTTAGACACTATTCCAACAATATGAGGTGTCGTTCTAGCATCAGAAGAATCAGTATGGCCTGATTGAGGACTATCATGTACCACGAACGGACTCTCTTGAGGAGTAGAAGATGATTCCCCCGATAATGTTGAAGAAGACTCCCCCTCAGGTGTAGAAGAAGGCTCCCCCTCAGATGCAGCAGGAGATCCTCCCTTATGAGAACCAGAGGTATCTCCCTCAAGTGAGGCTTTAGCTTTCCCTTTTGATGAACCAGAAGATTTGGATACAGGCTTGTACACGACTTCTTCGTCTTCATCTTCAGAGATGCCCTTCCCATGCGAATCAGCTCGAGATACATTGTTTGAGTACATGTCTAAGGAAAAAGTGACGTATAATCAAACAACCAATCCGGACCCACTCTTGCGTCTGTCTCATTCTCTTCCAACCAATGCACATCATAGGATTCCACAATCTGCTTGGTTTTCTTATTGTAGACTCTATAAGTGGTGCGAGCAGCGTACCCCATAAAATAACAGTCATCGGATTTGGCATTAAACTTCGGGTTGGCATCTAGGTGAAGAAGGGTGCAAGGACAACCAAATACTCGAAAATGATTGACCGACGACTTGTGACCATAGTAAATTTCATACGGGGTTTTCATTTGAGCTTTGTTGATAAGCACTCGATTCTGAACATAACAAGCAGTGTTTATCGCCTCCGCCCAAAAGAAAACAGGTAGCTTGGAGTCACACAACATCGTTCTTGCAGCATCTTTGAGTGTTCTGTTCTGCCTTTCAGTAACACCATTTTGTTGAGGTGTATGAGCTGAACTAAATTGATGCATGATACCCTTTTCAGCACAGAAGTGATTGAGAACAGAATTCTTAAACTCTGTTCCATTATCGGTACGAAGCACCTTCACCCTTTGATTAGTCTGATTCTCAATAAGTATGATGAACTTTTTGATCAATTCAGTGATGCCAGCTTTGTTGGATAGAAAGAAAACCCACGTGAATAGAGAGAAATCATCAATCACAACTAAACAATAAGAACTTCTCTTGATGCTTAGAATGTTCACTGGACCAAACAAATCCATGTGAAGTAGTTGAAGAACCTGACTTATTGAGTTAACCTGTTTCGGCAAATGTGGCTTTCGGTGATGCTTTCCTTGAGCACATGACACACATTTTTCAAACGTGATAAAGTATTTGATAGGCAATCCACGGAACATCTCATTCTTCACAAGACAATTTAGGTTCTTGGCGTTAGCGTGACCTAATCTTCGGTGCCACATCATTACAGTTTGCTCAGAGATCTTGGAGAACAAACAAGTAACTTGCTCTGGGAGATTGCTATTCATATCAATAATATAGGCGTTCCCATCCCTTTTTGACTTTACGAGAATCCATTCTTCCGGGATAACAAAGCCTGGCTTTAAGATCATGCATTCCTTGTCAGTGAAATGCGTAGAATAGCCCTTGTCACAGATCTGAGAGACACTTAACATACTGTGTTTTAACTCGGGAGCGAAATTCACATTTTCAAAGCTTAGAACTCCATTTGACACCGTTCCCTTTTGTGTAATTTTCCCTCCATCTCCACCCGCAAAAGAGACATATGTCGGGATCAGCCGCTGTCGACGAACCATGGTCTGACGACATTTCCCCGCAACTGTCCCTGCAAAATGTGCGGGTTTAATTAGATTTGGGCACCCCAGGTCATGATTTTCCTGGGTGTTCCCGATGCCTTTTCAAATTTACTACAAATAACCTTCTCAGGGGGTGTAGATGATGTATTGGGAATAGGTTTGGGCCTCAACTTATAATTAGGTTTTCTATATGTCTCATTTAATTTTGTCATGTTATGCTTAACAGTCTGCTTACAACATGTATGACTTCTACCAGAGTTGGTTGAAGTTCCATTGCTGCTTTGGGAAGAGCTTGACCTTGGCATGGCTGAGCTCCTCTTTGGCAGACTTCTTGGGACATGGTGTTTAAAAACCTTTTTACGTTTGTGAAAAGTATCCCTTTTTCGTTCATCTTCCCAATCATCATTTCGAGAACGACTTCTAGAGAAGTTTCTATTTAAAGACCTTCCTCTGAAATCATTCTCCCCTCTTGGAAGATTATGGATCACAAACATTCTATTCAGACAATTTCTAGCAATATGACCACTAGTGCCACAGTTAAAACAAATATGCTTGTTATTGTTGGAACTAGTACTACATTGTTCAGATTTGTTTTCCCTACCAACACCCTTGCTTCTCTCACAAGAACTAGCAACAATATTAGGTTGTGAGGGAAGTGAGGGTGCTTTACTGGTAGAGGGTTGTGAAACCAGTGGTATTTCAACATTTTTATCACAAACACACAAATTGTCAACCAAATTATTCAAAGATTTATCAGACATATTAAAAACATTCAAAACAGTATCAGTATCAGGAGAAATAAAAACAGTATCAGCAGAATCAAAAACACCACAAAGACTATTGTCAATAAAAAAATTTGAAAAAGAATTGTCTTTGTTTAAAGCTAAAACTTCAGGTTCGGACTCAGGTTTAATTTCAGACACAAATCCTTTAACTTCGTGTTGTGACTGATTCAAGGATTGATCTGCAGGAGAAGTAGAAATGTTAGTACTTTCAACATTAATAAACCCTCCTGAAACAAAACCATGAGATTTGCCATAAACCATAGAAGGTTCATTGGCAATTTCTTCCTTGGACAGTGGCTTATGTAGATATGAATGATTAAAGGGAGGTGGCACATTATTATATCCTAGACCTTTCGATTGATTTCTTTTAAATTTCATGGTGTGGTCTATCATGTTCGCAACCACTTCACTTGAATGATCATATTTTCGAACATCAAGTTTGGCAGTTTCAAATTTGCCACTCAAGGACTCAATTTCAACCACCAGTTCTGTGTTTTGTTTGACTACATAATCATAGTTTTCACATTTATTACTGTAGTCCTCCTATAGTTTTCTAAAGTCCTTTATTTTTTATTCTAGTTGAGCCTTAAGAGGTTTCTGACCTTTCCTAAGTTGATTATCTTCATATCTAAGGTCTTCTACGTCCCTTTTTAATTTATCATTTAACTCACGAAGGATTTTAAGGCTATCTAGTTCGCTTTCTAAATTTTCAATTTTATCATGTAGGGCTTTCACATAATCAATACAAGCTTATGAACATGATGGAAGACTTACCTTGGATGAATTAGGTTCATTGGAAGAAGATACCATCAAGGCAAACTGAAGCTTCATCATGTTGTCCTCCGCTGCAACGATCCCTGCTGGTGTATCATCCTTTACTTGTGCCAGATGAGCATTTTCTGGACCAGAGATGTTGAGAGCTTGTATCTGATCTTCCCAGTCAAATGATTGTGCAACCATAGCCTTCTCATTATTTGGTTGCCCGCTGCTTCTGTTGTTTCACACTGCAATAATTGATCTGTCATTATTGGGTCTTCTGTCGAGGTGAGGACAATCACGAGCAAAATGCCCTGGCTCGTGACAGTTAAAGCACCTAAGCTTTCCTTTATTGAACCCAACCTTCCTGTCAGCGCTCATTCCCCAATTATTCTTTCCTGTCTTCTTGGCAAATTGCTTTGCCCTAAAGACAGCCATGGCAATTTGCCATGTGATGTCCATCTCCTCAACATCCTCCGGATGGATCTGATCAAGATCTGCAAACGACAGTTGAGGAGGAAGCTCCCCAGCTACAAGAGCATTATAGCAATTGATTAGCCCTGCAGCAAAGACAATGTTCTCATCAAGCTCCTTTCCCTTTGAAGAAGAAGAAGAATCCACATTTGAAGGAGCTGTCAAGAATGATTGGTTCTGTGGCTGGGGCATGGCTGAGACAGTGGGAGCCGATGGATGAGAGAGTATCTGAGTCTGAGGAGGTGCATTGAAGGGTAAGCCTGCAGATGAATAAGAAAACGAAAACAGAGCATTATTAGTTGAAATGCCAAGGTTTGCAGTCGAGTATGAGTTAACATGGTTTATCTCTCTTTGCTTGTCATCAATGTCACATGCTTTGATGACGGCCATCACTTTAGCTAGGGCTAGGCGATTGAGATCTTTGGTCTTCTTAATCACAACCACATTCATGTCCCAAGATTTTGGGAGAGCATTTAGTAGCTTCTTGTTGATCTCAGACTTTGTATAGAAGATCCCTGCTACAGTCATTTCGGTATTAACGGTTGTAAACCACTGCAACTGGGCTTCAAGAGTCTCGCTGGGCACATAATTGAACATGTTAAATCGTTGCCTTAACATGTCTTGGCGACTTTCTCGCATATCATCGTTTCCTTCATATACTTCAATCAGTGCCTCCCATAATGCTTTGGCAGAAGTGTATTCTCTGAAACCTTGTGCAATGTCTGGTGAGAGCGCCATAGTCAAGATGGCCAATGCCTTCTCTTGTTCCTCAATGGTCTCGAAATCCTCATCGGTATAATTTTCAATCTTCTTATCCACCACTTGTCCTGCGACTGTAGTGGTGATTCTGATCGGATCTTTGATTATGCACTTCCAGACTTTAAAATTCTTCATTTTTATATATTTTTCGATTCTGTACTTCCACTCGGGGAAGCCATCAGCAGACATAAGTCGAGGAATGCACGTAGTTGTTCCCATCACAGCGTCAAGTTCTTGGTATTGATTTGAATTTTTTGTTTCCATTTTTTTATTAAGATAAAATTTAATTGAAATAAAATTTAATTAAAAACTTAATTTGCCGTAACTGATGTTTACGGTCAAGGAAAAATTTGAATTCCGATTCGTAATAAAATTTATTGATTATTAATTAATCAAATTACCGTAAATCTTTAGGCCGTAAACTCTAGTTTACGGTCCAAAGACAATTTTGAATATTTTCTCAGAAAAACGACGGTGCAATTATCGATTAACAGAAAATCAATTTCACGAGTTTACCGTCAATGAAAATTAAACTCAGGTATCGGATTTTTATTTGAAAATAAACTCAATTAAATGCGATAATTAAAACTTGATATCAAAGGCTCGATTGTTGTGTGAGAGAATTGTTTGCGGGGAATGAAGCTTAAAGAACTTGTGGCCGTGAATACGAGTTTACAGCCGTAAGCTATGGCCGTAAGCTTCGAGAAACTTCAAATTCAACTGGAATGAAACCTTCTTTATCACTGTGAATGTCGATTTGGCTAAAAACGCAACTGTAGGACGTCTTTGACACTGGTTATGCTCTGATACCAATTGTAAAGCCCGAAAACGGATCTACCAATGATCAAAACGAATAACACATGCAGAATACGAATCAATAAGCAAAAATCGAATGAAACCAAGCTTGCATACGCTTTAAAGCAATAAAACGTCAGATACAACTTGGGAAAACACGAAGGCATCAACAACCTTTAAAGTCTGACACAACGTCCTATTTATAGACTCAACTTACAACCGCAAGGTGTTTACGGCTGTAAGGAGTTTACGACCGTAAACACATATGGACCGTAAACTCAAGACAAAAGCAATTATCCTACACACGCACTACCACTAACTACTATGCCTAGACCAAACCATTATTCAGGGTCTTTCAACTTAATAGATAAATATCACATCTTATTACAATAAATTTACATTTTAATACAAAAAATTATAAATTCACAACCATATTATGAATTTGAAATTCTTAATACAGTCAATTTACAATTTAATACACAAAATTCATAGTCTAATATACAAAATTCACTGTGTAATAAACAAAATTCAGAGCTGAATACAATAAATTCATATTTTTAGACAAAATTATATATTCACAACAATATTTTCAAATTAAAACTTACATTTATACGTTAACATATGGAGACATTTCTATATATTAAATTCTGAATTTAATATATTATCTCGTCAATAAAATTCACAATGTAATACACAAAATTCATAGTTTCATACAATACATTCATAACTTATTTACAAGTATAATCTCATATTTCCTTATATTAAACAACTGATTCACAGTTTAATACATACATAAACTATATCATATATTAGAAGCAAACGTTAAACGGAAAACATATACATAAATCATAAAAGATAATAATGTATCTGAAATCAACGCAAAAGATGAGTGAGAAATAACACATATCATTACTCTACCACCACCACCAGTATCAACTCTGCCAACTAACATACACTGCTATCAACCATCGCCACCACCAACCACTTGTGCCAATACCGCCAATATCCTTCCCTCAAAAACCAGATCTGGATAAAAAAAAAAATCAGAATTCACAATTTAATTCAACATTTCAAACACTATTTCACAACTTAATTCAACATTTCAGGCACTAATTCATCACTTAATACATCAAAAAAATACACATTCACATCTTAATAACTTAGACAAATTAATACATAGAAAATACATATTCACAACTTAATGACTTACGAAATTTCATTGAGGCATTTCGTCAAACACTTTGTGTGCACAACATATATCAGTTCAATAATCACCATAAAACATCAGATCTGACCAAATATATAAGATTTTCATCATCCCTAAAGTCGGGTGATGTTGCTTGTTTCTCCAACAAGGTTTAACGGTCATTGTTTGACGGAAAAAACAGATCCACGTCTTCAGAGGAAAAACAACAACCAATTTTTAGAGGTCTGAGATGAAGACTACAAGACCATATATGCAACTTGAAGAACAAGACACCAGATTTCATTGGTGGTGGCGGAAATCGTAGATCTGGACCGGAGCTTGCAGATCTGGACCAGAGCATGCATATCTAGAAAACGGTGCGGAAGATCTGGTGGCAGATTTAGTGATCTAGTGACAAAAAATGTTAGATCTGAAGGTGAAGGTGAAGCGGATGGCAGATCAGAAGGTGGAGATTCTAAATCTCACCACATCTTGAAAGATCTAGACTAGAAACACAATCGAAGACGAGAAAAATCACTAGAATCATTTAGATCTTGTTAGATCTGAGAAAAAAACACAAAGAATAGTCTTCAAAGATGACAGGTGGTGGTGTGGTGCTGATTTTGTTTTTTGTTGTCGTTCCAGATCTGAAGCAAAAAAAGCGACTGACTCGACATTCCGACGAAGGTTAAACAACTGGCAGTGACATAGGTGTCGGTTGGAGTGAGTTTAGCCGGAAGTAGGAGGCAACGACATGGCGGAGGTGGATAGTCGTCGGAGGTAGGCGGTGGCAGTGTTATTCAGTCACCGGAGGTAGGTGGTGGTGGTGGTGGTTGTAGAAGAAGAGTCCTTGAAAGTTGAAAGGATTTGAAAGTTAGTGAGAAAGATTGAGAGTTAGATGTCTTGTAAGAATGTTAAAATATGATTTTGTATATGGATTGATCTTAAATCTAATATTAAATGTAAGAAAAATGTATGTTGATATAATGATCCAAAACATAGGACCAAAAATTTCATTTTTGAATTAATAAACAGTAATCCCAAAACATCATCATAAATTCTGAAGTGGAACAAAGTGTATCAATACATCATAAAATATCAGAATAAATCACAAAATGCGGAATAAGGTGGTGTGTGCTCTGCAATCATCCCGAACCCTTCCACTTTAAACCAGAAGTACTTTAAACATAAACTGAAAACCGTAAGCACAAAGTTTAGTGAGTTCCCCAAAATACCACATATCATACATATCAAACATATAGTGGGCCCCGCCCATCATCGGGCCCTGCTCGGTATACAGATTTTTCAATCATCAGGCCCCATCCAGTATACATATAAACATATAAACATAATACCACATACACATGGAATAATCACAATGATAAATAGCATATAGAATGGTCATTGGGCCCCGCCCGAAATCGAGCCTTGCCCAGTAATGATGTGTGTAAAAGGCACTAGTTTTAATCCTACTACTTTAAATACAAATAACACACGAAAGGCAATGTACCTATCATTTAGAAATATAGTTCAAGTAAGCAGGGTATTGAACAAAGTAATGGTAAAAATTATATTTAACACTAGAATTACCTAATTAAAACAAACAATAAAAAGAAAGGGTTTTCTCTACTTTTGCAAGACGAGACTCTTAACAATTAGCTAATACTTAAACAAAAAAACAACTAACAACTTAGGAAATTGAAGATAACTCGATTCAATAATAAAAGAGACTTCTGTTTAGGTTCTACCAGAGTCTAAGCAATATAATGTCACACCCCGAAACCGATAGCGGAAGCGTTCCGGGGCGGAGGACGTCATGTGTAGGATCACAACCAATGAATACCAGCAATCATAGCAACACAACCATTACAGTGACTACTTAGATAAAAAAATTTACACCAGTTGAAAATTTCTCTGAAACTTTGTTTGAATTACATCCAATAGCTTTGTATAGTATAAACATAAAACTCTTATTGCTCCAGTTCCTCGAAAATCCAGCAAGTACCTGTCTACTGATTTCCTGAGAATACAAGCAGTTTGAAAGAGTATCAGCATAAAGTTTGTGAGTTCATAAGCAGTGGTTTGTAGTGAAAATCGTTGATGAGTTCGTAAAATGTTTGTATAGTTCCAAGAAAATCCGATATTTTCTTTAGTGAAACTGTAGTGTTCTCAATTATGTATAAAACCATTAATGTTTGTCACTGAGAACTGTAGTGATATGAGAAATTACTACTTCATGTGACTAGCTAATGCTAATCTTGATGTAATAGTATTTTGTGCGTGCAACCATTGTATGTTCGTTTCTATTTGAAAACACTGAAGGTTCTCCAGCTGTAGTGTGTATTAGTTCTATTTAGTGTAACTAAAATTGTTGAAGAGTGTCAAGTTGTAAACTAAAGATGATTTATACATATTGTGAGTCGTATAACCATGCTTGATATGACTAGAGACCTTTCCAACGTTCTTCAGCCGTCGAGTTAAATGAAAATTGTCACCCTAGGCATGCTTGCCCAACTATACCTAGCAGTTCGGGTGTGGGATTGTCAGTTCCGAATAGATCTATTCACAAATCTCACACTCTCCCTCCAGGAGACTCTGGATATACTATGGTAGGATTTATCCTTGTACACCTAGGGTACAGTAGTGAAGTAGCACCTCACAGTATCGTACAATCTAGTTTATATGTAGTGTAGTAGCGTTCTACCGTAGTGAAAATCCGTAGGTGTACCATATATAGTGTCACACCCAAAAACCATGAACGGAGGAAACGTTCTGGGGAGGAGGACGTCATGTAGAGTATCACAACAATGAATAGTAGTAAACAAGCAACACCATCATCCATTGCATTAATAATATATTTTATACAAGTGTGTACAGTCAAGTTATATAGACACCAAAAGATACATCAAAATAAAATAGGAGTGTTGAACGAGCTCCATCTTCTCAAAAACTGGCACCTGGACCTATCTACTGGTGCCCTGAGAATACAAGTTATTTTGAAAGCGAGTATCAGCTTTAAAGTTGGTGAGATCATAAGTATATTAGTGTCTGTATTTGTATGAAAGCATTTGTAAGATGTTTGTATTTCATAAGTTTTGTAAAGTTTGTATTTGTCTAAACTCTCCTAGAAAACCCTATGTTTTCTACTAATTGTAGCCTTCTACCAAGGCATCTAGTATCTGAGCGTGTCTTTTGTAAGAGCGTGTATTTTCCCAATTCCGAATATCATTAACATAAAATATAGATTTTTCATTACCGTGCATCGTGTGAATATTCACGAAGTGAATGTAATGGGAAAAATACCATAGTACTGTAGTATTGTAATGAATAACTACTGTTGTACTAACTACCTTAAACCAATTGAAAATTAAAGTAACATGTGATCGGCCTGTATCCTGCTACCGAATCTAGTAAAACGACGATGTAAGACGCCGTAAGAAATGACATTTGGCACCCGTAGACTTGCAAGTCCCACTGTAGCGAGCAGCAAGGTGTAGGATAGTCAATCCAGTATAGATCTATATGCAAAATCATATGCTCCCCAATTATAGAGATTCTGGATACAAAAACGGTCATGCCAGGTAGTGCCATGCTCCGTTTAATGGCTCACATAACTTCATGAATGTATATGTAATGAATGTGTTAGCTGTATTGTGTGTTCTTTCTCTGTCTAGCCTGTACGTACTGTAATGTTCTGCGTGTGCTAGCTGTAATGTGTGTTCTCTCTCTATCTAGCATGTATAGTAATGTACTATGTGTACTAGTTGTATCGTGTGCTCTCTCTATCTAGCAAGTATTGAATCATGAATGAACTAACTCATTGTATGTTTCATTGTTCTAGTAATAGTTTTAGTATCCTCCTAACCTACCCCTATGGTAGCTTACTAGTAATGTATGATCATGTTTGTATACCCTTGCTACCCAAAAGTATAGAACTGATTGAAGGAACTTCTATGAATATGTATGTATACATGATATACAACTAATATTTAAACGACCTTCGGATGGATAACTGATGCCCTAAAGCCACATCCAAACAAGGAAAAGGAATTAAAGCGAGTTGGCCTTCCTAAGTCTTCTAAACATTTTTTATATGACTATACATACATAGACATGTATTTGATAATATATATGTATGAAAGAGTTTAAGTAAAGTATTTGACAAGTAAAAGAGTTTGTAAAACAGTTTGGTAAACAGTTTGAATAGTAAGAAAACTACTGGTTTGGTAGTTACTAATCACATGTGATTGATATAATAACTATAAGTATTCAACTTGTATCCCCCCCCCATAAAAGCATTTAAAAACATTTAAACCACTGATTAAGGGGTATGAAATTACCTGTAGTGAGTGGTTTGAATGAAAGTGTCGGATAAGTTGCTAAATGTCAAGTGGAGACTTGAGCACACACATGAATCCTATTTATCATATATTGATACATATATGAATACAATTAGTGTTTAGAACCGCTAATTATTGAATTGGGACCATCTTAGGGACTAGTAAACACTTATATTGAAGTGTTACAACCATATATGATTGTATGAAGGGTATCTGGCTTATACAAAGGAGTGTATGGTCAAGATACACACTAATGTGTGTGTGCGGCCAGGGTATGTGTGTGCGGCCGTACACATAGTGTTCTTGGTGTTCTTGGTGTTCTTGGTTAAAGATGTTACCTTTTATGAAGATCCTCAAGGAGATTTGGATTATACTTGGGAGGATTTTGGGTCCTAGCTTTGTAGAAGGGTAGAAAGTGTTCCAAATGGCTAAGTGTTCTATATATATGGAGAGTGTGCGGTTGGGATGGGTGTGTGGCCTCACACACCTTGTGTTGGTGTGATTGGCTCAAATGCAAGGTGATACACCCACGATACTTATCCCACGACTCCTACCCTGCTTATACCATGCTTTAAACACTCTATTTGACTCCAAACAGTGCTAGTAAATAGCAAAAACGAGTTTAACTTTGATAAGAATTGAAGAATGTAAGCTAGAAATTTTCTGGTTGTCACATCATCCCCCCGTTAGAGAGAATTTCGTCCAGAAATTAGAGTTTACGAAACTAAACTATTACAAATAACTAAGTAAAAAAGATGAGGATATTTCAGTTTCATCTGATCTTTCACTCCCAAGTGAATTCAGGTCCTCGCTTGGCGTTCCAGCGGACCTTCATTATCGGAATACGGCTCTGTTTCGTTCGCTTGACCTCTCGGTCCATGATTTCTACAGGTTTTTCCATGAAGTTGAGGCTCTCGTTGATCTCGATCTTGTCGAGTGGGATTACAAGAGTCTCGTCGGATAGACACTTTTTCAAGTTCGAGACATGGAAAGTAGAATGTACGTTACTGAGTGCTAGCGGTAAGTTAAGTTTGTAAGCTACAGGGCCGATTCTTGCGAGAATCTCGAAAGGCCCAATGTACCTTGGATTTAGCTTTCCACGCTTCCCAAAGTGTATCAAGCTCTTCCAGGGTGAGACCTTCAATAGAACACGATCGCCCACCTGAAATTCCAACGGTTTCCTTCGTTTATCAGCATAACTTTTCTGTCGGCCTCTAGAGGCTTTCAATCGTTCTAGAATCTGAACGATCTTCTCTATCATTTCCCGTATGATCTCCGGACCTGTGAGAGTGTTGTCAGAAACTTGTCCTTTAGCTAACTGGGTATCACCCACCTAAACCCAGCACAGAGGGGATCTGCACTTTCGGCCATAAAGGGCCTCGAATGGAGCAGCCTTTATGCTCGTGTGATAACTGTTGTTGTAGGAAAATTCGACAAGGGGTAAATTAGTATCCCATGATTTCCTAAAGTCGATCACACAGCCTTGCAACATATCTTCCAAGATTTGGATAGTTCTCTCACTTTGCTCGTCGATCTATGGATGGTAGGCCTAGTTCCTAAGGAACTTTGTAACGACTGCCAGAACCTCGAAGTGAATCTACTATCTCTATCCGAGATAATGGATAAGGGAACACCGTGCAGTCGTACAATCTCTCTAATGTAAGTTCTTGTAAGTTTCTCCATCTTGTCTGTTTCCTTGATAGGTAGGAAGTATGCAGACTTGGTCAATCGATCGACGACAACCCTTATGGTATCAAGTCCACTTGTTGTCTTGGGCAACTTGGTTATGAAATCCATAGTGGTCCACTCCCACTTCCATTCCGGTATCTCGGGCTGTTGTAGTAGACCGGAGGGTTTCTGGTATTCGACCTTGACCTTTGCGCAAGTAAGGCATTTACTCACGAAGGTAGCAATCTCTACTTTCATGTTAGGCCACCAGTATAACTTTTTAAGATCCAGATACATCTTATCTGAACCTGGGTGTACGGAATAACGAGTGTTGTGCGCCTCGTTCATGACCAAGTCTCTAAAACCACCAAGTTTCAGGGTCCAGATCCGGTCCATGAAATAATAAGCTCCGCCACCCTTAACCTACAAGTTCTTATCCATCCCTCTCAGGGATTCACCCGCCATGTTTTCAGGCTTCAAAGCGTCGAGCTAAGCCACCTTAATTTGTGTGGACAAGTGTGAATGGATAGTCATAGTCAATGATTTGACTCTACGGCCAGAATATTCCTTTCGATTGAGGGCGTCAGCTACTACATTAGCTTTACCCGGATGATAACGAATTTCGCATTCATAATCACTGAGTAGCTCGACCCACCATCGTTGTCTCATGTTGAGCTCCTTCTGGTTGAATATGTGTTGTAGGCTTTTATGGTCTGTAAAGATAGTGCTTTTCGTATCATACAAGTAATGTCTCCAGATCTTCAGAGAAAATACAACTGCTCCCAGTTCAAGATCGTGTGTCATATAGTTGACCTCATGTGTCTTCAGTTGTCTCGAGGCATAGGCGATGACCTTACCTCATTGCATCAGAACACATCCGAGCCCTTGATTCGACGCATCGCAATAGACAACAAAGTCTTCTATTCCTTCGGGGAGGGATAGTATTGGTGCGGTGGACAAGGCTCGTTTGGGCGTTTGAAATGTTATTTCTTGATTCTCTTCCCAATCAAAGGCCACACCATTCTGGGTCAGTGTTGTAAGAGGTTTCGTAACGCGGGAGAAGTTCTAAATAAACCTACGATAGTAGCCAGTGAGGCCTAGAAATTGACGAATTTCTGTAGGCATCTTCAGTGCTGACCAGTTCTCAATGGCTTTCATTTTGGAAGGGTCCACGTGTATTCCTTCTTCGCTAACCACGTGCCTAAGAATTCGAATCTTCGGATCCAAAATTGCATTTCGAGAACTTCGCATAAAGCTTCTCCGCGCGCAAGGTTTCTAAGACTTGTCGTAGATGCTGACTATGATCCTCCTCACTACGAGAGTAGATAAGTATGTCATCGGTGAAGACGATGACGAACTAATCCAAGTAAGGACGACACACCCTATTCATTTAATCCATGAATACAACGGGCGCATTTGTTAATCCGAACGGCATCACTACGAATTCGTAGTGCCCATAATAAGTTCGGAAGGCTGTCTTCGGGACATCCTCCCCTAGCACTCGTAATTGGTGATATCCAGATCTCAAGTCGATTTTTGAGAAGAAGTTCGCCCCTTGAAGTGGGTCAAATAAATCGTCGATACAAGGCAACGGATAATATTTTTGACGGTCAGTTTGTTGAGCTCCATGTAGTCGATGCACATACGAAATGATCCATCTTTCTTCTTGACGAACAAGACTAGAGATCCCCATGGGGAGAAGCTTGGTCTTATAAATCCCTTGCTGAGCAGTTCGTTAAGTTGACTGGACAGTTCTTTCATCTCTGCAGGTGCTAGACGATAGGGTGATTTGGCTACGAGGGTAGCCCCTGGAACTAAGTCGATTCGGAACTCGACTTGACGTTGTTGAGGTAATCCTGGGAGTTCTTCTAGAAAGACGTCAGGAAAGTCACATACTACTAGAATATTCTGAATGTTCTTCCTTTCTTGGCTCACATCGACCACATGAGCAAGCAATGCTCTACATTCATTTCGCAAGAATTTATGAGATTGAATGCTCGAGATGATACGAAGGTTTGTGCTGGGTTTGTCGCCATAAACTACTAGGGTTTCGCCAGACGGTAGATTAAGGCGAACAGCCTTTTCATAACACATGATATCGGCACGATGTACACTCAACCAACCATGCCGATAATGATGCTGAAACTTTTAATTGAGACTTGAATGAGGTCGATCAAAAATGAATGGCTATATAAAGTTAGGGTACACCCTATGAATATACTGCTAGTGCTCTCTGTCTTTCCATTAGCCATTTCTACAATGAACAGTTCATTAAGTGCTTGTGATTTTTGCTTAAGTAAATGAGCAAATTTTTGGTTCACGAAACTCCTCTCCGCTCCACTATCAAATAGAATGCATGCATAAGAGTTATCGAGGAGAAACATACCAGTGACCACTGTGGGGTCAGCAACCGCTTCCTCATGGCCTATGGCCAGAACTCTTTCCACTCCACCGGCAAACCCTGCCTTCGAGCAGTTTCTTTTGAAGTGGCCTACCTCGCCACATCCGTAGCAAGTTTGGTCCACTCCAGCACCGGGGGCTTGGTTGATTGGCTTCGTTGGAGCTTTACAGAAATGGTCAGTGTGCCCCTTCCCATTGCAGTTTAGACACTGCATCTCCTTACAGGCACCGACGTGATGGAACTTGCATTTGTTGCACTTGGGCAAACTTCCAGCTTACTGCTTTACTGGAGCAGCAATGGTAGGTGTTATCGCAGCATGTACTACCACAACCTGCTGCTTTTTGTCAGCTTTAGCCTTCTTTTTGTCATCCCAAAACTTCCTCTTGGAATCAGCGGTTCTTACGGGTTCTGAGATGGCTAGGGTAGTTGTTGCGTCCCGGGTACGAAGCCGCTGTGCCAATCGTTTGGCACTATCAAATACCAATACATTTCCCAGGTATGGTGGCATCAGCCCCCATATATACCTCTCGATTTTCTTTCCCTCTATAGGAACCATGTTGGGACAGAGGGCCACTAGTTCACAGAACCTGGCGGTGTAGGCGACTACGTTGGAGCCCTTCATGGTTAGGCTCCACAGTTCTTCCTCTAGTTTCTCGATCTCACCCCTCGGGCAGTACTCCTCAATCATGAGGTCTTTCAAAGTTTCCTAGCCCATAGTGTTAGCCAATATAAGAGATAGTGACTTAACATTGCTATTCCACCATGTTAGGGCTTTTGTTTCAAAGGTGCAAGTAGCAAACTTCACCTTGCACTCCTCGGGACAGGAGCAGATTTCGAAAACCGATTCGGTTTTCTCAAACCATTGCAAGAGGGCAATGACTCCGCCAGTCCCTTTGAAGGACAAAGGCTTACAGTTGGTGAAGTCCTTGTAGGAGCACTCTTTCAAGCGCACAGGGATTTCACCATGAGTAGATAGGACTGGGGTTCCTCCTCCAGTGGAACCTGATGAATGATATTGAGCCATGGTTGTAGCTACAGCAGCATTTAGAGTTGTCGTGTCAAACTGAGGAGTAGGTGGTTGAGGAGGTGGTGTTTCGTTATTAGGGTTACACCTTGGATTTTTGCGAGGCGGCATCTTTTTTCTATAAGTTTACGAAAACAAAAACATTGATAAGAATTTAGTTGAACGATTGATAAGAATGACTCGTGTACTAACTCTTCGTAGTCCAACAGTACATTTGAATAACACGACAAATTGTAAACGAAAGCATTTGGATATAATTTCCATGAGACTAGATATCTGTCAATAATACTGGAATTACATATGTAATGTGTTCAGGAAAAATGACCTAGAAGTAGGTCTTACATCAACCAAGATGGGAAAATTTTGACAGACTACTACCTAATCAAGACTTAATGGGTCTAAGATTTACAAAAATAGGAAATTAGACAAAAGTTTTTACACCACTAGTTTAAATCCAAAAGAAAAGTTGATGAGAATCTATCAGCGATGAGAACTACTAGAGTGAGTTCTTGATCCCGACAGGAGATGTTCTATGTCCCTCATGCGCCTATCAGCTCTTGCTTGCTGAGCTCGAAGTTCTCTGAATTTAGCTCGGGTTTCAGTGTATTCCCTCTAAAGAGCTGCATTGTGGACCAGAGTCCTTTCATGAGCAGACTCTAGCTGGAAAATGCGGACAGTGTTAACGCCATAGTTGGTGTCAATCTCCATGACTCGGTTGATAGCTGCTCGACCTTGCTCTGTGTTCCGAATGATCCTACGAACTATGATGGGTAGGACTCTATCAGCAGAACCTCCCTTAGTGAGGTTGTAGAAACTTCTGTCTCCATTGTAGGGAATGGGTTGACCTTGTTCCTGACTCCCTCTATTCAAGTTTGTGGCCCACAGAGGTATGGGTCCTTGAAATGTTGGACGAGGGTTTGGGTTTTGATCAGTTGGAGGTAGGTTGTTGACTTCTGGCTCTAAGTCAGAACCATCAGAAAAGCCTTCAGCTTCATGATCATCTAAAGGAATTGGGTGATCACCTTCTAGTTCTTCTTCCAGCCATCCTGCATTGTCGTGGTTGGGGTAGTACAGGTCTCCAGGAATATGGAATCCAACCATTTTAATCTATGCGAGAATAGGGATAAGGAAATAATTAATAGACGAACTAACTAGATAATTATAAGATGATCTTTATCACTTACTCCAATACTTGTTGAGAGCATACCAGTTATATGTAACTCAGACAGGATAGACCTTCGAATAAATGACCCTAACTCTAAGCCACAACCAAACAAGGACAGGAAGTAGAGAAAAAGTTTACAGATTCTAAGTCTATGATATCCTAGAACATATAACTTGAGTGTATCCACTAAACAACCATCGGCATACTAATAAAGACCTTTAATTCTCAGATAAGTAATTATTGTAACACAAAATAGTCCTATAGTATTTTAAGTTTAATCTTCTGTTCTACTGTTCTCGTTGTAGTAGTGTTGGTAAGTTTTTAGACTTGTTGCAACCTCACAACCATACTTAGGCACATGCTAATCACTCCTCGGATAATGAAGTTGATTAGGATACATCTTCCCAGGGTTGACCATATGTCTCTAAGTCTACTTGTGTTGCCCAACAATCGAAATGCTTTTGTTCTGTCCTAGTGACACTGATTTTAGTATGAATGCAGGTATGTATATTTGGTTAAATATTTTATTATTTAAAAGTATAAACTCTTTATCAGAGTATTTTAATCCCGCTTTTGTTTATTGTTCGTATATCTTTTATGCGTTGATACACTCGATTCACTATAAACAAAGCTCTGATACCAATCTATCACACCCCAAAACCATAAACGGCGGAAACGAACTAGGGCGGAGGACATCATGTACAGTATCACAACAATGAATAGTAGTAAACAAGAAACAACATCATCCATTGCATTAATAATATATTTTATACAAGTGTGTTCTGTCAAGTTATATAGACACCAAAAAGATACATCAAAATAAAAGAGGAGTCTTGAATGAGCTTCGTCTTCTCAAAACCTGGCACCTGTACCTGTCTACTGGTGCCCTGAGACTACAAGGTATTTTGAAAGCGAGTATCAGCTTTAAAGTTGGTGAGATCATAAGTATATTAGTGTCTTTATTTGTATGAAAGCATTTGTAAGATGTTTGTATTTTATAAGTTTTGTAAAGTTTGTATTTGTCTGAACTCTCCTAGAAAACCCTATGTATTCTACTAATTGTAGCCTTCTACCAAGGCATCTAGTATCTGAGCGTGTCTCTTGCAAGAGTGTGTATTTTCCCAATTCCGACTATCATTAACCAAAAATATAGATTTTTCATTACCGTGCATCGTGTGAATATTCACGAAGTGAATGTAATGGGAAAAATATCATAGTATTGTAGTATTGTAATAAATAACTATTGTTGTACTAACTACCTTAAACCAATTGAAATTTAAAGTAACATGTGATCGGCCTGTATCCTGCTACCGACTCTAGTAAAACAACTATGTAAGACACTGTAAGAAATGACATTTGGCACCCGTAGACTTACAAGTCCCACTGTAGCGAGCAGCAAGGTGTAGGATAGTCAATCCAGTATAGATCTATACGCAAACTCATACGCTCCCCAATTAAGGAGATTCTGGATACAAAAACGGTCATGGCAGGTAGTGTCATGCCCCATTTAATGGCTCACATAACTGTGATGTGTGTGAAACAAACTAGTTTTAATCCTACTAACTTAGACACAAAATAAACACACGAAAGGGAGTGTACCTATCGATTAGTAATATAGTTCAAGCAAGTAGGGTATCGAACACAGGGAACGGTAAACAATTAAAACAAATGCTAATATTATCTAAATAAAAAAAGTAAAAAAAAAAAAGAGTTTTCTCTAGTTTTGCAAGACTAGAAACTTAAATACTTTACTAACACGCAAACTAAGCAACTAATAGCTAAGAAAACAAAGATCAACTGAACTCAATGATTAAAAAGGCCTTCTGTTTAGGTTCAAATCTTTTGTTCCCATGGATGATTTTATGGTAAATATATCGGATTAATTCTTCATTGGTTACCGACTAAAGTGATTAGATTCACATTCGCTATAGCTAATCCTTAGAAAACAGATTAATTCAAGCAATGGCCAGTTGTCTAAGTTAATGAATTTTATAGTTTGTTGATTCGGGTTTAGAAAGACTTGTAATTAGCTAATCAAATTGGTGATTCAATTAACCTTTTGTTGATGGTGTATCACACAATCTCACACATTAACTTACCTATCTTCAAGTTAATTCTAGTTTCACATTCGTTATTCCTAAACATACAACTATGTGGTCACGTAAATCATATGAAATTAGCAACTAAGAGATGTTCATACAAATTAATTACTGATTTATTAACAGAAGAATAGTTATTGTTAACACATAAGGTTCTTTAACAAGCTTAATAAAACATAATCACCAATTAAAATTAATCCTAATCAAATAATCAATCCATGTTCACAAATTCATCTACCTAAATAGAAGCTATGAGTTTTGAGCTCATGATTACAGCAGAAACAAGCACAAAAACGAAATCAATTGGTAAAAACATAGTTCAAACAACAGATTAGGTAAGAGTAAACTTGATTTTGACTTGATTCTCCTTGAAATTGAATGTAGGGTTGATTCCCTTGCTTCCAAAGCTCCAGCAGCACCTTTAGTCGACAATTGGCGTCCAAGGGTTCATCTATATGCTAGGGTATCGATCTGAAAGTCTCTTTATATAGATTTTCACAAAACAGGGACTACTCGGTGAGTCCAGTGACCTACTCAGCGAGTCTGTCACTTAAAACCCGTGTGCGGCAAGTCAGCGCGTCCAGAATCACGAAACTTCTGACCAACTCGGCGAGTTGATGGCCTACTCACCGAGTACGTTTGGAATCAACATTTTCTCAAAACACGAAAGTCGTCCAAAATTGTGTCTAGTTTTCAGAACATTTTGAATATCATCAATCGGAGTTACAGTTCATGAGCTATGGCGAAAACACTCACGAGGGGTCAAGCTGTCCAACAACATCCTTCTTTCTTCAAAATCCAAGATCCAAGCTTCCAATTGCTAGTTCCACTTCCTTTTCCATCCAAGCATGTCATTGTTGCTAAAAAATAAAATTATAAACTAATTAAGAACCTTTTGGTCATTATTTGAGACAAAAACAACATAAAGTATTAAGATAATGCATGAATTTTAAAACTATATATGCCCATATCAACTGCATGAATGTATATGTAATGAATGTGCTAGTTGTATTGTGTGTTCTTTCTCTATCTAGCCTGTATGTACTGTAATGTTCTGCATGTGGTAGCTATAATGTGTGTTCTCTCTCTATCTAGCATGTATAGTAATGTACTGTGTGTACTAGCTGTATCGTGTGCTCTCTCTCTATCTTGCAAGTATTGACTCATGAATGAACTGACTCATTGTATGTTTCATTGTTCTAGTAATAGTTTTAATATCTTCCTAAACTACCCTTATGGTAGCTTACTAGTAATGTATGATCATGTTTATATACCCTTGCTACCCAAAAGTATAGAACTGATTGAAGGAACTTTTATGAATATGTATGTATACATAATATACAACTAATATTTAAATGACCTTTGGACGGATAACCGATGTCCTAAAGCCACATCCAAACAAGGAAAAGGAATTAAAGTGAGTTGTCCTTCCTAAGTCTTTTAAACATTGTTTATATAACTATACATACATAGACATGTATTTGACAATATATAAGTATGAAAGAGTTTAAGTAAAGTATTTGAGAAGTAAAAGAGTTTGTAAAACAGTTTGGTAAACAGTTTGAATAGCAAGAAAACTATTGGTTTGGTAGTTACTAATCACATGTGATTGATATAATAACTATAAGTATTCAACTTGTATTCCCCCCCCCCCCCCCCATAAAAGCATTTAAAAACATTTAAACCATTGATTAAGGGGTATGAACTCACCTGTAGTGAGTGGTTTGGATGAAAGTGTCGGATAACTTGCTAAGTGCCAAGTGGAGACTTGAGCACACATGCGAATCCTATTTATCATATATTGATATATATATATATATATATATATATATATATATATGAATACAATTAGTGTTTAGAACCACTAATTATTGAATTGGGACCATCTTAGGGACTAGTAAACACTTATATTGATGTGTTACAACCATATATGATTGTATGAAGGGTATATGGCTTATACAAAGGAGTGTATGGTCAAAATACACACTATATGTGTGTGTGCGGCCAAGGTGTGTGTGTGCAGCCGTACTTGGTGTGTGCGGCCGTACATATAGTGTTCTTGGTGTTCTTGGTGAAAGATGTTACCTTTTATGAAGATCCTCAAGGAGATTTGGATGATACTTGAGAGGATTTCGGGTCCTAGCTTTGTAGAAGTGTAGAAAGTGTTCCAAATGGATAAGTGTTCTATATATAGGGAGAGTGTGCGGTTGGGATGGGTGTGTGGCCGCACACACCTTGTGTGGTGTGATTGGCTCAAATTCAAGGTGATACACCCACAATAATTATCCCACGACTCCTACCCTCCATATACTAGGCTTTAGACACTCTATTTGATTCCAAACAGTGCTAGTAAATAGCAAAAACAAGTTTAACTTTGATAAGAATTGAAGAATGTAAGCTAGAAATTTTCGGGTTGTCACATATAGTGATAATTACAGTTATGAATACCATGATAAAGTAGTGATGTAAACTATAAACGGTTTCTGTCTTAGCGCATATGTTTAGTGGTGAAAGTTTATGTACTTGTTATGCTTAGAAAAATCCCAAACTATACCGATTATAGTTTACATGTATAGTGAATAGCGTGTTCGGAAAACTATGCAACTTTAGTGAAAACGTCCCTTATGCTCAACACAGTACAAAAGGGTTGAAGTATGACATTTGCATATGTTTTATGTATATTCTTGAAAACATTTATGTTTGGCTTGTATTCTCCCCCTAAAAACATTAAAAATATAGAAAATGTAGGGGTATGAACTCATAGTTGTTGCGTGAAATCGTTGACTGAAATGAAGATCCTCGAGTTGTTGCACGTGGTACTTAACGGAATCCTATTATCAAATAAATACATATATGTACCTAAATTAGCGATTTCGTTAGATAAAGTGTTAGAAGAACACTTGTGTTCAGTTGAGGAATGTTACCAGGACTGATCGAATCGATGAAAGTGGGTTTTCAGCCAAAAGCACCACTTAAAAGGTGTGTACGGCCGTGAACAAGGGTTTACGGTCGACAGACAGTTTACGGTTTCTGGAGGCTTGGTGAGTTTACGGTCGTAAACTCAAGAACAGAGTTTATGGTCTTTGAAGGCTTGGTGAGTTTACGGTCGTAAACTCAAGAACAGAGTTTACGGTCGTAAACTCAAGAACAGAGTTTACGGTCTTTGAAGGCTTGGTGAGTTTACGGTCGTAAACTCAAGAACAGAGTTTACGGTCTTTGAAGGCGGACCGTAAACTCAAGAACAATAGTGTTGATTTCGAAGAGATAAGTGCTCCAGACGCCCCGAAGTGACTCCAAACGGTGTTTCTCGATGTTTCCCAAAGCTTGAAGGTGTTTTTAGGTGTTTACGGTCAAGGTTCTTAGAGACAGAAGGAGAGAGTTTTCGGCCAGAAATATTCAAATGAAGGTGGAGGTCTCGTATTTATAGGTGTTTTGTGGTCGGTGGTGGCGGGTCCACTCTTTACTGGCCGTAAACGGATATACGGCCGTAAACGAGTTTACGGTTGTAAACGAGTTTACGGCTATAAACTCACTTAGGCCGGAATTGATTGATTTTCTTCGAAATATTCGAGTTTCCGCGCGATTTTTGGCTTCAAATCAACTAGGTTATTGTCTAAACCAAGAAGTTTGACAGAAAAGTTAATGAATTCGAAATTTTATTAACGGAAATCGAGTAACGGAAACGGACAAAGTTTTGGGTTGTCACATCTAACTTGGTCCAAAACCAAGGCCCAACTCAACAATTCAAAAGGGCCAAAACCTAAATGGCGACCCAAGGCCCAAATATGGCCCAATCTTCCAAATTGGGCCCAAACCCATCATGGGCCTAAAATCCAAAGAGTCCAAGACAATATCCAAAAGCCCAAGTCAGATTTCTAATGGCCTAACAAGGCCCAAATGAGGAAAACCCAACCGATGGCCCGAACCGAGAATGCAATCCCAAAAAGCCCATATGCCGAGTACGTAGGGCGTACTCAGCTTGTACGCTTAGCATATACCTTCTGGGGCTAGTATACACAACATACCAGCTTGGTACGCCAGCGTACTCCCAGTCTTGCCACCCCACTCCAATAAGCACTTAATCCATTGAGACTTCAAGCCAAACTCTCATATCTGATTCTATAAGACCACTTATCACGTAAAGTTGGCAACTTTACAAACATGTATAGCTTAATGGGGATCAAGAGCTCAAAAAGAGATTAAAAAAGGTCTTAACAAGTGCAATGTTCAAGATACACCATAAAGCTTGCATTTTTACGAACTTAGGGACTAAAAGGAGCTAAGATCTAGCATCCATAGCCTATAGAGTAGATCAAAAGCTCTCCTTTAATACAAATGACTCAAAAGATGCATAAATGATCCAAGAACTAGATCTAGCATAGAAGAGTACAAATGTGTAAGCTTTTTACCTCAAAAAGCTTGCAAATGATGAGCTAACCCCAAATCTTCAAGCTCAAGACACCTCTCCAAGTGATCCTCTTCTTCTCCTCCTTCACAAACCACCAACAAACACTCTTTAAGGCTCAAAACTCACAAAATCATACTATGGTTTCGGTTTCAGGACAAAGGAATGTGGAGGCTTGCTAGACATAACCAAATGAGGCTATCATAAGGTTAAATAGGGTGCAAACCCTAAAAATTAGGGTTTCTGATACAAGCCCAACTCATATTAGTCCAGTAAGATAGCCAACCAGGCCCAAACGTGTGATCCATAAGCCTACAAGATTCTTGGACTAAAAAGGATAAGAGGAAGAAGTCGGTTATGAGAATTAGTCTCGAATAGAAGTAGTGTCTCCAGTAATTTTTGCTTAAGTTTAGTGGCATAAGGTCCACAACCACTTAGATTTTCCTTATTTTCAATTGCTTCGTTGATTAATTAAGCATTTTGTAATTTGCATTTGAGGATATGAAAAAAATACAGAAAATTGCTCCACTTCTTCCTGCCTTTTGTTCTTGGAGAATTGTCATCTCAAATCAGCATACAACAATTGGTGCTTTCATCTTCTTACAATGCCTCCCAAACCAGAACATCAACCTGATGAACCTCTCTCTACCCATGACCAACTTCAAGCCTTACTCCATCTCACAACCGCCACTAACACCCGGCTGGACACCCTCACCACTAATATGACCAACCTGATCAATCTAATCACCAACCAACAGACCCACCAACAACCACCACCACCACCCACACATCAACCTCGACCACCCAAAATCACTCTGCCAAACTTCGATGGGTCTAACCCATTAGATTGGATATTCCAAGCGAATAACTATTTTGATTATTATAATATGCCTAATAATCAAAGGTTACCCTTGGTTGTGTTCTATTTTACAGGGGAAGCTCTTAGTTGGTACAAGCACTTAACCAACAACCATCTACTAACCACTTGGCCAGAATTTTGTCAAACTATGGAACTCAGATTTGGCCCATCATCTTACGAAAACCACCAAGCAACTCTATTCAAATTACGACAAACCTCCACAGTGGCAGCCTTTCAAGCTGAATTTGAAAGAGTGAGCAACATGGTAGATGGACTCACACCAGTGGCCATTCGTAACTGCTTCATATCGGGACTTCGCCCCGACATCCAAAATGAAATTGCTATCCAGAACCCGACTACCCTCCATCAAACCTATGGCCTAGCCACACTCATTGAAGCAAAACTAGCAAACAATAAACCCCGTTATACACCCCCAGATCATTCTCACCCCCTGTGGCTAATACCCCCACCACAAATCTATCACCACCACCCAAACCGACACCTACCCCCCTCCTTCCCACCCCATCACCACCAGCTACCCTCCCCTTCACCCGTCTGTCACCAAATGCTCTCCAAAAACGACGAGCTAAAGGGCTATGTTTCCGGTGCCCCGCTAAATACAGCCCTGGTCATAAATGTAACCCCCCTCAGTTCATGATGATTGTAGATAACGAGGAAGACCCGGCCACAGAAACGTCCGTTTTTGAAGTAGAAGATGTCTCAGATACATTAGCCACCACCACCGGTGAATTTCTGTCGCTATCCACAGCTGCTCTGTACGGCTTAGCGTCACCACAAGCGTTACGGGTCACAGGCTACATCAACAGTCACCCGGTAAAAGTTCTGGTTGATTCAGGAAGTACTCACAACATCATACAACCACGAATTGCAAATCATCTCCACCTTCCCCAAGAAGAAATACCCTCTTTCTCCGTAATGGTCGGAAGCGGCGACCTCCTCCAGTGTAGTGGATTCTGTTCAGCAGTCGACATACACCTCTAGAAAACCAAGTTCACCATTCCCTTTTTCGTATTAGCGGCTGAAGGAGCAGACGTCATTTTAGGGGTCGCTTGGCTCAGCACTTTGGGCCCCATTCTAGCAGACTTTTCTATCCCCCAACTTACATTCAATGTTGGGCCTACAACCATAACTCTCAAAGGTGAGCCCATGTCCGGGGTAGCTTCACCCACAAATGTACAAAACCTTATTCACAAAAACAGCATCGCATCCCTACATACCCTATACTTCCACTTTGAACCTCATTCCCCTACCACAAACAAACCACAAGTACCACACCCAAACCCTACCGTTGCAAACCTTCTCCATCAATACCATCACATCTTCGACGCCCCCACCTCCCTACCCCCACATCAAAATCAAGATCACCATATTCCCACTCTACCCTCCTCTACCCCAGTCAACATTAAACCATACCGCTACCCCTACTACCAGAAACAAATTATGACCTCCCTTATCAACGAAATGTTACAGGAAGGTATCATCAAAACAAGCACAAGCCCTTACTCCTCACCAGTCCTCTTGGCCCGCAAAAAAGATGGGACATGGCGATTATGTGTCGACTATAGAGGCTTAAACACGATCACAATTAAGGACCGCTTTCCTATTCCCACAGTAGACGAACTCCTCGATGAACTCCATGGCGCCACCATCTTCTCAAAAATCGATTTAAGAGCAAGATATCACCAAATCCGTGTAAACCTAGATGACATGCATAAAACAGCCTTTCGAACAGTGGATGGACATTACGAATTTCTCGTAATGCCCTTTGGTCTTTCTAATGCACCTTCTACATTCCAAGCAACTATGAATGAGCTCTTTCGGGATGTCCTACGTCAATACGTGCTTGTTTTTTTTGATGACATATTGATTTACAGCCCATCTATCGACCTCCATTATCAGCATCTGTCACAAGTATTCCACAAGCTATCACAACACCAGTTCCATGCCAAGATGTCCAAATGCTCCTTTGCAGTGGAAACAATAAATTACCTGGGGCATATAATCTCAGCCGGAGGAGTGCAAGCAGAGCCAGACAAGATATCAACAATTCAGTAATGGCCAACACCAACAAATGTGACTAACTTGCGTGGTTTTTTAGGCCTTACACGATACTACAGGCGCTTTGTTCCACAATACGCAACCATAGCTGCAGGTCTCACAGATATTCTACGGAAAAGTACGTTTGCATGGACACCAGAAGCTGCACACTCGTTTGAACAGCTAAAAACTGCCATGGCTAAGCTAGCAACTCTCACCCTACCGGATTTCACCAAGTCCTTTGAAGTGACAACAGATGCATCCAACATCGCCATAGGTGTTGTACTATCCCAGGAAGATCGACCGATCGCTTTCTTCAGCAAACGACTATGCCCACACATGCAAGCATCCTCTGCCTATGTACGAGAACTCTTTGCTATTACCGAGTCGGTGAAGAAATGGCGCCAATACCTGATCGGCAGGAAATTTCGCATTTTCACCGATCAACGCAGTCTCAAGCATCTGTTGTCACAAGTGGTACAGACCCCCGAGCAATACAAATGGGCCACTAAGTTTTTGGGTTACGATTTCGAGATCATTTACAAGCCGGGGAAGGAGAATATCATCGCCGACGCCCTGAGCAGAATTGATCAACCACAACTACTCGCCCTATCTGCTACAAAACCAGGATGGCTCGCAGATCTTCGATCATTTTACACTACCACCGTTGGCAAAGCCCTAATACACACACTCCTTTCCAAAACCACAGGAACAAACGAGTTTCACATTCATGATGGTTTGCTCTACCATTCTCATCGTCTATACATACCGGACCAGCCAACCATACATACCACACTCCTTCATGAATACCATTCCAGTCCTCTAGATGGCCATTCTGGTATCCTACCCACCTCAAGCGTATTTCAGCCACCTTTCTCTGGCCCAAATTGAAATCTGATGTCACTAGCTTCATCCGAGAATGTGCGGTATGTCAGCAAATCAAACCACCAAATCATAAACCTTATGGTTTATTGCAGCCCCTCCTAATCCCGTCTCTAGCATGGCAAGATATATCCATGGATTTTATCACACACTTACCCGTATCAGCAGGAAAGACAACTATTTGGGTCGTAGTAGACCGCTTCTCCAAAACTGCACACTTTATCGGCCTCCCCACCACTTTTGGTGCAGTCACATTAGCTAACCTTTTCCTTAGCAACATCTACCGGTTGCATGGAATCCCCAAGAGCATTGTATCAGACCGTGACCCTATTTTTCTTAGCACCTTCTGGAAAGAAATATTCAAAAAAAATAGGCACACAACTTCAGTACTCAACCGCCTACCACCCGCAAACGGATGGGCAAACTGAAGTCCTCAACCGTTGCCTCCAAAACTATTTGCGATCATTTGCTAGTGACGAACCAAGAAACTGGTCCAAGTTCCTATATTTAGTAGAGTTCTGGTATAATTCTTCCCACCACAGTGCAATCAACATGACACCATTCCAGGCCCTCTATGGAACACCTGTACCAGACTTACACCGTTACCAATCGGGAACAGTGGTTATCACTACCATTGACGCAACACTCAAAGAACACCAAAGGTTGCGCACCATATTGAAAGACAATCTCCGTAGAGCACAACAACGCATGACCACCTTGGAAAACTCACACCGCCTTGACAAAGAATTTCAAATAGGCAACATGGTCTACCTCCGCCTACGAGACTATCGTCAAAAATCAATCCATTCAAGGGAAACAAAAAAGCTAACAAAAAGATTCTTCGGCCCTTTCAAGATTATAGAACGAGTCGGCGCAGTTGCATACCGTCTTCAACTACCGCCAGAAGCCCGCATCCACCCTGTTTTCCATGTCTCCCTCCTGCGCGAAGCTCATGGCCAGTCTATTTCCATTCCGCTACCACCTCCAGATTTAACAGCAAGTGACCAAGGCACACCTAAGGAACTTCTCAAATATCGCACAACAGGTTAAGAAAAACAAGTTCTTGTCCAGTGGGACAAGACCGACACGACAGAACCAACATGGGAACCATTTGAGGAATTCCGCCTTCGCTTTCCCGAATTCTGCATCAATAACAACATCGCGACATCGCTCGAGGACGAGCTCAATACTAAGGATGGGGCAATTGATACAAGCCCAGCTCATATCAGTCCAGCAAGACAGCCAACCAGGCCCAAACGTGTGATCCAGAAGCCTACAAGATTCTTTGACTAAAAAGGATAAGAGGAAGAAGTCGGTTATGAGAATTAGTCTCGAATAGAAGTAGTGTCTCCAGTACTTTCTGCTTAAGTTTAGCGGCATAAGGTCCACGACCACTTAGATTTTCCTTATTTTCAGTTGCTTCCTTGATTATTTAAGTATTTTGTAATTTGCATTTGAGGATATGAAAAAAATACAGAAAATGGCTCCACTTCTTCCTGCCTTCTGTTCTTGGAGAATTGTCATTTCAAATCGGCATACAACAGTTTCACTCAGGCTTACATACGCCATGCGTACGTGGATGCAATACGCGATCAAGACCTCATGCTAGTACGCTAAGTCAAGACCTCAGGCTAGTGCGCTAAGTGTACCACCTAGTACGCCCTGCGTACTAGCTTAGTTTCAAAATGCAAAGGTTTTGATAAAGAGGGTTAAATGCGAAACTTACCAAACTTGAGTGTTACGGTTGACCAAAATAGTCTTAATGAAAAAGGTTCTTAGATAGTTCTTAACCTTTAGGGGTTCTCGTTTGATCTTTTCTCTATATTTAAAGTATTAAGATCGTATGTAAATTATAAGTAAATTATAAAGACACCCAATAAAATTTAAAAGTTGTAAATGATATAATTATAATACATTAGATAAGTTAAAAAATTATTATTGAAACGTTATGATACAAACATGATAAATTGGTTTTCTACAAAAAGAAACAAAAAAATGGGATTGAGAACAACCCCATTAAGCCAATAGCAAGGGTAATCGGGTAAAAACGTGGAATTATATATGCATAGACACACAAAGCCTACCGTATGAGCCAAAATATGAAAAATCCAGGTTCTCTTTTTACAATTCCAACAACTAATATATCAACAAATCTATTTATTGGAATGGCGCAACAAAAACTTTGGATCTCCTCAACTCTCTACACACAAGATCTAACATCGCCAAGAAATCTCTCACAATCACAAAGATCCGAAGTGGATTCACCTCATCTTTACTCATATTCCCATGGCCATGGAAATACTCCGTAATCTCCTTCACAAGTTGTAAACTTCTCTGTTCATCTCCCTCCAATTCCTCAAGACGTTTTTCAGCATAATTCAAGAAAGATCTCATACATTCCACAAAACTACCACTACTACAAGAAGTTTTTCCATCAACCGACAAATCTTCATTCACCAATCTACGCAAACGACCCATTCCTTGTGATAGATTTGAAACCGAGCTTGCAATGACATCGAAATCTATGGTGGCTGTTTTCTTGACGTTGCATAGTTCGGTACTAAGGCCGGAGACAAGTTCTAGACCCATGTTTCGGTAGTCTTCTTCTCGATCTTGGAATTGGATATTTTTTCGTTTGTTGGTTTTTTGATTGATTTTCCCGATAATGCTTTCGGAAACTCGGATGCCTTCTGAACGGATAATTTCTTGGACTACAAAGTGAAGTAACGTTGTTTTGCCATCTGTCCCTTTAACATCAGCAAGCTTAAGCAACGCGTCCAACTTAAACGCTTTTGCCCCTCCCCTTATTGTGCCTACATTCATTCGGTTCCCGGTTTTTAACACTGCTTCTAGAAGTTTTGAGAATAGCCGACTTGATCGAAGTTCTTTGCATGCTTCCTGTTACAACACGTGATGAGTATGATTGAATTGTCAACTGACGGATTTAGAGTTTAATGTCTGATTGAATTGTTAACAAAAAATGATATTTATTCAATAAAAATGAAACTAACTGATGCCATGTATAATGACAAAAGATAACAATAGTGGGGGAATGTTTTCAATAAAATAGCAATTCTTTATACGTTTTTCACACATACCCATGCTTTTCACAATAGGTCAAGAGCGAAATCTATATTTGCTATGGAATTTGTTTCATGTATTGTTCCCACAAAGAAAAAATATACAAAAAAGTTATTTTTAATGCGGAAATTTAATTCTTTATATATATATTTTTTGTTTTGTTTTGGGGCTCTTTTAAAAGCATTTTCACGGAAAAATAAGTTTTATATTGTAAATATAGTGTTAGGTTGAGAGAGATTTTTAAGAAAAAATCTGGTGTAAGATGAGAAAATGTTTAAACAAATGTCTTAGATAATGGGACAGTTTTGCAGGGTCCCCAAAAAATTAGTGAGACGTGTTGAAAGTAATTTTCAATTTTGTGGCTATTTTGTCAAATGTCGGTAACTTAAATGGTTATATTTATATGTCATTAAAATGTTGTATCAAAATAAGTTTCGATTCAATTTTTGATTTCAATTTAAAACAAAAGGTAAAAATCTTAATGTCCAAGTGCAAAGAAGGTGATGCATGAGCCTATGACATTGACTTCATCACTTTTCTTATGCATTCTCACCTCCTTTTATCACAAGGACACCTATGAAGGACACGTACTCCTAGTTTGAAAACAAGAAAATACTATTGTACCTCTAGCATAGAGAAGGTCTTTCGGAGATGAGTCACTTCATCTTCGAACATTTCTCGATAAAGCAATGCCTCGATTCTTGGGAAGGCGTATGGTATAGTAAGGATCGATGCAACAAATGTCTCAGCCGAACCTAAGTCGCCTTTGTAGCCTATGAGTTTAGCCTCTTCTTCCTTTGTAGGTTCCATCTTTGTTAGTACTTCTAGTTGTTGTAAATTCAATCCACTTCCTAAAATCAGAAAACAACCAATTAGATATAAATAACCATGTAAAAAGTAATTTCAAGAAAATTGATATCTTATCATCCAATTTTGATTATGAATAGTTTTAGCAAAGAAATTATATTTTTTAGCAACTATCCATGAGTTGATCCATATTGCTCCATCCCTTAGAGCATTATATGAGATGTAAATCAACTGCAATGTACACTTATATTACAGCTGCTCCGAGACTTGAACTCACGATGCTTGTATTTTGTACATTCATATTGCAGCTGTTGAGACTTGAACTCACGAGGCATGTATTTTGTACGTTCATATTGCAGCTGTTGAGACTTGAACCCACAATGCATGCTTTTTGCAATTATACCACCCTTGTGTGGGACCATTTTGATTATGATTATTTATAAAGTGAATAATCATTTTCAAACACCCACTAATTGTAATATATTGTGATGGATGTTTACCTTGTATGAGGGTACGACATATTTGTTCGGAAGTGGCATTGAGAGCTTTCAAGAGAATGGTTAGATTTTGAAGTCTTTTGGGCTCGAGAACGTGTTTGCTAGGAGATGGGCTTTTGCTTTTGGATTCTTCGTTAGGATTGTGTAGATTGTAACTGAAGAGCGACTCGATCATTTCCTCATCAAACCTGTTTATTATTTTATTACTTCGAGTAGAAAGATTTAAATATTAGTTGAAAAACAAAACTTGAATTGCTTACTCAAATGAGCTTGATCTGAGCTTGTCCCACACCATGGAACGATCGGGTGCAGCTCGTACTTTATCCCAATGTAGCGGTTTCAATTTAGGAAGTGGGGTTCCATCTTTACCCATGGGTGTCGACTGAGATGGTAGTGGTGGTAGTGGTGGTGGTGGCAATGGTGGTGGGTTTCCTTTAAGAAATGGTGATGGCAGTGGTGCCGGTGGTGGCAGTGGTGGCGGAGGAGGAGGAGGAGTTTGGCTTGATTCTGAGAAAGAAACTGTTTTCTTTGGAGGAGTAAAGGTTGTTAATGTGTTTTTGGTGGAAGAGGATGAAGAACTGCGTGGTGGTGGCGGCGGTGGAGGTGGCGGTGGAGGAGTTGGTGGAGGTGGGGATGAAATTGGTGGTTCCAATGTGTCGGAACCGACTGAAGCATCGGAAATTCGATGTGAATTGCAAAAAGAATGGAAAGATTCATCATCTGACGAATGAGATTCCACTTGGATTATCTCTTCACCAATCGGAGAACCAAAAAAAACTTGTTCATCCTCTTCATCAAATTTCAGTGATTCGATTGAGGCGACAGCAGCACCACAAGAATCCAAATTTTCTGAATTTGATAATCTTTTCATCTGGAAAACATCTCTCTCCTTTCCCTCTTCTTCTTCCACTTCATTGGATCGGGAATCAATTTGTGATTTGAAATTCCGATCATTATTGTCGGTATCTTGTTTTAAGCTCGAAACCGCTGGTGGGTCTAACACACTTCCTAACGATTGAAGGTAAAAGTTATCGGGAACTGGATCAGAAATTACCTTTCTCACATGTTTTGGTGATGATTTCTTTCTCCTCTGTTTCCTCAACTTTCTGCACCCCAAGAACAGACCAATGAGACAGATTATACCTGTAGCGCCACCAGCCGACGCCAGAACAGCCACCAGGACTTTCCGTCTTCTTCCACCGTCACCGCCGTTAGACGGTGGAATAGGCCACCGGTGGGGGAGTGGATGGACATGGTGAACTGGAGGTCGAGCGCGAGCTCGAGCTTGAGAAGGTGACGGAGATGGTGATGGAGAAGGCGATGGCGATGGTGATGGTGATGGGTGGAGACCGAAATATGGTTTTTTGTATATCTTTATCCCCATTATAGTTCTGAGCTTTTGCTGTGTCAATGGCGAAACCCCAAGATTTGGGGCATTAAACAATGAACAAACAATGAACGTGGTGAGGAAGAAGAAAATGATGATGGGGATGATCTTACACCCAGAATGCTCCATTTTTCGATGAATCTTGAAAAAACTTTACAATGATTCAAGATATGATTTCACCTTTCTGATGCAATTATAACAGTGAAACTTGCTGGTGGGGGTGGGGGTGAAGAAGAAAGAAGAAGAAGATGAGAAATAGTCTTAAATGCTACTCCAAGGAATCCCTGTGCCATGGCAGTTGAAGGTCGTAGGGGCCTTCTTTATTTCCCCTGTTCGTTCGTTGTCTTCTCATTTCATCTATTCTTTACCCATTAATTCCCTGTTACTATGCGTTTGCCCTTTGCTATTTTGTCCCCAAACCTTCTTAATTATTTATTTTTATTTTTTTAATAAAAAATATCAGATCATTACTTCTATCAAAATTTTATAACTATACACGGGATAATAAATGTATTTTCGTCAATTTATTGACTCGTGTATTTAAACCCTTAGACAAAATTGAAAAAAAAATAAATGATATTACGATAGTTTTGGTCCATAAAGGTTTTATTGGGTATTAGTGATTCAATTTTAAATTTTTTTAATGATTTTGGTTCCTATACACTTGAAATTACTTTTATAACCTTATAATTACTTTTTGCAATTTATTTAATTCTTACAATACTTAAATATTCTAAATACATTTTAAAATTTAATAGCATCTCATCGTCCTCTCTCTCCTCTACAATACCTATCTCAACCTTTCTTCTTCAAGGTTAATGGAATCAAAGCCCCCAACCCTCATTTGAAACTGTCCGTCGGTCCAATGCCCTACATCACTGGAGTTGTCGACCTCTTTCCCAAATGTCACCAGACCACTGTCGTCATAGATCTAAATTAGATGAACATAAACCCTAGCTATTCTCTGTCGTCGTCTTTACCTCTGTCTACACCATCACTATGGCTTCAACAATCTATACCGAAAGAATAACGTCGCTAGGGTTTCAGCAATCTCTGATGATCATCATTAGGTACCATCACCATCCCTGTGGAAAACCCTAGCCAGAGCTTGAACCAAAACTATCACGCCCCAAATTTCAACCCAAAATTTTCAATCAAAACTTTAAGTGTTCATTCAAATAACAACTACAGGATCTTAAAAAATTATCAGAGTATCATTGAAAGTTATCAAGTGCACAAGTCCCCCCATTGATGCGATGCAATCGAGCCGTACCCCTCCTTTAATATAAGAAAACTTGAAACATGTAAACCACAAATCATAAGTGTAGTGACAAAGAACATTGTTTGACATGAGGAATTAAAGCTTGCACAATTGAACATGGTGATTTGGGTGTTTAAGAGATATATTGAATGTATATGGTGTTTACAATAAAGATCTAGATCTAGACTACATAATTAATACACACTTACACACTCACTTTTACATCTCTCAAGCACACCTCTACAAGTGGTATGAACCCACTATTTATAGAGGTGTTTACATGTCTCTCTCTCACTCTAACTAACAAATGGGTCTAAAGGCTAAAGCACCACATGCAAGTGAGCTTTACAAAAGTCAAACATTTACAAAGTCATGAATAAATAACTTTGCACCCCAACATTCTCCCCCTCAAAGTTAGGAATGAATGACCCACTTCAAATCTTCCAAAATCAAGCACTACGCGGTTCGAGCCTCAAAGGTGACACATGTCGAAACAAACTTCAATCTTCAATTCTTCCATGACTCTTCAATTTGGGCTCTAGGATGTGAGACCATACAATCCGAGCAGCAACGAATGATCAAGAGTATTCCAAACTCCAAATAATCACCCAAAGTTGCGCATAAAAACACACCCCAAAAATCTTCAATAATTCCAAATCCATTTCGAATACATCACTTCCTAACTTCTAATTGTATCATCTCGTAGGCTTCAAAACTTCAAGATCACTTCGGTCTTCAAATCCGTGTAATATAAAAAATTCAAGTTCGAATTTCCATATAAAACTTCTGCCCCTTTTTATAATCGAAATTTGATTATAAAACTCCAAGGAAAAAGAACGTGCTTTATTTAGAATTTTTCATGTCAAAACTTCCCCTTAACATGTGGCATAAACTTTGTGCTTCAATCCGGAAAATCCAAAAAATAATGAATTTTTTAGCTTCGTTCACAGATCGCCTTTGACAAAATTTCTCAAAAATGGGTAGAAATTGTCAATTTCAAAATTCTGCAGTGACTCGTTGCGCCAAAAACAGCCAAATATGCGAAATTCTCCCCTATTTGCGAAACTAGGTAGAAAATGTAAATTCGCACAAAACTAAGAAACCCAAATGTGAAATCAGATGCTAAACCCACTGATTTCAAATGCGAACCAACCAAAAATCATCAACCACACAATTGTGTCACCAAATGCGAACTTAATATCAACATTAAATTCTCTTCACATTCTATAGATGCGAACTCAATCCAACCCATAACAGAATGCGTACCACAAAATTTTATATGCGAACTGAAACCCAGATGTGAACTTGCACAAATCAATCACAAAATTTTCTCATTCACATTTCAACAATCGAACTTGCTTCATCTGTTCGTTATCAATAATTCGTGAACTAATCCTCAACCTATAGAAATTATTTTCACAGCCTTTGTTTTCAATCGACTTCCAATGCCTTTCCTTTCAGTTCTTAATCATCGACCATCGATCTCAGTTCATTCTCAAGCCTTTACTTCGCATAATCGATCCTTGACAATCGATCAAAAACGACGTCCACAACATAAATCGATATCATTTCAAACCCGATTATCAACATCCAAAATCGAATCTAGACTCCAAAGCGTCCAATTCCCAGTCGATCTTTCATTAGGTCAAAACCAGTCGACATTAATCGACTTCAAATCACAATCACATTTTGATTCCAGTTGTTCTCGATTCATTCATCAAAATCAAAGATTTATTTGTCGATTTCTTACACATCAAACTATCGAAATTGAAACACAGTCGATATTTGTTCATCTTTGATTTATTATCACACAAAAATTAAAATTCGATTTCAACCGATTCTTCACTAATCAAACTCAAATTTGATTTTAATCGATCGATTCTGTGATTCGATTTCAGTTAAAATAATCGATTTCATCATATACAAATCATTTGAAATCGAATCTCACAAACAACAATCATTGATCGATTATTAAGAACAAGGAGATGAAAGTGGAACTCAGGAACGAATGATTTAAAGAACAAATGATGAAGAATTCAGATATCAGGAACTGAAAGTACAACTAAGTGAAGCCTGCAAACCAATCAAATGAACAAGGAGCAAAGGATATCGGTTCACAACAACTATTAATGGGCCTAGAATTCATATGTGTCGAAACAGTGAATAATCTTTGTTTCAGCTCAGTTAATATTGATTCGCATGAGTGGATTCAGATCAAACAAATTAGATCAAAACAATTATATTGGGCTCAAATCGGACATGAATAGTAACTACTCAAATGTTGGGCTCAATTTAAACGAATCATGAACAGTAAATTTTATTTTGTTTTTGGTTTGAAATTGATCTAAACAAAAAATGATTGGGCCAACAATGAGGTTTGAAACGAATTAGATCCAATGAATCAAAACGATCAAAAATCAAGAACGTAACGCACGAATCAAAAATTACGAGAGATCATAGAGAAAGACTCACAAAAATTGTTCAAGATGTGACTAATGTTGCCAAACCGAAAATCGTTCTTCAAAACTCACGTTGATCGTGAAAACCAAGCTCTGATACCAATTATAGTGACAAAGAACATTGTTTGACATAAGGAATTAAAGCTTGCACAATTGAACATGGTGAGTTGGGTGTTTAAGAGATATATTGAATGTATATGGTGTTTACAAAAAGGATCTAGATCTAGACTACATAATTAACACACACTTACACACTCACTTTTACATCTTTCAAGCACACCTCTACAAGTGGTATGAACCCACTATTTATAGAGGTGTTTACATGTCTCTCTCTCACTCTAACTAACAAATGGGTCTAAAGGCTAAAGCACCACATGCAAGTGGGTTTTACAAAAGTCAAACATTTACAAAGTCATGAATGAATAACTTTGCACCCCAACAATAAGCACAAAGCTTAGTGAGTTCCCAAAATACCACATACAGCACAACACAAAAATAAATAACTATAAGTTATCAACAACCCTTGAGACTACCTCAAGTCTCAGTGGACAAACAGCATGTCTAGTGGGTTATCAGCAACCCTTGAGACTAGGAATGGCAATGGGGCAGGTTCGGGGCGGGACATGTTTTCCCAAACGCGCCCCGATATCTTTCGGATATCTTATCGGGGCGCCCCATTGGGTTTCGGATTTTCCCGTCGGGATTCGGGTTTCTTATTGGGTTTACAACAATTCATAACGAAATCTTTATTCCGTTTTATGGTATCCCGATATCTTATAAAAAAATACATGTTCTAGCATCGCTTTTAAATTAAAAGTACGATGCATCAATTTAATAAAATAAACCGGACGTTATATTAAAAATTAATTGATTTAAGTTTAGTGTAAATGTGTAATACGTCAAAAAAAATGATGATTCACACCAGATTGTTTATAACTAAAAAGATTGTCCACAATAAGTATTTTATTTTTGAACGCGTGCAATTAAAATCAAAAGGTTTCGAACATATTATATCTATGTGTGTGTGTGTGTGTATAATCGGGGAGGGGTTGGGGGAGGAAAACCCACACCCTGCCCCGAACCCGATAAAAAACCGATAACGACCCGTTACCCGACCAGGAATAATCGGGTTTCGGGATTTTCTGCCATCCTTACTTGAGACTACCCGAAATCTCAGTGGGCAAACAACACGCTCTGTGAGTCGTCAGCAACCCTCAAGACTACCTGAAGTCTTAGTGGGCAAACAGCACACCCTGTGGGTTATCAGCAACCCTGGAGACTACTCAAAGTCTCAGCATACACAATATCACATATAATAGTAACAACAATTAAGATCCAGTTGGTCAACAAACATATATATATATATATATATATATATATATATATATATATATATATATATATATATATATATATATATATATTGACACCCCGAGTTCAGAGGTGCAAGTTCAGTGTTCTTAGTGTAAATAAGGAAGGTCGACTCGGCAAGTCGATGGATAGACTCGGCGAGTCAAGTCGCGGTTCTGGTCAAAGTGTTAATTGACCAACTCGGCGAGTCGGCGGCTGGACTCGATGAGTTGGTGTTGAAAGGAGAAAACCCTAATCCAGGGATTGTGCCCTATATAAAGCACATTATAGCCACCCTTGGCCTCTTTGCTACCATTTGAGATCCAGAAACCCTCATCTTGTGTGAGACTCCATTGTTGAGAAGATTGAAGCTTTGAAGAAGGAATTGGTGAAGAGAAAGTTGGAGGAAGTTGAGGATAGCATCAAGAGAGCTTGTGGATCTGAAGTCTACATCAGTTTGGACGCATCTCTAAGGTAAGAGGACCTTACCTTAAGCTATTTCCTTGTTATTTCATCCATGGTGTGTGATTTGGGGTTCTTTAGCATGGTTAGGATCTTTTTCGAGTATAGAGACTAGATCTGAGGTTGCAACTTCAGATCTAGGTTGGTTTGGAGCCATGTGATCAGAAAGTGATAGCCTTTGGGCGTGATTGAGAGTGTCCTTTCCTCAAACCTTCATGTTTAGCTTGTTGGAGCTTGTGGAGCCTTACATGCACGTAAAGTTGGAAACTTTACGTGTGAATTTGGCCTAGGAGTCTAGATCTATGTATTAGAAGCATTGGAATGGCCTGAAATCGTCTGGATGAAGATGTCACGTTTGGACTCAGCAAGTCACATGGGCGCACTCAACGAGTTGTATGAATATGTGCAATGGACTCGGCGAGTTGGAAGAACAACTCGGCGAGTCTGTTGAAGATTGCCTTGGACTCGGCGAGTCTGGTCGTGAAGTCCTAACCTTTTTGGTTGAGCTGTGAATCGGTGAGTCGAGGGACGACTCGGTGAGTTGAGCAGGAAGTGACTCAGAGTTTGTTGGACTCGGTGAGTCTTGGGGCGACTCGGCGAGTTGAGTCGTGGATTGGGAGTTTCTGAGTATAGGGACTCGACGGGTTAGTGGGTTGACTCGGCGAGTAGAGTCAGTCAGGAGGGTTGACTTTGACTGAGGACTTTGACTTTGACTAAGAGTTGACCAGTTGACTTCCAGGGGTATTTTAGTAATTATTGGTATTTATTGAGTTCGGTCTTTTGGTATTGATCAGTGGTTGGTATTTTGGGGTATCTCACTAAGCTTTTGGGCTTACAGTTGTGGTTTAATGTTTCAGGTACTTCAGTAGACCGTGGCAAGGTAAAGGCGTGATCGTACCGCTCCTCATGTTTATGTTTTATGATATGGTTCTGGGAATACTCTGATAATAAATGTATTGAAAACCTTTTCACTATGATTTAATGAATTTGGGTTGTTTTTGAAAAGTTTAAATTTGTTGAAATTTTCACGACGTTACAAGTTGGTATCAAAGCCTTGGTTTGAGTGAATTGGAGGAACATTCATGTGAATCCAGTCTCAAATCAAGGATAGTTTTCAAAAGAGAATCTAAAATGGTTTTCAAAAATGAGTAAAGGAGGACGCGGAGGTACGATCAGCCGGAGCCAGTAAGTAACCCCAAAATACCATACAACTTATTTGATTATGTGCTATGTTAGAACAGCATGCTAGTACTAGGCTAGGGATCTTCAGGAATTGTAGGATAGAGTTGCCTGATTTATGATGCCTGATAGCCTAGGGTTTCTTTCTATATGAGATTTCCAGTGTTCCTCTAGGAGTGAGGGTTGAGTGCTTGTTACGCATGTTCATCAGTAGGGTGTTGTGGTGATACTTGATATTAATATGGGTAGGTGTGGAAGGTAATATGGGCCCGTACTACTAAAAGCACAGGACCCATAAGCGTATCATGGAAGTCATAACCCTTAGGGTTGGGTTGGGAGTTGGTTCCCGGGTTAGTGAGAAACATTTGATGTTTTGCAGTAATTTCAATATGGTGGTTACGAGGCATGCTGGGAGCGGATCCGGGTCAGGATCGGGAGTAAGAAGGGGCTGTCAGGGTGGATCAGCACCACCTAAGGTTATCGGTCAAATTAGCACAGACGAGTTGGATGCTAGGATTCGTAAGATTCTGCATGATGAGGTTGCTGCTATGTTTCGGGCCGAGTTGTCAGAACTTTTTGGATCGATCAAGACCGCCATGGTCGAGTATTTTGATGAGCTCTATGCAGATCTTACAAATACGGCTGCCGCGGCGGCTAAAGCGGCTATAGCAGCGGCAGGGGGAGGAGCCTTCAGTATCGAGATTTCGATAATACAAAGCCCCCTACTTTTGATGGATATCAGGATCCGATTGTTGCTATACGATGGTTGTCAGATGTTGAGGGATGTTTCTTCACATGTTCATGCCATGCAGATCAGAGGGTGAGGTGTGCTCTAAACCTGTTGAGGCTCAGGGCGAAGGATTTGTGGAGGTTGGCTACGGGGTCATATTCGGATGCGCAATGGGCCGCTGTTTATTGGGATCAGTTTTGAGAGATGTTCAACACTCGCTATGTTCCACGGGTTGAGAGAGAGAGAGGTTGGCTCAGGAGTTCTTGGAGTTGAAGCAGGATTCAGAGTCGGTGATGGAGATCACCAGGATGTTCACTAAGAGGGCGATGTTTCGCCCTGAGTTTGCTTTGGAGCAGGCTCAGATGTCCCGATACCTGAGTATGCTCAAGCGGGACATCAAGCAGTTTGTGTCTACACAGAAGTGTGAGACCTTGCTGGAGTTGTAGGAGGCCGCTCGGCGGCGTGAGTTGGAGATTGAGTTGCAGTTGAGAGAGCAGAGGCAGGCCCCGGCGCAGTCACAGCCGGCATCGAAACAATCTAAGATAATTGATTCTAGGTTGGGAGATCAGAGTAGCCACACTTGTGGGAAGGGTCACACCGGAGTTTGTAGATCCGGTGGTGTGTGCCGCAAGTGCAGAAGAGAGGGGCATTACACAAGGGATTGCCGCCAGTCAGCCCCGGTTCAGGATATGAGGATTTGTTACCAGTGTCATCAGGTTGGTCACATGAGGGTCAACTGTCTACAGCTTGCTGCAGGACCGATGCAGGCTCCAACACTGGCCACTTTGAGGATTACGGGTGGAGTTCAGGGTGGAGTAGAGCCCCCGAGGGCTCAGGGGCGTGCTTTTCAGCTTATAGCAGAGGAGGTCAGGTCAGAGCAAGATACAACTGCGGGTATGTTTCCTCCTTGATATCGTGTTATCTTATGGTTGTTATAGAGTATTATATCTGCTAGTCTCGTTCGCATAATTTATGGTATTGTATTCGTTCAATCTTTCGGGTTTATGGTATTATTGAGGGATCAGTAGTTAGAGGATTGAAAACAGTTAGCATCCAAGGAATTGATGGTCAGAATTTGGTTGTATAGTCTTGTTGTCGGGTATAGCAATTGTGTTTTGAGAAGTGTTCAGCGGGGAGCTGAACTCCCTTAGAGTTCGAGATGCACGATGCCAGAACGTGGTTTTGTGGAGGTTGCTCGTTTAGAATCAGTTCAAGTATAAGAGAATTTGTTGAGTAAGAATGTTTAAGTGATGCCGGTTGGGTCACCAGTGGTTGGTGGTCAGTGCTCTAAGTGGGGAGAATTGGAAAATTCTCCAGAGGATCGACAAGTATTTGAGGTTGATTAGTTGTTCGGGATTCAGCAATGCTTCAGTCAGCTAAGAGTGTGGGCTGGTATGAGTAAGTGGCAGACGAGTGGGGCGGGATACATACCAAGGTTAGGCCTAGGTATAGGCCGGGATTCAAGTATAAGGAATGGAGTTAGAGTTCGGAACCCCAAGTGGGCTAGAACAGTATGTACGGGAGAGATCTCCAGAAGGAATGGTTCAGGGTGACGTAAGATAGTTTTGTGCAGTCCGGGCAGACTGAAGGCCTATGGGCGTACCAGTCAGGCCAAAGGCTCGGGGAACGGTCCAGACAGGCTGAAGGCCTAGGAGGGCGGTCCAGACATGTTGAAGGTTCCAAGAGTGGTCCAGATAGGCTGAAGGCCTGGTAATGCGTTCCATCCATGCTGAAGACTCTGTATGTGTTAGTGGATCGGTTCGAGGAGAGTGAGAAAAGGCATCACCATGGGATGATAATTGATATGGTCTGGCCCCAAGTATTGATCATGTTAGTGGAAGGTAGTGCATGGACCCGAGAGTCCTTACAAGCAGATTTAGAGTTTATGGAAGTTTGAGAATAGCAATTGCTCTACATGGATGATGTAGAGTGAAGTTTAGCTCAGTGGCACGTATAGGTGCAGTAAGGGTTGTTGAGTGGATTTCCTGGAAAGGAAAGGCATGTAGCTCCAGAAGGAGCGTGGGTACTCCAAAAGAGGAGGAAGTGAAGTAGTGGATTATCGGCAGTACTCCAGCTATTGGTAGTAAGTACTGGGATGGTACCAGTGGTATAGGAACACATCCGGGTTGGTTGTCTGTTGAGGTTGCAGATAAATTTCCGGTGGTATAGAACCAGAGGAGTTCGGAAGGGATGCAAGTGTAGCACCTGCTTCTTGGTACACATTCTTTGTAATTAACACTTTAAATATTTGCATTTTTAGCATTGGAATCGACGAGTTGAATGACCAACTCGCCGAGTAGAAGCGGGATAAGACGCAGGACTTAAGTGATGGACTCGGCGAGTCGGGTCCAGAACTCGGTGAGTAGATACTGTTCGGACAAAAACCCTAATCCAAGGGTTTGCACCCTATTTAAGCAATGTTATGACGGCCATATTGTCCTTTATGCTCCCCAAAACACTTCTCATTGAAACCCTAACCATTTGTGCTTTTTTGAGGCCATTTTTGGTGTTCATGTGTGGTTGTTAAGCTTGGACGGAACGAAGGAGTTTGGAACTTGAGTTGGGACCAGTAGATCCAGGGATTTTACTTCATTTTCAGCAGCTTCAAGGTATAATGACCCTGTCTTGACTCATCCATGTGTTTATTCATCTTTAACTTGGGATCTCTTTGGATTTCTAAGTCATATTTCGGATTTGGAAGTGTTGAGTGGGTTTTGACTTCAGATTTGGACCTTAAGAGGGGTCTCATGGCATAAAGGTGCCAACTTTAGGGCCATGAGAGCCCCATGAAGAATGTAGGACACTTTATATGGGTTTTTGAGCTAAAAACCCCATGCATGTGCATCAAGTTTGGAACTTTACATATAAAGTGAACATTAGGAGGTCAGATCTATGGTTTTGGTGGGTTAGATCTCATTTAAATCGACTGTATGTAATTGGTCAAGATTGGACTCGGCGAGTCCAAGGCAATCTTCTTGTGGAGGAAGATGAACTTGACGAGTTGTTCATACAACTCGGCGAGTCAAGGACATGACTTGTTTATCAGTTGAAGATGAACTCGACGACTTGTTCATACAACTCGGCAAGTCAGATGAAGATTCAATCGATGTCCATTTAGAAGGAAAACTCATCGAGTCATCGCATAACTCGATGAGTAGAGACGAGTGTAAGATAAAATTAAAGGATAGGGACTCCGCGAGTTGGCAAGCCAACTCAGCGAGTCAGGTCAACGGGTAGTTGACTTTGACTTTGACTTGGTCGGGGGTATAGTAGTCATTTTACCCTAAGGATAATAGCGGTGTTTGATGGACTATTTTGTGGGAATTACAGTCGGAGGATTTCTGGAGCAGCAACAGCATATAGACAGTTCCTGCACAGATCAACAACTACTTCGAGGTGAGTTACCTTCCAGTAGCGGTGGGTCTACGGCCACAATGTCGGCCCATCAGTAGGTGTTGTATGATTAGATGATATTCTATGTGATATTCATCTGGGTTTGCTACTACTTGATATGTTTATGTGCTAGTATGATATGATGCTATGTGCTAGTGATAGTAGGGGAGATAGTCCCTAGAGTACCGGCCGATAGGGCCGAAGGGGTAGTTATGCCCAACCATGCTAGATAGAGTATGTGATATGTGTTATGTGGTAGTAGTAGGGGTGAAATAGTCCCCAGTATCCGGTCGAGAGGACCGAAAGGGAGACCAGCACCCAAATATGCTAGCCAGCATCCGGTCGAGAGAACCGAAGGGGAGGCTAGCACCCAGATATGCTAGCCAGTATCCGGTCGAGAGGACCGAAGGCGTAGGTCGGGCACCTAGATATACCTGACAATATGTGTATGTTATTTGGTTGTATGGTATGTGGTACGATGGGGGAACTCACTAAGCTTCGTGCTTACAGTTTTCAGTTTTGGTTTCAGGTACCTCTTCATCAAAGGGAAAGGAGTTGGCACGGTAGCGACACATCATACACACACACACACACACTGTTTTCCGCTTTACAAGCATGTTCTGGGATTTGTATTCTAATATTGGGTTGTTTTCATACTTTGGTTTTCAGACGCGATGTATGTTATGAAATGGCTTGATTAGACAATGTTTTCTTTACAAATGTTTTCTAAAGTATTGATTTTAAAAACGAAATTTTTGGTTGTGAAATTTGGGTCGTTATAAGTTGGTATTAAAGCCCTGGTTTGAGGGATTCGGACACACCTTCAGGGGTGTCTGAACTCAAATCAAGGGATGAAAGGATTTCGAAAAAGAAAAAGTTCTCTAAAAGATTAAGTAAAGAGTTTTAAGAAAGAACGAAGTGTGTGATGTGCGCGACTAGCCGAGCTCAAGTAAGTATTCCCCAAGTACCCATACAAGCTTATGTTACGTTTATCAATTTCAGTAGAACAACATGCTAGAATAGGACCAAAGATCTAGGAGTGTTGCCTTATGTGCCTACTTTATGTGCTTCAACTTATGAGAATTGCATGCTAGTATTGAGTAGACAGTAGTAGGATAGCCTGGTTAGGTTATGCCTGATAGTATGAGCTTAGCATTGTATGCTAGTACATATTAGTCAGTATGATAGTCAGAGTGGTATACGCTTGATTATGTACTTGATGCCCAACGCTGCTTGCTTTTTGCTTTTAGGAGTTCTAGTTATCTTTACTATCTAGTAAGTGAATATGTTACGTTACATATTGCGAGGATTAAATAATTCAAAAGGTTAGGTCTAGCTCTATTGCGCAGCTCTTGTCTGAGTCCAACCGTTGTAGGGTAGGATCTCTCATTCGACGAATTATCTAGTCTTAGTAATATGTAATAGTATTCACGAGCTAGTGAGGGGAAGATAGCAGGGACTTCTTATGCTGGTGATGGCAGAGAGTGGGCTAGTGATTACCCTAGGGAAAGCCTAGGATGAGATTAGCAAGAGATCATTAGTAGTAGTAGTAGAAGAGACCTGGTGGAGTCAAGGCAGTCCTTGAAGAAGGTATGGATAGATGTGGAAGGTAGTATGGGCCCGTACTACTGAAAGCAGACGATCCGTACCCGAACTGAGGAAGGCTGAGATAAGACCAGAGAACTTATTGTAGATGTGATCCCTCAAGAGGTATCAGTATCACTAATGGTTGTTATTATGTATTGCAGAATGGTGGTACTATGTTCGAGGCCAGCAGTTGGCAGCTCAGGAGAGGGATCGGGTTCAGGATCAAGTTCCGAACCAGTAGATGCGGGGCTACGTGAGTTTATACCGTTAGAGATCACCAGAGGTATCCTTGAGTCGACCCCCATCATTTTTGGGTCGATCAAGGAAGGGATAGTTGAGTTGATGGAGGATCGCCTCAGGACATTCAGAAGTGACCTGACATCTAGCCAGTCAGAATCTCGCACACTGTCCTTCAATGATTTCAGGGGCAGTGGTGCACCGTATTTTCATGGGGCGAAGGACCCCATAGCTGCCAGACGATGGATTGCAGACATCGAGTCTGCAGAGTTGACTAGCTTCTACGCTGAGGGGTCCAAAGTGAGGTTTGCAGCAGGGTGTTTGAGAGAAAGAGCTGGAGACTGTTGGGAGTCTGTTGGTGACTCATTGGGAGCCTCGACTGTTGAGGCTATGACGTGGCTAGACTTTGTGACCTGGTTTCGAGCGGAGTTTGCCCCTGGGATGGAGCTCCAACAGTTAGCTAGAGAGTTTTTGGACATGAGGAAGACGACGGAGACTGTGGCGGAGATCACCGCCAAGTTTCGGGAGAGGGTGTTGTTGGTGCCCCAATACGTGGGTGATGAGGATATGAGGAGGACTCGCTATCATGACATGTTATGAGCTGATGTTCAGGAGCATGTCAGTTTTTCTGCTTGCCTTACTCTAGAGTCCATGATCGCCAGGCAAGGGAAAGGGAGATCGACCTGGAGCACATCCGGAAGAGGAAGGTTGAGGAAGGGTAGGTTAGGGGGCTTCAGGGAAGAATCCAAAGGGACCAGATGCAGGGACGAAAGACCAACAGGGGCGAGGCCGCTGCAAGAAATGCGGTGTAGCACCTGGTTCTTGGTACATATTTTGCTATTAAATTTTTATTTATGTTGCATTTTTAGCCTTGGACTCGGTGAGTTGAAGGACCAACTCGCCGAGTAGAAGCGGGATGAGGCGCGGAGTTTAAGTTGTGGACTCGGCGAGTAGACCCTGTTTGGGTAAAAACCCTAATATGAGGGTTTGCACCCTATTTAAACACCTTAACTCGGCCTCCTTAGTCCCATTTGCTCCCAGAAGACCCCCATAGCAAACCGTAGCCGTTTTTTAAGCAATCTAAGGCCTTTGGAGTGATTTTTATGCTTTTGTGATCCAAGGAAGGAAGGAAAATCTTGAAGGATCAAGAGGAGGCTAGAAGGATTTGGTCTTGAGCATCATTTGTTGACTTCAGAAGGTATAAAGTCTATACCTTGCTTGCTCTTTTGATAGTTTCCATTTTGGGGAGTTTTAGGGCTTTTCTAAGCCATTTTGGTCACCAACCATGATTGTAAGCATGGTTTGAGGGTGATGTTTCGGATCTAGGTCCTTTGAGGGGTTATAAGGCAGAAAGGAGTGGCTTTTGCACTCAAGGAAGGCCCCATGCATTGTGAGAGCTTGTTTTTGGACCTTTTGAGCTTAAAGTCCCATGCAAGCACGTAAAGGTTGTAACTTTACGTGCTAGATCAATTATTGAAGCATATATCTACATTTTGATCAAGTGTTGTACATCAGAAAGAAAAGATTCAATGAGTGGTTGTGACCAACTCGGCGAGTCCGTTCTTGGACTCGGTGAGTCCAAGGTTCTGTCCCATATCAGTTGAGGGTCATAAGGACCTAGTTGAGTGTGGAAAGGTTTTAAGGGGTCCCAAGGGGTGACCTAATGTTATGGACTAAGCCATTGTTCTGTAAATTCATGGTATTCGACGAGTGCATGAGCAGACTCGGCGACTCCAAGCCAATCTTCTTAGGGATGAAGATGGACTCGACGAGTTGGCGAGTCAGATGAGGATTCAGTCGATGCTCATTTAGAAGGAAAACTCGTCGAGTCATCGCCTAACTCGATGAGTAGAGATAGGTTTGAGGTCTAATGGAAGGATAGGGACTCGGCGAGTTAGCTAGCCAACTCGGCGAGTCAGGTCAACTAGAAGTTGACTTTGACTTTGACTTGGTCAAGGGTTAAAAGGGTCATTTTACCCTAAGAGTTGATGTCAGTTTCTGACTAAGTGTTTTGTGGAAATTTTAGCCGGAGGATTTCCAGAGCAGCAGCAGCAGCAGTCAGAGGATTCCTGCATGGTTCAGCAGCTACTACGAGGTGAGTTACCTTCCAGTAGCGGTGGGTCTAAGGCCAAAATGTCGGCCCACCAGTACGAGACGTATGATAGATGATTGTCTTTTTGATATCATCTAGGTTTGCTACTACATGATATGTTATATGCTAGCATGATATGTTGTATGTGATAGTAGTAGAGTTCGGTTGTTAGGACCGAAGGGTAGTCAGACACCCCAGATACGTATGACAGTATGTGATGATATGTTTGCATGCTGGCTGTTATGTTATATGCAATAGAGGTAGTAGGAGGGGACCAGTCCTCGAGTTCGATTGTTAGGACCGAAGGGTAGTTCAGGAACCCCATATATGTCATATAATATGTTTGTGTTATGTTATATGTGATAGTAGTAGTAGGGGTGAAATAGTCCCCGAGGTTCGGTTGTTAGGACCAAAGGGTAGTCAGCACCCCAGAATGGCTCGACATGGGTAGGTCAGCACCCTAGAATGGCTTGACATGGGAAGGACGGCACCCCAGAATGGCCGCATGGGTAGTTCGGCACCCCAGAATGGCCGTACGGATAGATCGGACACCCCAGAATGGTCATATTGGGTAGGTCGGGCACCCCAGAAATGCCTGGCAGTATGTATGTGATATGATTGTATGGTATGTGGTACGATGGGGGAGCTCACTAAGCTTCGTGCTTACAATTTTCAGTTTTGGTTTCAGGTACCTCTTCAGCGAAGGGGAAGGAGCTGGCGCAGTAGTGGCACATCATACACACACACATTGGTTTTCCGCATTATGAGACGTCTTGAGATTGTACTCTAACATTATTATTATTTTCATGTTTTTGGTTTTCAGACACGTGATATCTTCTATGAAATGATATGATCGGATGATGTTTTACTACAAATGTTTTACAAACCACCTATTTTAAATGAAATTTCTGGGCGTGAAAATTGGGTCGTTACAAGTTGGTATTAGAGCCCTAGTTTGAGGGAATCAGACACACCCTCAGGGGTGTCTGAACTCAAATCAAGGGATTAAAAGATTTTATAAGAAAATAGTTTTCTAAAGAGTAAAAAGAAGAGTTTGTTTTAGAAATAACAAGTGTGTGATGTGTGCGACTGGCCGAGCTCAAGTAAGTATTCCCCAAAGTACCCATACAAGTTTATGTTACTTTTACCAGTTTTAGTAGAACAGCATGCTAGAATAGGACTAAGTATCTAGGAGTGATGCCTTAGGTGCCGACTTTATGTGCTTCAACTTATGAGAATTGCATGCTAGAATTGAGTAGACAACAGTAGGATAGCCTATTTAGGTTATGCCTGATAGTATGAGCTTAGCATTGTATGCTAGTGTAGCTCCTTTCATGAGGAATGAGAGTTAGCCATTAGGTGAATACGTCACGTCACATGTGATCAAGGTTGAATAATCTCAGAGTGCTGGATTTGGCCCTATTGCACAGCTCTCATTTGAGTCTAACCGTTGTAGGGACGATTCTTTTACTCGAAGGATTATCTGAGCCTCATCACATGTGATGGTAGTCAGGTAATGGCTAATTGGCATTGCAAGGAGGCCTTCAGCAGCTGAGGACTGGGTTGGGTGGAGTCAGAGGTTTCCTAGGGTAAGCCTAGGATAAGAGTAGTAGAGATCAGCAGTGGTAAAAGTGATCTGGTGGAGTCAAGGCAGTCCTTAAGGAAGGTACGGATAAATGTGGAAGGTAGTATGTGCCCGTACTACTGAAAGCAGAGGATCCGTACTCGAACTGAGGAAAGCTAACACAAGACTAGGGAACTTTTAATAGATGTGATCCCTTTAAGGATATCAGTCTCACTAATAGTTGCCTGTATGTATTACAGAATGGTGGTACTATGTCAGAGGCCAGCAGTTGGCAGTTCTGGAGAGGGATCGGGTTTGGGATCAGGTTCCGAGCCAGCAGATGAGAGGCTACGCGAGTTCATCGCGTCAGAGATCACCAGAGGCATCCTTGAGTCGACACCGATCATTTTCGGGTCAATCAAGGAAGGGATAGTTGAGCTGATGGAGGATCGCCTCAGGGTATTCAGGAGTGACATGGCATTTGGCCAGTCAGGATCTCGCACACTATCCTTTAAGGACTTCAGGGGTAGTGGTGCGCCGGATTTCCATGGGACGAAGGACCCCATTGCTTCGAGATGATGGATTGCGGACATTGAGTCCACACAGCTGACCAGCTTCTGCCTCGAGGTGTCGAAGGTGAGATATGCAGTGGGATGCCTACGAGACCGAGCTAGAGATTGGTGGGAGTCTGTCGGTGACTCGTTGGGAGCCTCGACTGTTGAGGCTATGACTTGGTCGGATTTTGTGACCAGGTTCAGGGAAGAGTTTGCGCCGGCTGTCGAGCTTCAGTAGCTGGCCAGGGAGTTTTTAGATATGAGGCAGACGACGGAGACTGTGGCGGAGATCACCGCCAAGTTCCAGGAGAGGGCATTATTGGTGCCCCAGTAATGCAGAGACGAGGATATGAGGAAGACCCGCTATCATGACATGCTGCGAGCCGACATCCGGGAGCATGTTAGTTTTTCAGCTTGCCCTACCCTGGAGTCGATGATTGCCAGGGCCAGGGAGAGGGAGATTGATCTGGAGCATGTCTGGAAGAGGAAAGTAGAGGAGGGGCAGTCGATTGGGGCTTCGGGGAAGAAGCCCAAAGGATCGGATGGTAGGCCGAAAGGACAGTTAGGACCGGGCCGCTGTAGGAATTGCAGCAGGCCACATGAGGGCGCGTGTAGACTGGGATCGTCGGGCTGCTACAAGTGTGGCAAGATGGGGCATTTCAACAGGGATTGTACTGCCCCTCCATCGGTTATTCAGACTTTTGAGTTGTTGTGTTTCCACTGCAACCAGAGGGGCCACAAGAAGGCCAATTGCCCCGAGTTGACAGCAGCATCAGCGCCAGTGAAGGCGCCAGCTCCAGCGACCCTGCGGATCACTAATGGCCGGCAGGGCAAGGCAGAGGCTCAAGTAGTGAGGAGTCGGGCATTCCAGTTGACTACCGAGGAGGCACCTGCTGCACCCGATGTGCTGACGGGTATGACTCTTATTTATGCTGTTGTGATTTTGATATGTTATGCATGTGCTTTGTTTAGGATCGTTCCATGTGAACGGTATCCCAGTTCAGGTATTGTTTGATTGGGGTGCTAACCGATCGTTTGTTTCTCTTAGCTCAGCAAGATATATTCCGAGTCTTCAGGCATGTTGGACTGCCCTCTAGACGTAGAGATTGCGGATGACCGTTCGGTGCGAGCATCGACGGTGTTCCGAGATTGTGTGGTGAGGTTATTTAAGGAGCGTTATCTAGTGGATTTGGTTCCCAGAACTTTGCGGGGGAATAAGATTATTATCGGTATGGATTGGTTAAGCCACAATGGGGCAGTGATCGACTGCGTGCAACAGTTTGTGTAGATCAGGACCCCAAGTGGGGGAGAGTTGGTGGTTCAGGGCAAGAAGCCACAGAGAGGACCAACCCTATGTTCAGCAGCGAGAGCTAGGCATTACCTGCAGCAGGGTTACGCAGGTTATGTCGCGTATGTTATGGATACCCGGGAGGCAGGTAGAGCGATGATAGGCAAGGTGCCCGTAGTACGAGAGTTCGCGGATGTATTCCTCGAGGAGCTGCCTAGGATACCTCCGGAGCGCCAGGTGGACTTCAGGATCGACCTAGTCCCTGGTGCGGCTCCGATAGCCAAGGCACCCTATCAGTTGGCTCCTCCCGAGCTGTAGGAGTTGTCTACGTAGCTGTAGGAGCTGCTAGACAAGGGATTTATCAGGCCAAGTAGTTCTCCTTGGGGAGCCCTGATTATGTTTGTGAAGAATAAGGATGGGTCGCATCGTATGCGTATAGACTATAGGGAGCTGAATAAGGTAACGGTGAACAACCGTTACCCACTCCCAAGGATTGATGACCTCTTTGACCAGCTATAGGGAGCATCTTGGTTCTCCAAGATTGATCTGCGTTCAAGATATCAACAAACGAGGGTCAGGGAGGAGGATGTGCAGAAGATTGCGTTTCGGACGTGCTATGGCCACTACGAGTTTGTGGTGATGCCCTTCGGGCTCACCAATGCTCCTGCTGCGTTCATGGACCTCATGAACCGCGTGTGTAGACCGATGTTAGACCAGTCAGTGATAGTGTTTATCGATGATATCTTGGTCTATTCCAAGATGCAGGAGGAGCATGAGGAGCACCTGCGAGAGGTGATGGAGACTTTGAGGAGGGAGAGCTTGTATTCCAAGTTCTCCAAATGTGAGTTTTGGTTGCGCGGGGTGCAGTTTCTTGGGCACCTTGTCAACCAGAACAGGATTTCGGTAGACCCGGCCAAGGTGGAGGCCGTGATGAGATGGGAGGTTCCGAAGTCTCCATCTGAGATTCGTAGTTTCCTGGGATTAGCAAGATATTATCGGAGATTCATCTAGGATTTCTACAAGATAGTCGTACCGTTGACCAGGCTAACAAGGAAGGTCGTAGTCTTTCGATGGGGGCCTGAGCAGCAGGCAACGTTCGAGACACTGAGACAGAGATTGTGCGAGGCACCAATCTTAGCCCTGCCAGAGGGCATGGAGGATTTTGTTGTGTACTGTGATGCGTCCATCTTAGGTTTGGGCGCGGTATTGATGCAGAGAGGGCATGTCATCGCCTACGCATCGAGGCAACTGAAGCCTCATGAGGCGAATTACCCGACGCATGACTTGGAGCTGGGGGCTGTTGTGTTTGCCCTCAAGATTTGGCATCATTACCTCTATGGGGTTCGTTGTACCATTTACACCAACCATAAGAGTTTGAGGTACCTCATGGATCAGCCGAATCTAAACATGAGGCAGCGTCGGTGGATGGATATGGTAAAGGATTACGATTGCGAGATCCTTTATAACCTGGGTAAGGCCAATGTGGTGGCCGATGCGCTTAGCCGCAAAGCGACACCGATCACGGGTATCTGCATGCAGATGATAGTGGCGACTCTGCTATTGGAGCTTATTCGGGAGGCCCAGCAGGAGGCCATGAAGGAGGAACATCGGAAGAGTGAGCGCCTAGTGGGTCAGGTTTCCTCCTTCGACTATGAAAGCAGGGGATTATTGACATTACACCGCAGGGTGTGGGTGCCATACCTCGGAGGCGTGCACCAGATCTTAATGGAAGAGGTGCACAAATCCCGATTCTCCATTCATCCCGGGGCGACAAAGATGTATAGAGATCTTCGTCTGGACTATTGGTGTCCCTGCATGAAGAGGGATGTGGCATGGTACGTGGAGCGGTGCTTGACCTGCAGGAAGGTCAAGGCCGAGCATCAGAGACCTCACGGGCAAGATGCAACTGTTGGATATCCCGCTGTGGAAATGGGAGGATATTACAATGGATTTTATCACGAAGCTTCCCATGACCGCGCGGGGTGTGGATTTCATATGGGTCATCGTGGATCGATTGACTAAGAGTGCCCACTTTATCCCGATTCAGGAAAGCATCTCGGCCGAGAAATTGGCCAATATCTATATCAGAGAGGTGGTGGATCGGCACGGAGTGCTAGTTTCCGTGATTTCGGATAGGGATGTGCGGTTCACATCCAGGTTTTGGAAGAAATTCCACCACGAGTTGGGTACTCATCTGCATTTCAGCACTGCCTTTCACCCACATATGGATGGCCAGAGCGAGCGGACCATCCAAACCCTGGAGGACATGCTGCGGGCTTGTGTTTTAGACTTCGGAGGTAGCTGGGATACCTACCTTCCGTTGGCGGAGTTCTCGTATAATAATAGCTATCATGCGAGCATCGACCATCCTCCTTTCGAGATGTTGTATGGGAGGAGGTGTAGGACCCCGATATGCTGGGGCGAGGTTGGCCAGAGGGTCATGGGGAGCACCAAATTAGTGCTCAAGATGACCGAGAATATTCAACAAGTTCGGAGCAGGCTTCAGACTACGTAGAGTCGGCAGAAAAGTTATGCCGGCAAGCACCGTTCAGACTTGGAATTCCAAGTCAGGGATATGGTTCTTCTGAAGGTGTCGCAATGGAAAGGCGTCATCCGATTCATAAAATGAGGCAAGTTGGGCCCAAGGTACATCGGGCCATTCAGGGTTGTAGCCCGGGTGGGCAAGGTGGCGTATAGGATGAATCTGCCAGCCGAACTCAGTCGGATACACAACACTTTCCATGTTTCTCAGCTCCGAAAGTTCCTGGTGGACGACTGAGCAGTTGTACCCTTGGAGGACATTCAGGTTGATGGTAGCCTGAATTACATCGAGTGGCCTGTAGCGATCCTTGACCGGAAGTCGAAGGATCTGAGGAACAAAAGAGTAGAACTCGTGAATAAAGGTGGCAAAAATTGACACGACACGAAACCCGACACGAAATAAACGGCTTTGGGTAAGATATTTCAACCTATTTAAATAAACAGGTTGACACGACACAACACGAAAAATAAACGGGTAAGGTTAGGGTTGAGAATTTTAACTCGAATATGACTCGAATATGACCCGTTTATTTATATGCAAATTTTTTGAATTATTTAAATAAACTAGAAAGATACAAAACCAAAACCATAAGTAAAAGAAAACCTTCAAATTGAGTCATTTTGTAATATTGAAATGACTTAGCCATCTAGATCAAGACTTAATTTCAGTTTTTCCATTCTCTCCCAAACTACCCACTCTCACATCCTCGCGACATTTTCATCCGCCTCCCCAACTCCTACTCTTTTAATTTTATCATATGAACTTGCTATGACTTCATCTATTATGCCTCCAAACTATTAGTTTTATCTCCGCCTACCTAACTACTACTCTTTCAACATGCTCAATCTTTTAACCTCACATGACACGACATATTTCAAGGTATAGCCCTAAACTGAAACCCGACACGAACTCGACACGAAAATAAACGGGTTGACACAACACGACACGTTAATTAAATGGGTCGGGTTAGGGTCAAGCACTTTCAACCCGTTTAGTGTTTCGACACGACACAAACCCGACACAACACGACACGATTTCCACCTCTACTCGTGAAGGTGAAATGGCAGCACCGAAAGGGGTCGGAGTGGACATGGGATCCGGTGGATGAGATGATGGAGCACTACCCCGAGATATTTCAGGATCGTGCAGCAGACTTCGAGGATGAAGTCTAAAATAAGTGGGGGAGATTTGTAGCACCTGGTTCTTGGTACGTATTCTGCTATTAAATTTTCATTTATGTTGCATTTTTAGCCTTGGACTCGGTGAGTTGAAGGACCAACTCGCCGAGTAGAAGCGGGATGAGGCGCGGAGTTTAAGTTGTGGACTCGTCGAGTAGACCCTGTTTGGGTAAAAACCCTAATCTGAGGGTTTGCACCCTATTTAAACACCTTAACTCGGCCTCCTTAGTCCCATTTGCTCCCAGAAGACCCCCATAGCAAACCGTAGCTGTTTTTTAAGCAATCCAAGGCCTTTGGAGTGATTTTTATGCTTTTGTGATCCAAGGAAGGAAGGAAAATCTTGAAGGATCAAGAGGAGGCTAGAAGGATTTGGTCTTGAGCATCATTTGCTGACTTCAGAAGGTATAAAGTCTATACCTTGCTTGCTCTTTTGATAGTTTCCATTTTGGGGAGTTTTAGGGCTTTTCTAAGCCATTTTGGTCACCAACCATGATTGTAAGCATGGTTTGAGGGTGATGTTTCGGATCTAGGTCCTTTGAGGGGTTATAAGGCAGAAAGGAGTGGCTTTTGCACTCAAGGAAGGCCCCATGCATTGTGAGAGCTTGTTTTTGGACCTTTTGAGCTTAAAGTCCCATGCAAGCACCTAAAGGTTGTAACTTTACGTGCTAGATCGATTGTTGAAGCGTAGATCTACATTTTGATCAAGTGTTGTACATCAGAAAGCTAAGATTCAGTGAGTGGTTGTGACCAACTCGGTGAGTCCAAGGTTCTGTCCTATATCAGTTGAGGGTCATAAGGACCTAGTTGAGTGTGGAAAGGTTTTAAGCGGTCCCCAAGGGTGACCCAACGTTCTGGACTAAGCCATTGTTCTGGAAATTCTTGGTACTCGGCGAGTGCATAATCAAACTCGGCGAGTCCAAGCCAATCTTCTTAAGGATGAAGATGGACTCGACGAGTTGTACATACAACTCGATGAGTCAAGGGCAGGACCTGAGTATCAGTTGAGAATGAACTCGACGAGTTGTCCATACAAGTCGGTGAGTCGGATGAGGACTCAGTCGATGTTCATTTAGAAGGAAAACTCGTCCAGTCATCGTCTAGCTTGACGAGTAGCGACAGATTTGAGGTCTAATGGAAGGATAGGGAGTCGGCAAGTTGGCTAGCCAACTCAGCGAGTCAGGTCAAGTAGAAGTTGACTTTGACTTTGACTTGGTCATGGGGTAAAAGGGTCATTTTACCCTAAGAGTAGATGTCAGTTTCTGACTAATTGTTTTGTGGGAATTTTAGCCGGAGGATTTCCGGAGCAGCAGCAACAGCAGTCAGAGGATTCCCGCACGGTTCAGCAGCGACTACGAGGTGAGTTAACTTCCAGTAGCGGTGGGTCTAAGGCCACAATGCCGACCCACCAGTAGGAGATGTATGATAGATGATTGTCTTTGTGATATCATCTAGGTTTGCTACTACCTGATATGTTATATGCTAGCATGATATGTTGTATGTGATAGTAGTAGAGTTTGGTTGTTAGGACCGAAGGGTAGTCAGACACCCCAGATACGTATGACAGTATGTGATGATATGTTTGCATGCTAGCTGTTATGTTATATGCAATAGAGGTAGTAGGAGGGGACCAGTCCCCTAGTTCGGTTGTTAGGACCGAAGGGTAGTTCAGGAACCCCATATATGTCATATAATATGTTTGTGTTATGTTATATGTGATAGTAGTAGTAGGGGTGAAATAGTCCCCGAGGTTCGGTTGTTAGGACCGAAGGGTAGTCAGCACCCCAGAATGGCTCGACATGGGTAGGTCAGCGCCCCAGAATGGCTTGACATGGGAAGGACGACACCCCAGAATGGCCGCATGGGTAGGTCGGCACCCCATAATGGCCATACGGGTAGGTCGACACCCCAGAATTCCCGTACTGTGTAGGTCGGGTACCCCAGAAATGCCTAGAAGTATGTATGTGATATGATTGTATGGTATGTGGTACGATAGGGGAACTCACTAAGCTTCGTGCTTACAATTTTCAGTTTTGGTTTTAGGTACCTCTTTAGAGAAGGGGAAGGAGCTGGCGTGGTAGCGGCACATCATACATACACATTGGTTTTCCGCATTATGAGATGTCCTGGGATTGTACTCTAACATTATTATTATTTTCATGTTTTGGGTTTTCAGACACGTGATATGTTTTATGAAATGATATGATCGGATGATGTTTTACTACAAATGTTTTACAAACCACCTATTTTAAATGAAATTTTTGGGCGTGAAAATTGGGTCGTTACATGCGGCAAGACGCACGAGGGAGGGTGCAAGTTGGGATCGTGAGGCTACTATAAGTGCGGCACGATGGCGGATTTCAACAGGGATTGTACCGCCCCTGCACCTATGATACATACGTCAGAGTTGCTGTGTTTCCACTGCAACCAGAGGGGCCACAAGAAGCCCAATTGCCCCCAGTTGGCAGCAGCATCGCGAGTGAAGCCGCCAACTCCAGCGACTCTGTAGATTACTGATGGCTAACAGGGTAAGGCGGAGGCTCCAGTGGTGAGGAGCCGGGCATTTCAGCTGACTACCGAGGAGGCACGTGCCATACCCACTAGCATAGTGAGAAAATTCACCTGAATCGAAGAACTCTAAAACACTGCGATACGATCCCTTTTTGCACTCCCTACACCCGCAAATTGTCACACCCCAAAACCAAGGATGGCAGAAACATCCGGGGGTGGAGGACTTCATGTAAAGTATCACAAAAACGAGTATAATAGTGCTCAAAGTAAATACTACCATCATAAGTATAGTTGAAAAGGTTACACCATAGTATATGTTTACATGTTTCAAAATCAATTACATTTTGATGACAAAATAAACTATTTGACGATTTAACGTCCCATCCTCAAAGTGTTGATGTTTTCCTGTTTCACTGATTTCCTGAGAATACAAGTAGTTTTGAAAAGTGTCAACAATTAAGTTGGTGAGTTCATAAGAGTTTTGTATGAGAAGGAAACCGTTTTCCTTGAAAATGCGACAAAGTATGTTTCCAGAAAATCCAATATTTTCTTAATTAAGTGTGAAATGAAAACTCCTATGTTATGCGATGATGAACCCTAGAAATACATGTAGGTTCCTTTTATAATCACCCAACGTATATAAGTTATATAAATTTAAATTAAATAAACCGTTGAATATAGTCTGTCCTAGGTCCACAACCAAACAAGGAACAGGAGATAAAGCGGGCCCACCACTTCTGAGTCGATTGGAACTGGATTCTTATATAACTCTAGCATATACACTTAGCAATTATAGCTGAAGCCTAACAATTCTAGACGTAATGTAGTTTTAATAGAAAAATGTTTCCAAGGAAAATCCGATATTTTCCTTAAAGGATGAGTCGTAAGTTTCTATATTAATAAATAATGCATCCTAGAATTTCCTATAGTCTCCTTCTATAATTTCTAAGTGTATATAAGTTATATAAAATTTATGTTAAATAGACTGTTGAATGTAATGGGTGTTCCCTAGGCCCACAACCAAACAAGGAACATGAAATAAAGCAGACCCACCAATTCTAAGTCGATCATGACTAAATTCTATATAACTCTAGCATATACACTTAGTAATTATCGCTGAAAACTAACAATTCTAGATAGAATGTAGTCTTAAAAACCAAAGAATGAGACTATGCTTATCATAATTCATCAAGTAGTGGTAGTGGACATAAACTATACATATCATAATTCACCAAATAATGGTAGTGGTAGTGATCATTAATTATGCATATTATAGTTTATCAAATAGTGGTAGTGGTTATAAACTATACATATCATAATTCACCAAATAGTGGTAGTGATAGTGATCATGAATTATGCAATTATAGTTTATCAGATAGTGGTAGTGGTAGTGAACATAAACTATACATATCATAATCCACAAAATAGTGGTAGCGATATTGAACATGAATTATGTATATTATAGTTTATCAAATAGTAGCAGTGGTAGTGAACATAAACTATACCTATTATAGTTCTAGCATGTTTGTTTGTGATGAATAAGGTGATGGGTTTTAGCCATAAGAACATCCTATGTGCTCATACAAACCCTAATGCTTGGATCTAGGTTTCTCTATTGTACATGCAATTCATTCAAGACTATAAACCCTAATTCTAGTATATGATAATCGATATTAACATAATAATGGGTTTAAGATATTACCTTGATTGTTATGTAGCAATAACAATCTCAAATCCTCCTTGTAATGACTTTAGAAAGCTTAGAGTCACAAATGTCACTCCTCTAATGGTTTACAAACACCAAGAGCAAGAGGATGAAGAACAAGGAGAGTGGAAGCTGCCCAAAATCATCCAAAACCCTAGAGGATCTCTTCTCCATGGTTTTGGGGCTTAAGGTGCTATTTATACATGTAGGCTATTAGGGTTTTAAACTAGGAAACCCTAATCTGACTGCTTAAGCCCTAAGCATCCCATGGATTCCTTTCTTAAAGGCCTTGGACGATTTCTAATGGGTTTCCCCATAGAATTCATCCAACCTTATATAATAAGGTAATCCATAGCCCAATTGCAATTATCTTATAATTACAATTCCAGTCCCTTAAGTTTAATTAATCTCTTTTAGCCACAAAACTAATTATCAATTGATTCTTGACAAATATTAATTAAACAATATGATTTCTCCTTTAATATATTATTCTCATAATATATTAATAAATCATAATTAATCCTCTCTCTCCATAATTCATCCTATCAAGTTGCTTTGGTGAAGGCAACCCAAAAGGACCATGCACCATCGGGTCAAGTTCCTACCAACATAGTTATTGACTTAGACACTAATCCAACATAAGGACCCTTTCCTATGTAAGTCGAATGTATAGCAAAAATATAACTATGTGTTATCATGCCTTATTTTTATACTAATGGTAATAATGGAGGATTCTTACAATTCAATGAGTATTTTCTGTTATATAATTATACCACAACAAGAAACACATGTAAAATATGAAATCTTCAAAGATTAACACTTTGCTCAACAAGTTACATAGTGTGATGAAAGTTAGAAGTTCTTATCTAGATTTTTACCTTTCTACACTGTTTTAGAAAAATCATACGAAGTGAAAAACTGATTCCGTAAATTCTGATAGTCCACAAAATGTGTCTAGTTTATTCATGATTTTTACAAATCTTTAACTTGTGTTAAAATGTTCATATTCACAGACTGGTCAAAATTCATTTCTGAAATGAAAGGCAGTTTTGTAAAAATCACCATAAATCATAGAAAAATCGTATGGAGATGTGCAAGTAGTAATTTTAAAGGTATGAAAATGAACTATCTTCATATTAAACAGTTTTGAATGATATTAAGATTAAGGTAGTGAAAAAGTTCTGTGAATAAGACTCAACTTTTCTGATGAAATCTATTGTTTGAGTTTAGTTAAGTTTTTGGTGTTTTAACTTGTATTCCCCCCCCCCCCCCCAATTAAAACTTAAGAAAAACATGAAAAGATATGGGTATGAACTCACCTTGTTTGATTTCAGTAGATGGATGATGGAGAAAGGTAGTGTTCAACTCAAGAACACTAAGAAGATGCCCGGAAGGTTCTAAGATCTAACATGAATGTGATGATGTTTGCGTAAAACATCTATGATTTGAATAGAAGGAAGTGAAATAATTATATGGAGGATGAATATTCTTACCAAAAGTGGAAGAAAAGCTTGGAAGAAGGCCCTTAAATCTCGAATTTTAGTGAGAGAATTGAGAGAGAAAATGTGTTTGATCTTTGATGGAAGAATGAGAAAATGAGAGAGAGTGTTAGGAGAGAGGATAGATTTCAGCCTTAAAAAAGGAATGGGGTTGGGAAATGATGGGAAAAGGACCATGAATGACCAGGTATGGTGGGGGTGTGGGCTGGTCATGGAGTGGGTGTGGGTGGTTGCTCGTGTCATAAACAGAAGTAAAGTCAACACTCCACCTCAAGTACTTCACCCACTCTTCTTGGATAAGATTTACACTAGAAAGCGTGATTATTCATGAAGTAAGGGGTTTTATATGTTAAAATATGATTTTGGGTGAAAACCAAACGTTAAAATAATTAAAATCGGGCTTAGAACGCAAAACTAGTCGAAAACCGGGAAGAAAAAGGCTTCCTGCGAAGTTGCTCGGATAGGGCCGAAGTTCGGTCCCCCAGCAGCAAGGACCGAAGGCGAACGCAGGGAGGAAGCGAAGGCAAAGTTCGGGTTTGGGTCAGCAGCTTTAGGTTCGGTTCTCAACAGGCTTCAGGTTCGATTCAAGCCACTTCGGTTCATCAGGCTCGGTTCAGTTCTTCATGGTTTCGGTCCGAGAGGCTTCGCTTCCTAAAGGGAGGCTTCGGTATATTAAGGTTGTTTTACCAAATATTACCCCGTTTCAAGCGGTTTTTGACTCGGTTAAGGGTCGGGATGACCCGAAATATTATAAAAAGTTAAAGGAACTTTTGAGAGAGATTTGGGAGAGATTTGACATTCTTGGAGAGATTTCTCATATAGAGAGAGATTTGGGAGAGATTTCACATTCTTGGAGAGATTTCGCCTACTTAGAGAGCTTTGGGAGAGTTAGAGTGAAAGAGATTGGGAGAGACTTCTTTTGTGACCTTTTTGAGTGTTTGGCTCTGTAACGCAAGGTTTGTAAACCTCGTTAAGTCTTGTTATGATTGTTATATGCCCCCGAGGGTTAAGGAATAATGTTTTATCGAGTAGAGTCATCACTTACCCTGATTAGGGTTTAGAATTTCCGAACACATGAAAACTCTAGGTGATAATTTATATGAGGATTGCGAGTTGTACAATAAGAAACATAATGGAAACCCTAATGTACAAGGGTTAGATGAGTTGACCAGTTTGACTCGTTGACTTTAGTTGACTTTGACTTGGCCAAAAATTGATGGCTGTCACACAAATCCACTAACACCAGAACCAAAAGAAATCTTAATTAATAGCCCAAAACCCTCAAGTTTGACCCAAGGTCAAACTTAGTCAAAAGTCAATGGTCAATGGATGTGAAAGTTAACAAGTCAACTTCAGGATGAGTACGCCTAGTGTACTCAAATCGTACACATGGCATACTCACCATCCAGAATCGAGAGCCCATACGAGTACGCGTAGCATACTCAAAGGTATACCCAACGTACTCAGTTAGATGCCACTTTTCGAGTAAGTGCTTAATCTCTTAATCCCTTTCATCCAACACTTATATGTAGTCCCACAACATCATTCTAAGTCATAAATTTTCCACTTTTATGACTTTCCATGTCTAGAAAAGGTCCAAAGCCAAAACCTTAACTTATTAATCCATTAAGACATCATGATACTTTCATGGAAGGAATAAAAGGATCAAGATCACATTTTTATGGATCCTAATAGCTCCATACTGGATACAGTTTCCAACTTTATCCATTAGAAAGGCCCAAACCACCAAGATCTAGCCTTTAAATATCATAGGGACAAAAAGTGCATCCTTTTCAACTTAATCCATTAAGTCCAAGTCTCCAACCTTCAGATCAGAATCACAATGATGTTTATATGGATAAATTTTCCAAATTTATCCATAAAAAGGTCACAAAAATTCAAGATCTAAATTTACGCACTAAATGACCAAAATCTCATAACATAAAAAACTAACTAGATCTAACAAATGCATCATTAAGATTCAAAGTTTATACCTATATAAGAGAGATCAAGGTGAAAAAGGTCCGGATCTACAAGCTCCAATGCAACCAATACATCTCCAAGGAGTTCCTTCTTCTCCAAGGTGCACCATGCACACTCCAAAGCACTAAAAAAAACACATTTTTTTAGCTCACAAGGCTCAAACTAGGGTTAGAGTTTCATGAAAGAGTGTTGGAGAGGTGGAGGCTGAGAATAGAATGGGTTTGGGGAAATTAAGCGCTTAAATAGGGCTCAAACCACGAAAATATGGTTTGAGCACTGATCACGTACGTCCAGCTTACTGTTGGTACGCCCAACATACTTAGGGATGCCCTAGTATGCCTAGCTTACGCGGTGTAACCCAAAATCATCCAAAACGGTCATAACTTCTTCGTTTCAACTCTGACTTCGACGACTTTTATATCGACGTAAAGGTATTGAGGAGCTCTACAACCTTATCTAATTGTTTTTACTTAAAACACATCAAATTAAAATCCATAATTCATAAAAGAAGTATGAATAACTTGCTCTTAGGTTCATGACCCCGAATTATGAAACGACTCGAAACGGAGTGTTACAAAAACCCTCATCCATATGAGAAATGTGGTGGCTCTACAGTTTTAGAAAATCAAAAGGGTGGAAACACTAGGAGATCCGAAATCCCGAAGCCTATTGATACTTGCTCCTAGGGTCACGACCCCGAATTGTGAAACCACTCAAAACAGAGTGTTACAAAAACCCTCATCCATATGAGAAACGTGGTGGCTCTACGAAAGCCCGAACTCTTGGATCACACATTATGAAACGAATCGAAACAGTATCAATAACTACTTTTGCCATTTTCCTCTTTGACACAAAATCACAAACCGAACTCTTGGATCACACAATATACATTACCCACATCGGAATGGGTCTAAACCTCTCTTTCGAAAGCCTGAAGCCTGTTGATACTTGCTCTTAGGGTCACGACCCCGAATTCTGAAACGACTCGAAACAAAGTGTTACAAAAACTCTCATCCATATGAGAAACGTGGTGGATCTACGGTTTTAGAAAATCAAAAGGGTGGAAACACTAGGAGATCTAAAAACGATGAAGAAGGTGGTGGTGGCAGTTGGAAATCCTCGTCGTTGAAAGACAATGGGCAACACCGATGAAGGAGGCTTGGGTAGGTGATGATGTCGGTGAGGTTTCTTCCGTGGCAAATCCCATTTTCCGCTTTCCATGGTAGATATCGTTTTTCCGAAGTCCGCCCTACGCTTTTCTTCCATGATAGGTGGTGGTGTCCAACATGTGTGACAAGTGGTTGTATCCGACAAGTGGTGGTGTCTAACAACAGCGGTGGTAGTCCTGTGATGGCAATGGTCCAAGAGAGAGAGAGAGAGAGAGAGAGAGAGGGAGGGAGAGAGAGAAAGAGAGAGAGTTAGAGAGAGAGAGAGAGAGAGAGTTGGGATAAATTTCTCTAAGAGTAAGCCGTAAGGGGTGCTGGTAGAGGAGGGGTGGGTTGGGTATGATTATTGTTGGATTTTTAATTAAAATAAATAGAAATTAATTAAAAGAATTTAAAAATGAATTATCTAAGGGAAAATTCATCATTTTAAGTTAGGAATGGACCAAACCACAAAAAATGCTAACCATGGGGACTAAAACCACATAAGGTATTCAAAATTGAACCAATGATGCACTACCAAATTTTTTTGGACCAAAACCACATAATTTTGACAAACATAAACCATGGATCAACAATATAACTTGTTATTTAATTATGTAAATATTTTTTTGTTGCCCTTAAATAATTATATTTTTGAATAATATTTTTTTTCTTATAATTTTTTACATAGAAATGATCAAAATAGGTTGTATATTGTTAGTTTTTTAAAACATATCACCTCTAAATTTGTTTTAACTCCAATCTATACATCAAATTAAAATTTGAAGAACACATTTGGGTTTGCTCAAGATAACGAGCTGTAGGAATGTGTGTGCATTTTGATTAGTCTCTAAACATTTTAAAAGTATTGATTCTAAGCTTAATTGTTGTTTGTCAAAAAATATATAACATCTATACCATGATATTTTAGATACTACATACTTATATATTATAGATTTGTAAAGAAGAAATTTATAACTATGCAAACTCAAATTACATAAAACCTTATTAAAATTAAATATTATGTCAGATAACATGTGTAACATCCCGAGATTTTGGAGGTGTTTCCGAACCCTCCGCTATCATTACCTTGTCATTATAGTCCTTGGGGTTGGAAGTGTAGAGTCAAGATAAGTTTAAGGGCCAAAGTTGCAACATTTGGGCCTAGAAGCAGTACGTTGTGCGTACATAAGCGTACGCTAAGTGTATTAAGGTCCGCCTTAGTACGCTGGGCGTACGAATGTCAGGATGAAACCCTAATATTTAGGGTTTAGAGGCTATATAAACATCCTTATGGCTCATTTTCTCTCATCATTCTCAGTATCCATCTTTCAAAAACACACCAAACCCTAGCCTTGTGTGTGAGTGTGAGTTAGTGTGTGTTTTGAAGGTATTAAAGGTGAAGTCATTGCACCAAGTATTTGGAGAAGGAAGGCCAGCTTGTAGATCTAAAGTTCTCTTGTGCTTTAGGAATTCCAGAAGGTAAAAAGCTTCTAGCTTGGCAACTATTTTGAGTAGATCTTGTGTTATTTAGGTTCTTGGCACATTTCTTGTCCCAAAAAACCCTAATATGGTGCATGATGCTTCTTGGCCATAATAAGCTGTCCTTCCAGACCCTAAAAAGGGTCCTAAGTGATAAAAATGAGGTCCCATTAGCTGAATGTGTCCCATGCATGGAATAAGAAGGTCTAAATGGATTAAAACCAAGTATTAAGAGCTTTATGGACATCAAAACTGATAGACTTCGTAAATTTATGGGTCCTAGGCACGTTAGGCCTCTGGATCTGAAGTTTCAGATTAAGTGCTTAATCTAATAAGCAGTTAATAAGATTTTGGAAAGACACTGCATACGCCCAGCGTAAATCCAATATGCTCAGCATACTAGGTCAACCACCCCGATTGTGGTTAACATCTGAGCAAGTACGCCCCGTGTACCAGAGGAGTACGCCCCACGTACGTCCTCTATTGGGCCTTGACATTTGGGCTTAGAGTTTTGGACTGTTTATGGGCTATTTGGGTTTGGGCCTTTACTGGACTTCATGAATATAATGTTTGGGCCAAGTTTTGATAATGTATCTTGGGATTAGGCCCAATTAGGGAGTTGGGCCCAATTTGGTAAATTGGGCCAATAATGGGCTTTATAAATGGACTTTCAAGTTACAAACTTGGTATTGGGTTTTGGCCCAATAAAGAGGATGGATTTAATAAGTGGTGTGGACACTTAGTCAAGAAGGTTATTTTGGGTATTAACTTAGTATTTATTATGTGATAGTTCAGGATTCCCGGTGAGACAGCAGTCAAAGATTTGCAGTATTTCAGCACTACTTGAAAGGTGAGTTATCCTCACTATACTAAGGGGTCTAAGGCACCAAGGCCGGCCCATTAGATATGATATCCTAGCAATTGGTAGTATGTTGAGTATGAGCTAGTATTGCAAGTTAGTTGCTATGCCAGTTAGGTAGAACTGTAGGACTACCTGTAGTATTATGTGATTATCTGTATGTGTATTAGTTGTGTTATATATCGACATATTATGTGGGATGGGTTGAGGTGAAACTGCTCCATGCGGTAACCAACAAACCCGGGAGCATTCCAGATACGAGCTAAGGGAGACTCATACTGTGGGCTTAAGAGCATTCCAGATACGAGCTGAGGGAGACTCGTACTATCTGCTCGATGGCAATCCAGATGTTAGTTGTGGGTCTGGAAGGGAATCCAGACGAACATTATGGGCCCAGGGGTAATACAATCTATAAATTTGTGGATGCAGTACATGCTGTTATTTGTATATGTGTTATGTGTAGTGTATCGGTATTTTGGGGGAAATTACTAAGCTTTCGAGATTACAGTTTCAATTTATTGTTTCAGGTACATCAGGGGATCGCGGCAAGACAAAAGCGTGATCGTACAACTCCTCATGTTTTGTTTATGTTTCTGGGAAAACTCTGATATTATAGATTTTGAAAACAAGTTTGTAATGATTTAATGATTTTGAAATGTTTTTAAAAGTTCAAATTTGGCATGATTTTTTATAGGTGTTACAAGTTGGTATCAGAGCCTTGGTTTGAGTGAATTGGAGGAACATTTGTGTGAATCCAGTCTCAAACCAAGAAAGGATTTTCAAAATAATTTTAAAATGGTTTTCAAAATGTTAAAAGGATGATGCAGGATGTACGATCAGTCGGAGCCAGTAAGCATACTGCAAAACACCATACAGTTATAGGATGTGATGATATGTTAGAACAACATGCTAGTACTAGGCTAGGGATCTTCAGGAATTGCATGATAGAATTTCCTGATTACATGATACGTGCTAGCCTAGGGTTTTCCTTATATGAGATTTGATGGGTTTTGAGCATTCTAACACTTCCTAAGTGAACATGCAACCCTAATAACCTTGGATCTATGTTTGTCTAATAATCATGTAAAGTTGAATTCCTAGGTTATATTCCTATCTAGCATACATGGGGAACAAGTTTTAACTTATAAATGATAGAATAACTTACCTTGTTGTTGGTTATGATCCTTGAAACCTTATGAGCCTAGCACCCCAAGTGTGCTGCCTCAAATGCTTCACACAACACAAAATGCTTTTAAAATGACTTTAGAGAGAATACACACTTCTAAAATCGACCTAGCCCTCTTGTTTCTTATGTTTAGCCGATTTTGGTGGAGAATGGGTTTCTTATATAGTGTTGACACATCTAGCGTTACACCATGTAAACCTTAATGTGTCATGACTCTTCATTTCCGTGACCCATGGGTTTGTAACTCCCATGGAGCATCCTATAGGTTTAACCCAACTTGATAATCCATGGAGCCTCTTAGACCATTATACAAGTTATGGATGATTTACATAATCAACCCATATATTTAATTAGTTATCTTTTGATCACTTAATTAATTCCAAATTAATTCTTGATCAATACTAATTAAATAATACTATTAGTATATTAGAACTTATAATATATTAATAAACCACAAGTGTTATTTCTCTTATTTAGTCTATCCAATTGCATGGTGCCATGTAACCCAAATGGACCATGCCGGGTCGGGTCAAGTACATACCAGAAATAGCTATGGACTTAGACACCTTATCCAACAGTCTCCCACTTGGATAAGTCTAATAAATATAACTGCAAGTATGACTTCAGGAACCGATCGACAATCGTAGCTCTTTCAAGGTCTCTCGGAACTGAGAAGATGATGATATGCCATTTAAGATAACTGATCATATAATCCTCTATTCTAGATATCAGCCGGACAAATACATGTAACAATGTCTTACTTATTGTCCAGCAGTTTGTTTCCCGATTTCCGATTTGTTGACAAAGAACTTAATTGAACACATCAACTTAGTTCTGACCGGGCCCGGTACATAGGTCAAAACAAAATCATCGAGGGGCCCAGATATCAGCTTCTAATCCAAGAAGGAACATATAAACTTCGACTCATATGTTTGTTCTACTACTCATTGAATTATACACAAAAGCACGTTTTATAACATCGAGTTACCAATACGTTTACGTACAATCAATGCATAACCAACTCATAAGTAACAAATCATATCTCTAGGTTTGAAGACTTATATGATATTACCATCTCACGATCACTCAAGATAAATTCTATGAAGTGATTCCAGTGAGCATGGGTTGAGTCCAATGCTCAGAACTTATGAGCACTCATGATTGTTGTAGCCATGTCCAACACCTTAGACCTCTGCAACCAATCATGACAGTCTTGATTCATACCTACTTCCGACATGACCGACTGTGGAGGTTCGAATAATATGATATACCAAACATAATTATTCTGGAAGTCAAAACATGCAAAATAAATATAGTAAACGATCGACAAGATATAGCAACACTTTACTCATAAATAAAACATCTTTTATTCATCATCTAATGTGAATTACACTTTACAAATTTCGAGGTTATCTAACTACTAAATCTAATATAATCCTTCAGCCCTATGCTCCGAGCATGCTGAAGATGTTTAACTCGAGTCAGTCCCTTCGTGAGGGGATCTACTGGATTCTCATCTGATGATACTCTCTTTGCCACGAGGAGTGCTTCTTCTATTCGATGTCTTATGAAATGGTATTTTATGTCGATGTGTCTGGATCTCCCGTGATCCCTTGGTTCCTTGGCTAAGGCAACAACACTTTCACTATCACAGAAAATTTCCATTAGCTCTTTAATAGCTGGTACAACTCCAAGGTCTCCAATGAAGTTCTTCAGCCATATCGCCTCCTTTGCTGCCTTGCTCGCTGCTATATACTCTGACTCACAAGTGGAATCAGCCACTGTCTCTTGCTTGCAACTCTTCCAAGAAATTGCTCCTCTGTTTAAGGTAAAGACCCAGCCTGACTGAGAGCGGAAATTATCCCTATCAGTCTGGAAGCTAGCATCAGTATACCCTACAACTCTTAAGTCATCACTCCTACCGAGGGTAAGAACCCAATCCTTAGTCCTCCGTAGGTACCTAAGGATATTCTTTACCGTAGTCCAGTATACCTTGCCAGGGTTCCCCTGATACCTGCTAACCATGCTCAAGGCAAAGGCTACATTAGGTAGAGTACACTCCATAGCATACATGATCGATCCTACAGCCGAAGCATAAGGTATTCGACTCATTTTGTGCTATCTCAACCTCACTACTAGGGCTTTGTGTCTTACTCAATCTGGCATTACTCTGGATGGGTAACTCTCCTTTCTTGGAGTCCTACATGTTGAATCTCTTCAGTACCTTATCCAAGTAGGTACTCTGACTAAGTCCAAGTAGTCTTTTACTCCGGTCTCTCAAGATCCTTATCCCTAGAATATAGGCAGCTTCTCCTAGGTCCTTCATAGAGAAACACTTCCCAAGCCAGGACTTAACTTCCTACAGAGTTGGGAGGTCATTTTCTATGAGTAGTATTTCATCCACATACAATACCAAAAAGCTAACTATACTCCCACTAGCCTTGACATATACACAAGATTCACCTTCACTCCTAGAAAAGCCAAATTCCTTAACTTTCTCATCAAAGCAAAGATTCCATCTGCGAGGTGCTTGCTTTAATCCATAAATGGATTTCTCAAGCTTACACAGTCTATTAGGGTACTCTGTATTGACAAAACCCTTTGGCTAACTCATGTAAACATCGTCAGCCAAAGTTCCATTAAGGAAAGCGGTTTTGACGTCCATTTGCCATATTTCATAGTCATGAAATGCAGCTATGGCTAACATAACCCTAATAGACTTAATCTTGGCCACTGGAGAAAAGGTCTCATCATAATCAACTCCCGGAGTTTGCAAGAAACCACTTGCAACCAGTCGTGCCTTATAAGTGTGTACATTACCATCCATGTTTGTCTTGTTCTTGAATATCCATTTGCACCCTACAATCTTACGACTTGGTACATTCTCAACCAAGTTCCAAACTTGATTGTCATTGTTGAGAGAAAAACTTTGAGACACACTTGAACAAAATGGTTAGAACAAGTATATAGCGGAATACTTAATCTCGAAGGATTTGTTAGCTCAACAATAATATTAATAGTTAGAAGTTAGTGACTTAGATGCGGAAAGTAAAGTAATGTAAATGACAACAATTGTTATATCAAGAATACACATAAGTTGGTTCATAACTTGGAATGCATTGAAACCAAGATTAGTTAGTGAGATCAAACTTAGTGAATAAGTCACATGGACTTGCTCCGAAGAGAGAATATGATTAGATATGATAGTAAGAAGTGAGATAGGAGAGAAATTCTGAGATATGTAGTAAAGATATTTGAAGATGCGTATTTGATTCAGAACAAGTGAGCTCTATTTATAGAGACTCAAACATTACAAAAGATAACTTCTAGAAGTTGCCATTAAATGCATACTGGAAAATAGAAAGCGTAAAGAAAAGATAAAATAGACTAAGTACGAAAGCTTTTTGTCTTCTGACTTCAGATAACCGCGGTAGAAGCTTTCATTGCGGTAGTAAGTTGGCTTCGGTTCCAGGAAAGTTCAAGAGGGTAACTTTCAGTGTTATAAAAATTTCCCCCTGAGTGACCTCTTTAACTTTTATCACTTATCAAGACGAAGATGTTTGATTAGGATCCACCAAAACTTCCTGACACTTTCTAACCAAATGAACCTCCTTAGAATTTCTAACTTTACTTCATGAGTGGTATATTTTGACTTTTCAACTGCGGTCCGATAGATGTCAAGCTGCTTCTTTGTTAGATGATGTATAGAAGAGGTAGGGATGAAATATTTGATATTATCAGTTTTTATTTTGAAGATGACACCGAGTTCAGGGAAGTTGGATGCACCTAAGGGTCTTTCTTCAAAGCCTTTGGAGGGCATCGGTGTTGGATCAAGTGGAGGTAATTCATGCTTCTTCGCAATGGTGGGACAGATATCTGCAACGATTTTAGCAAAATCGTATACAGTATCCATCAGAAAAATGTTGACTCTATCAAGTGCAATTTGCATCTTCGGATACTTCTCAGCCTTGCCCTGGAACACTCTTGCAATGAGGAAAATCTCCTCCAGATTCATGCAAGGAAAATCAGCTTGGTTCCAGACACAATCTTTTTCCCTTTGGGTTAGAGTGTACTGGAAAAACTCTGCCTTTATAAATTTTCTTACTCTGTAGTTCACAACTGCGGATGGTCGATTGTTTGACCATATGTGCTCAAAGGAAGAGGCATGCTTTGCATAGAATTGAGAAAGTCTCTCAAATTCCATAGGCAATCGTTTGGCATCTGGAAGGCTTTGATCAAATGGCTCAAATACAGTGAAGTATTTGGCATTGGGTGAGATGGGGATATCCCACTAACCATCAGTAGGAGGCTGAACATATGTAAGATGAGGAACGTAATCTTCATCTAGTAGTCTTCGGTGGGGATTAACCCTAGAATTGATAAGAGTTTCATCCATGACTGTGTGAAATCCAAATAGCCTCCAAATCTCTTCACCAAGTTTGGCTGCCCTCCAGTCTTTCTTCCTTTGGATGGTGGTGGGAGAATCTGTTGAACTTGGAGATGACATATGTTCCTCAAGATGTTTGAAGTGTGGGGGAGTTTTAGGTTTCTCCGGAATGTGAGGCGCAATGTGAGATGATGGTTCCGGTGAGGGAACTTTGCCAGTGATGATGGGGGGGGGGGGGTTGATGTGGTGAAATTGATTGCTGAGATTGATGAACGTGATCTGATTGATGAGATTGATGGGCATGATCTTTTTCACTTTCCCCTCTTGAGGAAGTCCAAACAAGAGCTTCCTCAAGCCATGTCCGAAGGCCATCAATTTTGGAGAAGGCCTCCTGAAATTGAGCCTTGATAGCGTCTGTGAGTTGTTGATTGGTTGGAGAGGAGGATTTGAACAGCATGCGATGAATCTCCTTGGTGAGTTGAAGGATTTCAAGTCCATGAAAGTTGGTTGTTAAGGATCGTTGAAGGCGGTTGATGGTAGAGTGAAGAACCGAGATGGTAGACTCATAAGCAGTATGAGTTTCATCTATTAACTTTTGAGACTCAGAGGCTTGATCTTTGATAGTGGTTTGAAGATCATTTTTGATTACGGTGACTTCTGAGATAAGACGTTCAGTGGCTTCCATGAAATCTTTGTGGTCTGCTTTTCGATTGTTGTCGAGGGACCGGATTCCCATTTTGACTTTTAAAGATATGCGCTCCGCAGCCAGTCATTCTCTTGCTTATAGTCTTTGAATCCTTTCTATCAATGATTGTGGTCCAGGAACATCCTCTGGTTGCGGTTGAGTTGGCTTGACCGCAGCTAGGATTTGATCGACTTTGGCGTGGAGTGATAGAAACTCTTTTCTTGTGATTGCGTTCTACTTCTTCTTTTTGGGCTTGGAGGTGGAGTGGTGAGAACCACTTGATTCTTCACCTTCATCGAACATCATTAGATCGTCGTCAGAAGGAGAGGGTTTGTTTACCTCTTGTACATCATCATCATCAAGACCGAAGGTAGGAGCTAAGCTGATTGCGATCTCAGGACCTTCATCTTGTGATGTTTCAAGAACCGTAGTGGGAGGAACTTGGGAGGTATGTTGGGCTGTAGATGCTGCTTGAGCTTTGAGGAGTGAATCGGCCATCTGAGACATCCAGTCTTGAATATGAAGAATTCCTGCTACAGTATAAGCATTGTTGATTGCATTAGCCCAATACTTAGCAATCATCTGAAGTTCTCGTTCCTTATGTTGTTGCTGTGTGATTTGTTGATCCTTTCAGGCTTAGAATGCCCTTCGAAAGGCAGCATATTTCTTGATTTCGGCATCAATAGTTGGTTGATACCGACTCCATGAATCACTTGAATCATCTCCGTCAATTCTTTGAGTGCGCACCAAGGTGTCCCTTGAGTTCACGGATCCTTGCACATGTGTGCTCACTGTGCCTAAACCACATGTAAATGATGGAAGCAGAGTAGGATTTTTGGAGCTTCCTTAGTCTCCGTAACCCGTGGTCACGTTTGGCTTCGGCTCCGTTCTGGCATGAGCGAAAGAAGTGTCCTGCAGATGGTCAGGTGTTTGAAGTGTTTGGGATATGTTCAAGAGGATGGAGTCTAACTCCTCAGGAGAAATGAAATACAGTCGGGAAGCCCTGGAGACCTTAGGGAGATGTCCAGATTTATCTGCTTGAGATATAACTGCGGGGCTGTCTACATGTTCAGATGATGATGATGATGAAACAGGCTCACATGATGAGCTTGAGTGGTATTCGATGCTAGTATTGAATGGAACCGCGACAATCCCAAGGACTACCTTAGCCTGTGGAGAGGCTGAGGTATCAGTGCGATCACGCATTTGGCTAGAGGTATTGGTGGTTTTTCTTTTCTTGAGGATCGATATTGGTTGCATGTCGTCTTAAGAATCACTGCTTAATACAGTGGTTGGTTTGGTTTTGCGTTTCTTGGTGGGTGCGGTTGCTTTGGGAGCATCCTTCTGTGGTTTTCTTTGTTTCATTTTGGATGCCAACTTCTTTCTTCTTTGAGAAAGATTGGATAGAGTAGTGGCAGAGGGGACTGCGGTGCCCTCAGCGATAATGGCTACGGATGGAAGAGGCGGGGTACAAGGGTATTGGGCAATACCCTCCGTAGCCTCAATATGGTCTGAGACATTCGTAGTCTTAGGACCAAGAGTAGAGAGAATATGGGTGGGAAGTCTATGGATTGGTCCAAAAAGAGTTTGATCGGATGAAGGATTGTACCTTTTGAGATCTTTTGTAGCAAAAAGATTGGTGTCATTGCTCATGGGGAGGTCTGCATCGGCATGAAGATCTAGGATGTATAGTGACCAAAACCGAGCAAAGTTGACTTCTGTTGGGTTTTCCTTACGGTGTTCCTTAGGGATGTATTGAAGGAAGTCATCCCATATGATTTGCCCGTAATTCACATCATGCCCTGTGAATATTCTCCAAACCAACTCAAGGAGCTTAAGCCCCATATTATCGGTTCCTCCGGTTCTGCCGGATACGCTTCGGATGATGAAGTGGCACACATATTGCCACACTGCGGGCAATTGATTTTTCTTGAATTTGTCGATACCCTTGATTCTTTTCTGGTATCTCATTTGGTATAGAGAAGCAATGATATCCGCCATTGATGGAGAGAAGAACTTGATCGACGGATGAACCAGTAGATTGATGGACCTTAGAAATTTCTCCTTGGTCAGAATGACCAATGCATCATTCACGAGATTGAGATGCACTTCTTGAGGGTTTTGGAGTGGTCAATATGCCGAGAATGCACATTTGAACAACGTGGAAATTGGTACGATTTCCGTAAATGCATCAAAAGGTCCAAACAGAGGGTGATTCTTGAGGAACTTGATCATGAGCTTGATGGGAGCATTGTATGAAGGATGATCTTCAAATACAGCTCGGAAATTGCTTGAGGCGATTGATGGAGAGTTTGAACTTGTTGGATTTACAGAACCTGGAGCCTTGGATTGTTTCTTGAATGCACCAGATTTCACCATTGTGAGAAAAAAAAAGTTCTTAAGAGTTATGGAGGTTTTAGAAGGTTGAGAGAGACAATCGATATTCAGAAAGCGTAAAGGATTGATGGGGAAGAAGATGGGTTTATAAAGGGGGGGGGGGGGGTGAAAATGGTTTTACCCTAGGTAAAAGGTAAGGAGAGGATAAAACGACGATTGGAGTTTTTTGGGGGGAATCGATGAATTATGGATTGAATCTCAACCACAGATATTAAAAACGGGTTGGAAAATATTTTGGGAGATTTCCAAAAAGGGTTTGCATTTAATGTAAAGACGGATGCATGTTTATGTTGGATAAGGTGTCTAAGTCCATAACTATTTCTGGTATGTACTTGACCCGACCCGGCATGGTCCATTTGGGTTGCATGGCACCATGCAATTGGATAGACTAAATGAGAGAAATAACACTTGGAGATTATTAATATATTATAAGTTCTAATATATTAATAATATTATTTGATTAGTTTGATCAAGAATTAATTCAGAATTAATTAAGTGATCAAAAGATAACTAATTAAATATATGGGTTGATTATGTAAATCATCCGTATCTTGTATAGTGGGCTAAAAGGCTCCATGGACTATCAAGTTGGGTTCCACCCATAGGATGCTCCATGGATGCTCCATGGGAGTTACAAACCCATGGGTCATGGAAATGAAGAGTCATGACACATTAGGGTTTAACCCTAGATGTGTCAACACTATATAAGTAACATGTTCTCCACCCAAAATCGGCTACACTAAGAAACAAGAGGGCTTGGCCGATTTTGAAGAAGTGTGTATACTCTCATAAGTTCTTCCAAGAGCATTTGGTGTTGTGTGAAGCATTTGAGGAATCACACTTGGGGTGCTAGGCTCACAAGGTTTCAAGGAACACAAACAACAACAAGGTAAGTTATTCTATCTATACTTTATGTTAAAATTGTTCCCCATGTATGCTAGATAGGAATATAACCTTGGAATTCAACTTTGCATGACAATTAGACAAACATAGATCCAAGGTTATTAGGGTTGCATGTACACTTAGGAAGTGTTAGAATGCTCAAAACCCATCAGTGGTATCAGAGCCTAGGCTTGTTTGTTCTTATTTGTGCTTAAAAGTTGAAAACAGAATCGGAAATTTTGCTGTCTGCGAATGGACTCGTCGAGTCTATAGGGGGGACTCATCGAGTCCATGAGTATCTTCAACCAACTCGGCGAGTCAGTTCATGCACTCGGCGTGTAGGGTCGACTGAGTGCAGAATTTCGATTCAGTTGCTGGAAATGAATTAGAAACATTACCCTAAACTGTTTTGGTAATTGAAAACTTGTTTTTGGTGGTGTAATGTCTTTGCTAATTCATTTACAACAACTAGTTATCAAAATTACAAAGTTTTATGTAATTTTTGATTGTGTTCATATTCATGTTCTTGTTCTTATGATGTTTTAGATGATCATAGGAATTATTTGTAACCTATTTGGTAGATTAATTCTTGATCATAATGTGTTTTAATGGAGTCCATAACTTATCCTTAAGTTATGGAAAACCAAGAGTCACACTTGAGTTAAAACCATTAAAAGAACACAAGAGTTAGAAAAATGAAGAGTCTTCATTTTATTACTCTATTAAACTCATAAGTTACAAGAAATGAAAAGTTTTGAAAGTTACAAAACTTGCCCTCAAGTTTTGGAACAAGTAAAGTTAAGTTAAAACTTTAAGTTCCAACCCCTAGAATTTTAAAAGTTAAAATTCAACCCTTATACTTATATTATGATGATTTAATAATTATATATATATATATATATATATATATATATATATATATATATATATATATATATATATATGTATAAGAATAAAGTCGTCTTACCACTAGTACGACTCATTCACGAAGCCGGTCTATAAGGTGGGTATAAGGTTGTTGCCTATAAAATGGTGACTTAATGGGTGTATATTCTCACCCACCGCTTGCTTGACTAGTGGAGGGTCGTTAGCCGAACGGGTAAGACAAGGACTTATAAATTCTCATTCAAAGTATGATGAATATAATAAAGTAACTAAATGTTTATTAAATTCCCAATCTTAGTTACTTTAGGAAAAAATGTGAATAAGGTGCTAAAACATGAAATTACACTTTACACTTTGTCTAAGTCGTTGGTGGAGCGTGTGTGGTTAACCGGCACACTAACTTGGACTTAACAAGGTAGGTAAAGGGTGACTTAAGGTTTATTATAGTATCGGTGGAGCGTGTGTGGTTTACCGGCACATCGATTGAGTGATAACTTTAAGGGTACCAAGTGATTTGTATGGTTACTTCACACCTCGTTTTGTGATCCTCGGCATCCCAGTCACAAAACCTGGAGGGCACTCTCGAGATTGAAACATGCCTTTGAAAAGTTCATTGGATCTCAAAGAATCTAGGAATTTCTAAAACCAATAAAAACTAAATATCTAATATTTCGGTTTTCGTGGTGGAAATTGGTGAATCGTCATTCACCTACCTTTCAAATATGGTATGGCTTAGATTACGGCATACCTCTTCTAAGTTATATTATATTGTGATTGGATCCTAGCCTTAATATTACATTTGGGTGTTTTATTAAGGACTCTCTTAAATCTAAACTAAACTTGTTCTTCTCTTTCAGATGTCTTCAAATAATGCTTCTGGCTCGAATCCTAATGGCTCCTTTACTCTTATGAGTTTGTGTGGGAAAGTCACCTTTGATGGATCCAACTTCAATAAATGGATCAGAAACATCAGGATGATTACCCGCTACGAGGACAAAGAATATGTCCTTGACAAGGAGCTTAAGGAAATTGATGAGTCCACTGCAACTCCCCAGGAGATCGCTGACTTTCATACTCATGAAAGAGATGCAACCAAGGTGGCTTGCATCATGTTGGCCACCATGACAGCTGAACTCCAAAAGTCTTATGAAGATTTCTACCCTTATGAAATGCACCAAGATTTGATGGAAAGATACCATCAAAGTGCACGACAAGAGAGGTATGAAGTCATCTGCTCCATGATAACAACCATGATGAAGGATGGAGAGTCCGTCACGAGCCACATGCAGAAAATGCAAAGGTATGTGGATCGTTTGCTGAAGCTCAATGTGAACTTCCCTGAGGAGCTTGCAATAGATATCATTTTGCACTCCTTACCATCGTGTTATGATCAATTCCGCATGACATATCACATGAACAAGGAAGAGGTCACCCTCAGCAAACTTCAGGGACTTCTCAAGACCGCAGAAACAGGTCTTAAGGGGAAGTCGGTTGCTATCACTCCTACTCCAGACTCAACTCCGGTCTTGGCAATCGGGCAAAGTCGAGGGAGGAAGAGAAAGAGATCTTCAAAGGGTACCAAGGCTCGGAACCTTGATGGCTCTTCTTCAAGTGGAACCAAGAAAGGTTTCATTACTCCTTCTTCTGACCCAAAAGAGGCTGAATGCTTCTATTGCCATGAAAAAGCTCATTGGAAGCGGAACTGCCCAAAGTACCAGCAAGATGTGAAGGATGGGAAAGTCAAACCCAACCATGCAGGTATTTACACTATCATTTCTAATAACTCACCCCATTCGAAATCTTGGGTCCTTGATACCGGTTGTGGTATTCATATTTGTTGTGACTTGCAGGGACTAGGAAGAAGTGAGAATGTGGAGCAAGGAAGAATAAACTTAATCATGGGGAATAGGAAAGTTACACCTGTCACCAAGATTGGAGTTTATACTTTATCGCTAAGTAGTGGGTTAAATTTAGATTTGAATAAATGTTGTTATTCGCCAGAAATGGCAAGAAATATTATTTCCTTTCATGCATTGTACAAACAAGGTTTCACCTTTTCGTTTGATAATGAAGTTGGTTCGATTAATGCTTTCTTTAATAATGTACTTTATTTTAAAGCATTACCTTGTGATGGTGTGTATGAAGCTGTATCTATTGTAGATAACTTAGGAAATAATGTTTTGTGTATTGATTCTACTAATAATAATAACTTGGATAAAGCATCATTATGGCATTGTCGTCTTGGACACATAAGCAAGAAACGCATAGGCCAACTCCAAAAGGATGGAGTCTTGGAGTCGTTTGACCTAAAGTCAAATGATAGTTGCGAATCATGCTTACTTGGAAAAATGACAAAGTCACCCTTCACAGGCTCGTGTGAAAGGGGTGAAGGTTTGTTGGACCTTATACACACGGATGTGTGTGGACCATTCAAACATGCCACAAGGGATGCTAATCGTTATTATTTGACTTTTACTGATGATTACAGTAGATATGGATATGTCTACTTAATCAAGCATAAGTCAGAGACTTTCGAGAAGTTTAAGGAATTTAAACAGGAAGTCGAGAATCAATTGGGCAGGAACATTAAGATGCTTCGATCCGATCGGGGTGGTGAGTATCTTAGTTCAGAGTTCCTCGACTATCTAAAGGAATGTGGGATTGTCTCACAATTGACACCTCCCAGGACACCGCAGTTGAATGGTGTGGCTGAGAGGCGTAATCGAACCTTGTTGGACATGGTTCGTTCCATGATGAGTCGAGCTTCGCTACCAATCTCATTTTGGGGGTATGCCTTAGAGACTGCCGCCCATATCCTTAATCTAGTCCCTACAAAGAAAGTTGCCAAAACTCCTCACGAGATGTGGACTGGTAAAGTACCTAAACTAGACCACATCAAGATTTGGGGTTGCGAGGCTTTCGTGAGACGCGAGACTCATGATCAGCTCGAACCCCGAAGCGAGAGGTGTATTTTCATCGGCTACCCACAGCAATCCTTTGGTTACCTCTTCTACAGACCTAGTGATAATGTGGTCTTTGTAGCAAGAAGAGGAGTCTTTCGAGAAAGAGAGTTTATAAGCCAAGGAGACAGTGGGAGGCAAGTTGATCTTGAAGAAATTCAAGAGTCAAGTGGTGAAGGAACTTCAAACTCTAGCCGTCAACTTGAGGAGGAAACTCCTGTTGAGCCAATTGACGAATCTATACCTCTAAGCCGTTCCACGAGAGTTAGGAGTGCACCTGAGCATTACTATGGATTCCATATTACTGCAGAAGGTGAGACACTTATTAGTGATGAGACACTAGTAAGTCAAGATGACCCTAACAGCTACGAGGAAGCCATGGCAGGCCCCGAGTCTGCTAAATGGAAAGAGGCTATGGATAGCGAGATACAATCCATGTATGACAATCAAGTTTGGAACTTGGTCGAGAATGTACCAGGTCGAAAGACTGTAGGGTGCAAATGGGTCTTCAAGAAGAAGACCGACATGGATGGTAAAGTACACACTTATAAGGCTAGACTGGTTGCAAAGGGCTTCTCTCAAATTCCTGGAGTGGATTATGATGAGACCTTTTCTCCGGTAGCCAAGATTAAGTCTATTCGGGTTCTGTTAGCCATAGCCGCATTTCATGACTATGAAATTTGGCAAATGGATGTCAAAACCGCTTTCCTTAATGGGAAGTTGGCTGAAGATGTTTACATGAGTCAGCCAGAGGGTTTTGTCAGCAACGAGTACCCTAATAGAGTGTGTAAGCTTGAGAAATCCATTTATGGATTAAAGCAAGCACCTCGCAGATGGAATCTTTTCTTTGATGAAAAGGTCAAGGAATTTGGCTTTTCTAGGAGTGAAGATGAATCTTGTGTATATGTCAAGGCTAGTGGGAGCATAGTTAGCTTTTTGGTATTGTATGTGGATGACATACTACTCATAGGAAACGACATTCCAACCCTGCAGGAAGTAAAGTCCTAGCTTGGAAAGTGTTTCGCTATGAAGGACCTTGGTGAAGCTGCCTATATTTTGGGGATAAGGATCTTGAGAGATCGGAGTAAAAGACTAATTGGACTTAGTCAAAGTACCTACTTGGAGAAGATTCTGAAGAGATTCAGAATGCAAGACTCCAAGAAAGGAGAGTTGCCTATCCAGAGTAACGCCAAACTGAGTAAGACACAAAGCCCTAACACTGAGGCTGAGATAGCAGAAATGAGTCGAGTACCTTATGCTTCGGCTGTAGGTTCGATCATGTATGCTATGACGTGTACTCGACCTGATGTAGCCTTTGCCTTGAGCATGGTTAGCAGGTTTCAGGGGAACCCTGGCAAGGCGCACTGGACTACGGTAAAGAATATTCTCAAGTACCTACGAAGGACTAAGGACTGGGTCCTTACCCTCAGTGGGAGTGATGACTTGAGAGTTGTAGGGTATAGTGATGCTAGCTTCCAGACTGATAGGGATAACTTCCGCTCTCAGTCGGGCTGGGTCTTTACCCTAAATGGAGGAGCAATTTCTTGGAAGAGTTCCAAGCAAGAGACAGTGGCAGATTCTACTTGTGAATCAGAGTATATTGCAGCTAGCGAGGCGGCAAAGGAGGCGTTATGGCTGAGGAACTTCATTGGAGACCTTGGAGTTGTACCAGCTATTAAAGAGCCAATGGAAATTTTCTGTGATAGTGAAAGTGCTATTGCCTTAGCCAAGGAACCAAGGGATCACGGGAGATCCAGACACATCGACAGAAAATACCATTTCGTCAGACATCGGATTGAAGAAGGACTCCTCGTGGCAAAGAGGGTATCATCAGATGAGAATCCGGCAGATCCCCTCACGAAGGGACTGACTCGGGTTAAGCATCTCCAGCATGCTCGAAGCATAGGGCTGAAGGATGATATTAGATTTAGTAGTTAGATAACCTCGAAATTTGTAAAGTGTAATTGACATTTGATGATGAATAAAAGTGTTTTATTTATGAGTAAAGTGTTGCTATCTCTTGTCGATCCTTTACTATATTTCTTTTGCATGTTTTGACTTCCAGAATAATTTTGTTTGGTATAACATATTATTCAAACCTCCACAGTCGGTCATATGTCGGAAGTAGGTATGAATCAAGACTGTCATGTTTAGTTGTAGAGGTCTGGGACAAGGCTACAACAATCATGAGTGCTCATAAGTTCTGAGCATTGGACTCAACCCACGCTCACTGGAATCACTTCATGGAATTCTATCTCGAGTGATCGTGAGACGGTAATATCATATAAGTCTTTAAACCTAGAGATATGATTTGTTACTTACAAGTTGGTTATGCATTGATTGTACGAAAAACACATTGGTAACTCGATGTTATAAAATCGTGCTCTTGTGTGTAATTCAATGAGTAGTAGAACAAACATATGAGTTGAAGTTTATCTGTTCCTTCTTGGATTAGAAGCTGATATTTGGGCCCCTCGATGATTTTGTTTTGACCTATGTACCGGGCCCGGTCAGAACTAAATTGATGTGTTCAATGAAGTTCTTTGTCAAACAAATCGGAAATCGGGAAACAAATGTTGGACAATAAGTAAGACATTGTTCCATGTATTTGTCCGACTGATATCTAGAACAGAGGATTATATGATCACTTATCTTAAATGGCGTACCATCTTCTTCTCAGTTTCGAGAAACCTTGTAAAGAGCTACGATTGCCGATCGGTTCCTGAAGTCATACTTGCAGTAATAGTTATTAGACTTATCCAAGTGGGAGACTGTTGGATAAGGTGTCTAAGTCCATAACTATTTCTGGTATGTACTTGACCCGACCCGGCATGGTCCATTTGGGTTGCATGGCACCATGCAATTGGATAGACTAAATGAGAGAAATAACACTTGGAGATTATTAATATATTATAAGTTCTAATATATTAATAATATTATTTGATTAGTTTGATCAAGAATTAATTCAGAATTAATTAAGTGATCAAAAGATAACTAATTAAATATATGGGTTGATTATGTAAATCATCCGTATCTTGTATAGTGGGCTAAAAGGCTCCATGGACTATCAAGTTGGGTTCCACCCATAGGATGCTCCATGGATGCTCCATGAGAGTTACAAACCCATGGGTCATGGAAATGAAGAGTCATGACACATTAGGGTTTAACCCTAGATGTGTCAACACTATATAAGTAACATGTTCTCCACCCAAAATCGGCTACACTAAGAAACAAGAGGGCTTGGCCGATTTTGAAGAAGTGTGTATACTCTCATAAGTTCTTCCAAGAGCATTTGGTGTTGTGTGAAGCATTTAAGGCATCACACTTGGGGTGCTAGGCTCACAAGGTTTCAAGGAACACAAACAACAACAAGGTAAGTTATTCTATCTATACTTTATGTTAAAATTGTTCCCCATGTATGCTAGATAGGAATATAACCTTGGAATTCAACTTTGCATGACAATTAGACAAACATAGATCCAAGGTTATTAGGGTTGCATGTACACTTAGGAAGTGTTAGAATGCTCAAAACCCATCAGTTTATACGTCAGGTAATCGTGGGGGTGATGGGATAGGAAGTGGTAATGGATGGGATGTGTTTGGGAGATGGGACGTGTTTGGGAGAGGAAAGGACAAATTAAGGATGAGTTGGATGGAAATATGTTCTTTTTGTCATCATCCCTAAAATAGGTCTGATAAAATGTTTTTTTTGAAAGAGAAGATGACAATTTCAGTGAGAATGTTTTATTTTATTTAATGAAGGATCATTAAATAGCACACAAAGTTTTTTTTAAAGGTTAAAAAAACAGTTGAGAAATTATCACAAAGATTACGGATGAAAACTTCATTGCGGTTGGAGATGTCATTTCGGATGAAGAAAGGAAAGACTGTAGTGAGGAACTGAGAGGAAAACACTTTGAAAAAAAATTAGTAACAACAGACAATTAGGACCCCTGAGAGATACGTATGACATATGGTTGCGGTACCTAGACTGCGGTACCAAAACCATCTATCATATATAATTCTCAGTTAGAACCGCAATGGAGATCAAGGATGGTCTGTGGTAGCTAACAATTCAAAAAGAATTGCGGGTATGGATTCATCATTCCCAACATTTGTAGGAATACATTGAGTTTTGAAGAGTCAAGAGCTTTTGTAAAAACATCAGTAATATCTTCATGAGTCGGAACAAAGATGAGTTCAATATTACCTTTCAGAATATGATCTTTGATGAAATGATACCGTAACTCAAGATGTTTTGTCTTGGAGTGTTGAATAGGATTATGAGAAATCGCTATGGCACTTTCAGAGTCACAGTAAATTGGTATCCGCAACATTCTGTACCCGTAGTCTAGCAATTGTGTCTTCATCCAAAGGACTTGGGAACAGCAGCTGGTTGCGGCCACGTATTCTGCTTCTACGGTAGATAAAGATACACAACTTTGTTTTCTCGAGGACCAGCTGACAAGTCTTCCTCCTAAAAATTCGCATCCACCAGATGTACTATTTCGATCAAGTTTACATCCGACATGATCTGCATCAGTAAATGCTTGAAGACTGAAGTCATTGCCTACGGGGTACCATAGACCCAGAGATTTGCTTCCTTTTAGGTACCGAAGAATTTGTTTGGTTGCGGTCATGTGTGACACTTTTGGATCAGCCTGGTACCTTGCACACACACCAGTTGCAAAGGCAATGTCAGGTCTGCTTGCGTGAGGTACATTAGCGAACCAAAGATTCCTCTATAAGTCTTGTGATCCACAGATTCACCAGAGGGATCAACAGAGATCTTATATCCAAAGGCCATAGGGACCTTAGAAGAAGAACAGTTGTCCATAAAGTATTTCTTTAGAAGTTCAGTGGTGTATTTCTCTTGATGAATGAATATTCCTTGCTGAATTTGTTTGACTTAGAGACCTAGAAAGAAGTTAATCTCTCTATTCATGTCATTTGAAATTTGTTTGTCATGAGCTTAGCAAATTCATCCACCATTCCTTGATCAGATGACTCGAAGATGATATCATCCACATATATTTGTACAAGCATAAGGTGAGTCCCGTTTGCTTTTCTAAATAATGTGGGATCAATCACTCCTCTTTTGTATCCTGAAGAGACTAAGAATTTAGAGAGAGTTTCATACCAAGCTCTAGGGGATTGTTTCAGACCGTAGACAGCTTTCTGAAGCTTGTAACAATGATCAGGGAACTCGATACTTTCAAATCCGGGAGTTTGTTGAAGATAAACCTCTTCTTTTAATTCCCCGTTGAGAAAAGCACTCTTAACGTCCATTTGGTGTACTTTGATGTTTTTGTGAGAGGCATATGCTAAGAATATTCTGATTGCTTCCATTCTAGCTACCGGAGTGTATGTCTCATCGTAGTCAACACCTTCCAGTTGGCTATAACCTTTAGCAACTAGCCTTGCCTTATTTCTGGTGACTGCACCATATTCATCTAGCTTGTTCTTGAAAACCCATCTTGTACCAACAATAGTGTGACCTTATGGGATGGGATCAAGTTGCCACACTTTGTTTCTTTCAAATTCTTTCAGTTCTTCTTGCCTTGCAGAAATCCATTCTGGTTCCAATAAGGCTTCTTTGATAGATCGAGGTTCGACTGCAGACATAAATGCTGCATAGTGAAAATGATCAGATAAATCTTTGGCAGATCGAGTTTGGATACCTATGGACGGATTGCCAATAATTTGACCTGGTGGGTGATCCTTTGTCCATACATGTAGGCGAGGCATCAGATGATCAACAGCTGTGGTAGAAGGAATGTTTTCAATATCAGAGGTTGCTTCGGATGGAGAAGGAAGTTCCCCCTGGATTTGAGAACAGCATGCTGAGTTATCCTGACTTGTTGGAGTGAGAGAGACATTTTGTTTGATAGGTTCCCCCTGGATTTTTGAAGGGAATCTATCTGGAACCTGAGAGGGTTCCCCCTGGACTGTGGATGGAAGAGTGACAATTTTTGGGTCGGTTTGAGTATCAATATTCTCTATGAGTTCATCATCCGAATCCGAAGATACATTTGATGGAAATGCTTCTCTGCGGGCATGAACTTGAACAACATCAAGTACTGGAACCTCGATGGTTGCGGCTAGATCTGGAGTAGAGCTTTCCCCCTCAACTGGAGAGGTGGAAGTATTGAGAGATACTGCTTCGGATGGAGATCATCCAGAAATATCAACATATTGTTGTTGGGCTGCTAGAGACACAAGAACTTCAGATAGTTTTGCAATTTCTACAGGTTCGAAGAGATCATCATAATTGACTTCAACTAGATTTAAAGGACCAGAAGAGGCAGGAATGTCACATTCCATGATTACGGTGGTTTCAGTTGATGAAGGGGCATCGCGGATGTGAGAATCATCAAATTTCACATCGAAGCTTTCAATGATCAGCCTTGTACGTCTGATAAGCACTCGATAAGCAACCTTGTTAGTGGAATAACAAAGGAAGATGCCTTTATCAAACTTAGGTGCAAATTTATTAAGTCGATCTCTGTTGTTGATCACGAAACATCTACACCCAAAGATATGAAAGAAATGAACATTCGGCTTGCGGCTGTTAAGACCCTTGTATGGTGTTGTGTTGAGACATTTGCACATAATGCTTCGGTTTTGGACAAAGCATGCGGTTGCTACAGCTTCAGCCCAGAAGTAGAGAGGAAGATGGGTGAAGTTAAGCATGGATCTAACTGCTTCTACTAATGTGCGGTTTCTTTGTTTGATGAAACCATTTTGTTGTGGAGTGTAAGGTGCTGAGAAGTTGTGAGAAATACCCTTGGACACCAAGAAACTGTTGAGAAGATGATTAGTGAATTCAGTTCCATTATCACTGCGGATGTGTCTGACTGGAAGCTTGATCTGAAGATCGATTTCTTTGATGAAGTTGATAAAGATCTGCGGTGTCTTTGATTTGAGTCTGAGGAAGAAGACCCATGTGAAGCGTGTATAGTCTTCAACAATAACCAATATGTATTTCTTGTGATGGAGACTGGCTACAGTTGAAGGACCATAGAGATCAATGTGTAATATTTCCAAAGGTTCTGAAATAGACGTATCCATTATCAGAGGTTGACTTTCTTTGACTTGTTTTCCACATTCACAAGCTGGACAGAGAGTATCGTTGCCGAATTTGAGAATAGGGAGACCGCAAACAAGTTCTCTAGTGACTAGATTATAGATGTATCTGAAGTTGAGATGAGCTAGCTTGCGGTGCCATAGCCAGCTGACTTCGGATACAACTTTAGCAAGAAAACACAGCTGCGATTTACCAATGATGAGAGAAATATCTAGAGGATACATTGTGCCTTCGGAGCGAGACTTAATTAAATAAGTGCTTCGGTCACCCGTCATTATGTAACAGAATTGATCATCAAATTCCACTCGATGGCCTGCTTTACATAGTTGGCCAACACTGATGAGATTGTGTTTAAGACTTTCTACATAAGCAACCTTCTGAATGGAAAAGTTCCCCGTGGTGAGAACACCGTAGCCTCGTATAATTCCATTTGCATTGTTTCCAAAAGTGACATTTCCACCATTGCATATAGGCCTGAAATCCCGAAGGTATTCTAACCTTCCGGTCATGTGCAAGGAGCAGGCACTGTCGATCAACCATTCTTCTTCTTGATCCTCCTTGCACAATGCCTACAAAAGTTAAGTGGTTAATTTGGGCACCCAAGTGAGTTTGGAGCCCAAGGTCACATGCGAGGTGTTAATTGATGCATGATGTGAGGTGGTGGGGACAGGTTTTAAGTGAACTTTCAAACCTAGTCCTGGGTGTTTGAAGATCTTTGGAGTTTTGTGAGATTGTGAGTAATTATGAGTACTTGTGAAGAGATTAGGATTGACCCTGAAATCCTGGGTGTTGGAAGTTCTTTGAATTCTTTTACATTGACATTGACAAGAAATCTTTTTGCCATTTTTTCTGACATTTGACATGTTCTGATTTTTTGAAGAAAAAGTATCTTTTTGCCAATTCCGAGGATTGTCAGATTTGACCTTTTTATTTGTGTGTTTTGAAAAGGTGTTTTGTGCAGGTTTGACAGGTGTGAAGGCACGTGCAGAGCTTTTGTGATGTGATTTCTTAAACGTTTGAGATGACCTTTTGGGTGCCAGAATTGGCAAAATTCCTTTCCATTTTTGAGACTTTGACACTGAAAAGGTTGGAATAGGTAAGATACCTTTCCATTTTGGAACATTGATAGAATAGATCTGAAATCCATTTGAACGAAAAGACTTTTCCACCTGTTTGGATGTTTTTTGAGTATTGTTAGAAACAGTGAACTCCTTTCTTTTTGTTTTCTTGGAAACAGTTTCTTTGAAATGATAATTTGAAAAGTAAACTTCTCAGGACCTTTTGATTTAGGACATTTCACAAATTTCTTAACTTTTGAGCAAATTTCTCGTTGCTTGCCACGAGGACGAAATTCTTCTTTAAGAACTCTTTTTGCTTCGGTCTTAGGAGAACCGCAGTCAGTGATATTTAATTGCGGTTTCCTAGAATCTTTTGTAATTTTTGAAAAATAGTGACTCGATTCATCCGAACTTGAGAAATTAGGACTTTAAGAACATTGACCAAATTCAAAATTTTCAGTTGGTAATTCATGATTAATTGGTTCAATGGTAACAGAACTATTGACTTCGATCAGTGGAGTAGTGCTTTGCACTACCGCAGAGTAAGTCTTGGTGAATACTTCTTTTGGATAATTGATATTCGGTAATGAGACAAATTGCGGTATGTGACTACATTCAGAGACATTGCGGTCAGACTGTAAGGATGGGAAGTCTAAATAGACTTCAAGATTTTCAATAACAATCTCCTCATCAACTACGGATGATGTTTGAGAATCTGTGTTGTTGACATGAGTAGAAGATTCAAGGAGAATTTCTTCTATAACACAATTATTACTCAGATCATGAAGTTTTCCAAAGTGGGCTTGGATATCTTCAGGAAATGTTTTGTCATTGACTGGAAATAAGAAGTTGCGGTCTGGTGGGACATAGGGACGTTCCAGTGTGAACCAAGGTGATGAGTCCGTTGCGGTTGGGTAACGATTGGACCAACCCCAGTTAAAAGTGTTATCAACATTCCCATTATTAACAAGATTCTCAATGGCCTCAGTTTCATTAAACAGCTTTTCAATTAAAAGATTTAAACGTACAATTTCATTTTGTGCTAGATCTCTTTGATTTAAGGCTATTTCTAATTCAGTTTCACTAAGCATTCTAGAATCTTTTTCTAACATTAAATCCTTCTCTAACATTGCCATTTTGAGTCTCTTATTGTCCAAACATCCTCAAACATGGAACATCTCCTGCGAAGTGATGTTCTTCTCATCTAGGGCTTTATTGTAGTCTGTAAGGACGGCAACACAAGTGTCATTGAGTGTGTCTATGAAAGGTTAACAATCATGCATGTTGTAATTTAAAGTTTAAATCATGAGTTTTACCTGTTCCACAATGCTGAGAGCTCCATCTTTAGCCATATAGAAATGGTTCTTCTTTAGATTGGTTGAGCCATCTTCATCAGCAGTTGCTACCATACAGATCTTGCCTTTCCCTTTGCTAAGGACTCCTTCAACTTCATCTCCTGATGACCACACTTGATGATTCCTTTTCACTTGAGCAACGTAGGCCTTTCCCTTTTCTTTATCTTCCGGTTCTTGAGCCATTCGAAGATAGAAGGCTCTAACTTTTACTACATTTACCTTGCAGTCTTTGGCAAAATGATTTCCCTTATTGCATTTGTGACATATGATGACATCACTCTTGTCTTCTATAGAGGTACCAGAGTCAGTTAATTGGTACTGCGGTGGTACTTCTTTTGACTGAGTCTGCTGAGACTGTGGTGGAGGGAGAGGGTTTTTGGTGGAACGTAAGTGATTGTTCTGAAAGTTACGGTTGAAAGGTGTTCGATTGAATTGTTGGTTTTTGTGAAATGAAGGTGGTAAGCGATTGAATTTCTAACTGATAAGAGCAATGGCATTCTGAAACTCTTCTTCATCGTCATATTCTGAGTCAGCTTCATATGACTGCGGTGGAGAGTCATATGAGGTGGGATAGGTTTGAGTGTGAGGTGATTGGGCTACTAATGCGAGTGGTCCTCCGAAGTCTGAGAAGTCCTTGAGTACAGTGGACTCTTGAGCTTGCAGTTGTCCACAAAGCTTATAGAGAGATAAGGAGTGAATCTTCCTGTCACCTTGTACAATCATTTTGGCTATTGTCCAGTGTCTTCCTAAGCCATTAAGAAACTGCTGATTTGTTTCATGATTGTTGCGGATGGTACCCATATTGGACAGTTTTGTGACAATCAAGTTGAACCTTTTAAATGAATCTTCCAAACTTTCACCGGAGTGGGCTTTGAAATTATTGAATCCATTGAGTGTTGTACTGAGCTTCTTGTCTTGAGCCTACTCTGAACCTTCATACAAGTTTTTGAGAACATCTGAAATCTCCTTTGCTGATTTGCAATTTATGATGATGTAAAAGTTGTCAGGAGCAACTCCACAAGAGATTTCATAAAAGGCAATAGCATCACTTTCCATTTTGTCTAGATCATCTTTTGTGGGACGATTCAAAGCTGGTTGACCTCCTCCAAGTCTTGTTGTGGTTCCATCAGTTTGAACAGAGGTAAGGACTGGGACATGGGGTCCTTCTTCTATAGATATCCAGACATCTCAACCATGTTGTCTGAGATATCTCTCCAACCTTTGAGACCAGTCGTGATACTAATTTGTAACTAGTATTAGGGCTCGATTGGAACCTACAACACTGTTGGAATCATTCAGTGATAATGATTGTGCCATTTGAAAATTTTTGTTTAGAGATAAGCTTTAGTGGTATATAGGGCTCTTTGAAAAATCAAAGTTCCGATTTTCAAAAAGCAACCACTCTGGCTCTGATACCAATTGTTGAGAGAAAAACTTTGAGGCACACTTGAACAAAATGGTTAGAAAAAGTATATAGCGGAATAGTTAATCTCGAAGGATCTTTTAGCTCAACAATAATATTAATAGTTAGAAGTTAGTGAGTTAGATGCGAAAAGTAAAGTAATGTAAATGACAGTAATTGTTATATCAAGAATACACATAAGCTGATTCATAACTTGGAATGCATTCAAACCAAGATTAGTTAGTGAGATCAAACTTAGTGAATAAGTCACAACGACTTGCTCTGGAGAGAGATTATGATCAAATATGATAGTAAGAAGTAAGAGAGGAGACAATTTCTGAGATAAGTAGTAAAGATACTTGAAGATGCGTATTTGATTCGGAACAAGTGAGCTCTATTTATAGAGACTCAAACGTTACAAAAGATAACTTCTAGAATTAGCCATGCAAGGCATACTGGAAAATAGAAAGCGTAAAGAAAAGACAAAATAGACTAAGTACAAACGCTTGTTGTCTTCTGACTTCGGATGACTGCGGTAGAAGCTTTCATTGCGGTAGTAAGTTGGTTGTGGTTCCAGGAAAGTTCAAGAGGGTCACTTTCAGTGTTCTAATAGTCATACATGGACTATATCTCGTTGTCCGTTGCCTTTTTCCACTTGGCTGACTCAGGGCCTGCCATGGCTTCCGCGTAACTGTTAGGTTCATCCAGACCTATCAGTGTCTCATCACTGATAAATGTATCACCTTCCGTAGTAATATGGAATCCATAGTAATGCTCAGATGCATTCCTAACCCTTATAGAACGCCTCAGAGGTACAGACTTGTCAATTGGCTCAATAGGAGTTTCCTCCTCAAGTTGAGTGCTAGGGTTTGAAGTTCCTTCACCACTTGACTCTTGAATTTCTTCAAGGTCAACTTGCCTCCCACTGTTTACTTGGCTTATGAACTCTTTCTTTCAAAAGATACCCCTCCTAGCTACAAAGACCACATTTTCACTATGTCTGTAGAAGAGGTAACCAAAGGATTGCTGTGGGTAGCCGATGAAAATATACATCTCGCTTCGAGGTTCGAGCTTATCATGAGTCTCGCGTCTCACGAAAACCTTGCAACCCCAAATCTTGATGTGGTCTATTTTTGGTACTTTACCAGTCCACGTCTCATGAGGAGTTTTGGCAACTTTCTTTGTAGGGACTAGATTAAGGATATGGGCGGCAGTCTCTAAGGCATACCCCCAAACTGAGATTGGTAGTGAAGCTCGACTCATCATGGAACGAACCATAGCCAACACGGTTCGATTATGCCTCTCAGCCACACCATTCAATTGTAGTGTCCTGGGAGGTGTCAATTATGAGACAATCCCACATTTCCTAAGATAGTCGAGGAACTCTAAACTAAGATACTCACCACCTCGATCGGATCGAAGCATCTTAATGTTCATGCCCAATTGATTCTCGACTTCCTATTTAAATTCTTTAAACCTTTCGAAAGTCTCTAACTTATGCTTGATTGAATAGACATATCCATATCTACTGTAATCACAGTAAAAGTTAAATAATAACGATTAGCATCCCTTGTGGCATGTTTGAAGGGCCTATACACATCCGTGTGTACAAGATCCAACAAACCTTCACCCCTCTCACAAGAACCTGTGAAGGGTGACTTTGTCATTTTTCCAAGTAATCATGATTCACTACTATCATCTGACTTTAGGTCAAATGACTCCAAGACTCCATCCTTTTGGAGTTGGCCTATGCGTTTCTTGCTTATATATCCAAGATGACAATGCCATAATGATGGTTTATCCAAGATATTATCATTAACAGAATCAATACACAATACATTATTTCCTAAGTTATCAACCACATATACAGTTTCATACACACCATCATAAGGTAATGCTTTAAAATAAAGAACATTATTAAAGAAATCATTAATCGAACCAACTTCATTATCAAATGAAAAGGTGAAACCTTGTTTATACAATGCATGAAAGGAAATAATATTTCTTTCCATTTCTGGAGAATAACAACATTTATTCAAATCTAAATTAAACCCACTACATAGCGATAAAGTATAAACTCCAATCTTGGTGACAGGTAAAGCTTTCTTATTCCCCATGATTAAGTTTATTCTTCCATGCTCCACATTCCCACTTCTTCTTAGTCCCTGCAAATCAGAACAGATATGAATACCACAACCGGTATCAAGGACCCAAGAGTTAGAATGAGGTGAGTTATTAGATAAGATAGGAGTGTTAACAACCGACTTCCCTCGACTTTTCCCAATTGCCAAAACGGGGCAGAGTTTGGAGTAGGAGTGTTAACAACCAACTTCCCCTTAAGACCTGTTTCTGCGGTTTTGAGAAGTCCTTGAAGTTTGTTGAGTGTGACCTCTTCCTTATTCATGTGATATGTCATGCGGAATTGATCATAGCACAATGGTAAGGAGTGCAAAAATGATATCTATTGCAAGTTCCTCAGGGAAGTTCACATTAAGCTTCAACAACCGATCCACATACCTTTGCATTTTCTGCATGTGGTTCATGATGGATTCCCCATCCTTCATCATGGTTGTTATCATGGAGCAAATGATTCCATACCTCTCTTGTCGTGCACTTTGATGGTATCTTTCCATCAGATCTTGCTGCATTTCAAAACGGTAGAAGTCCTCATAGGACTTTTGGAGTTCTGTTGTCATCGTGGCCAACATGATGCATGCCACCTTAGTAGCATCCCTTTCATGTGCCTGGAAGTCAGCGATCTCCTAGGGAGTTACAGTGGACTCATTAATCTCCTTAAGCTCCTTGTCGAGGCCATATTCTCTGTCCTCGTAGCGGGTAATCATCCTGATGTTTCTGATCCATTCATTGAAGTTGGATCCATCAAAAGTGACTTTCTTACACAAGTTCATAAGGGTAAAGGAGCCATTAGGATTGGAGCCAGAAGCAGCGTTGTTTGAAGAGATCTGAAAGAAGAGGACAAGATTAGTTTAGATATTAAGAGAGTCCTTAATAAAACACCCAAATGTAATATTAAGGCTAGAATCCAATCACAATATATTATAACTTAGAAGAGGTATGCCGTAATACAAGCTATAACATATTTGAAAGGTAGGTGAATGACGATTCACCAATTTCCACCATGAAAAAAGAAATATTAAATATTATGTTTTTGATTGGTTCTTAGAAATTCCTATATTCTTTTGAGATTCAATGAACTTTTCAAAGGCATGTTTCAATCTCGAGTGTTCCCTCCAAGTTTTGTGACTGGGATACCGAGGATCACAAAACGAGGTGTGAAGTAACCATGCAAATCACTTGGTACCCTTAAAGTTTATCACTCAATCGATGTGCCGGTAAAACACACACGCTCCACCGATACTATGATAAACCTTAAGTCACCCTTTACCTACCTTGTTAAGTCCAACTTAGTGTGGCGGTTAACCACATACGCTCCACCAACGACTTAAACAAAGTGTAAAGTGTAATTTCATGGATTAGCACCTTATTCACATTTTTCCTAAAGTAACTAAGATTGGAAATTTAATAAAACATTTAGTTACTTTATGATACTCATCATACTTTTAATGATAATCTACAAGTCCTTGTCTTACCCGTTCGGCTAACGACCCTCTACCGATAAGGGAAGCGGTGGGTGAGAGTGACACGACTTGATCTTATATATATATATATATATATATATATATATATATATATATATATATATTATTATTATTATTATTATTAACTTATAATATTATAAAGTATAAGGGTTGAGGCGTAATAGCGGTAACACGACTTGATCTTATATATATATATATATATATATATATATATATATATATATATATATATATATATATATATATATTATTATTATTATTATTATTAACTTATAATATTATAAAGTATAAGGGTTGAATATGAAATGTTAAGATTCTAAGGGTTGGAACTAAAGTTTTAATCATGACTTTACTTGTTCCAAAACTTGAGGGCAAGTTTTGTAAACTTTCAAACTTTTAATTTCTTATAACTTATGAATCTAATTGAGTAATAAAAATGAAGACTCTTCATTTTTATAACTCTAGTGTTCTTTTAATGGATTTAATAAAAGTGTGACTTTTGGTTTTCCATAACTTGAGAACAAGTTATGGACTCCATTAAAACACTTTATGATCATGAATTAAACTACCATGAAGATTACAAGCAATTCCTATGATCATCTAATCTTCATAAGTTCAAGAACATGAATATGAACATTTCAAGAATCAAAAATTACACTTACAAACTTTGTAATTTTGATAATTGCCATTGCAAATGGATTAGCATAAACATTACACCATCTAAAACAAGTTTTCAAGTACCAAAACAGTTTATGGTAATGTTTCTAGTCCATTTCCAGCAACAGAAGTTGAATTTCTGAAAATTGCAGCCTCTACTTGTCGAGTGCAAGAACAGACTCGACAAGTAGCTTGCATTTGTTCATGGACTTGCTGAGTTCCCCCATGGACTCGGCGAGTTCATACGAGCAAAAAACAAAAAAACGATTTTTTTGCACAAAAAATCAACAAACAAGCCTAGGCTCTAATACCACTGTTGGGTTTTGAGCATTCTAACACTTCCTAAGTGAACATACAACCCTAATAACCTTGGATATATGTTTGTCTAATAATCATGCAAAGTTGAATTCCAAGGTTATATTCCTATCTAACATACATGGGGAACAATTTTTAACTTATGATAGATAGAATAACTTACCTTGTTGTTGCTTATGAGCCTTGAAACCTTGTGAGCCTAGCGCCCCAAGTGTGATGCCTCAAATGCTTCACACAACACCAAATGCTTTTGGAATGACTTTAGAGAGAATACACACTTCTAAAATTGTCCTAGCCCTCTTTTTTCTTATGTGTAGCCGATTTTGGTGGAGAATGGGTTTCTTATATAGTGTTGCCACATCTAGGGTTACACCATGTAAACCTTAATGTGCCATGACTCTTCATTTCCATGACCCATGGGTTTGTAACTCCCATAGAGCATCCATGGAGTATCCTATGGGTTTAACCCAACTTGATAATCCATGGAGCCTCTTAGCCCACTATACAAGTTATGGATGATTTACATAATCAACCCATATATTTAATTAGTTATCTTTTGATCACTTAATTAATTCCAAATTAATTCTTGATCAATACTAATTAAATAATACTATTAATATATTAGAACTTATAATATATTAATAAACCACAAGTGTTATTTCTCTCATTTAGTCTATCCAATTGCATGGTGCCATGCAACCCAAATGGACCATGCCGGGTCGAGTCAAGTACATACCGGATGTGGTTGATGGTATGTTTCTATCCTCTATTTCTTTTATTGTATTTGTTTATTGCTTATCTATTGTACCTGTGATTAGGTACATTTTTAGTAAACTCCTTGCCTGCATTGGTTTTATTTGAATCGGGGGTGAGTCGGTCGTTTGTATCTCAAACATTTAGTACGGAGTTCAGTGTGCCAGTAAGCGAGATAGAGTGTCCGTTTTGAGTCTCTATCGCCAACGAACACGAGGTTTTCTGCTTCTTCTATCTACCGAGGATGTGAGTTGGAGATCATCGGGGTATCCTTCACGATAGACTTGATTCTGATTCCCATGGGGGAGGTGTGCGTGATTGTGGGGATGGACTGGCTTAGTCGATTCGGTGCCATGATTGATTGCGAGGGTTAGCGGGTGGTAGTTCGAACCCCAAGTGGGAGAGAACTGATTGTATATGGCGAGGGCACCAGAGTGGGATTAGGGTTTTGTTCAACTGTTAGGGCTCGACAATATATTTAGCATGGGTGTGCGGGTTATCTAGCGTATGTGGTGGATACGCGGGTTAGGGATCAGACTCCAGTTTCAGAGGTCCCAGTGGTTAGAGAGTTTGCTGACGTGTTCCCGTAGGAGTTACTGGGGATACCTCCAGAGAGGCAGGTCGAGTTCCGGATCGACCGGGTACCGGGTGCGGCCCCTATCTCTAAGGCGCCATACCGATTAGCGCCACCCGAGATGCAGGAACTATTGGGCAAGTAGTTCATTCGATCGAGCAATTCTCCATGGGGAGCACAAATCCTCTTCATCAGGAAGAAGGACGGTTCGCACTGGATGTGCATAGATTATAGGGAGTTGAACAAGTTGACGGTGAAGAACCGTTATCCACTCCTAAGGATAAATGATCTCTTTGATCAGTTATAGGGTGCATCTTGGTTTTCCAAGATAGACTGGAGGTCCGGATATCATCAGGTCCGGGTCTGAGAGGAGGACGTGGAGAAGACCTCGTTCCGGACTCGTTATGGACATTAGGAGGTCATGGTGATGCCGTTTGGGCTCACCAACGCGCCAGCAGTATTTATGGACCTGATGAATCGGGTCTGCAGACCAATGCTTGATTGCTCGGTTATCATGTCTATAGATGATATCTTGGTGTATTCCAAGACCCGAGAGCAGCACGAGGAGCACCTCAAGGAGTTGTTGGGAGTTCTCAGCTAGGAACAGCTATATGACAAGTTCTCGAAGTGTGAGTTTTGGTTATGAGAGGTCCAGTTCCTCGGACATCTCATTAACAAGTAGGGGATTTTGGTCGACCCAACCAAAATCGAGGCAGTCATGCAGTGGGAGGTGCCGAAATATCCTTCAGAAATCAGGAGTTTTCTGGGGTTAACAGGGTACTACTGGAGATTCATACATGATTTCTCCAAGATTGCAGTATCCCTCACTCGTCTGACGAGGAAGGGGGTGGATTTTTGGTGGGGCCTTGAGCAGCAGAGGGCGTTTGAGACCCTCTGACATCGTTTGTGCGAGGCTCCAGTTTTGACTCTCCCAAAGGGAGTTGAGGATTTTGTGGTGTTCTGTGATGTGTCCATCACAGGGTTGGGGCGGTCCTCATGCATAGAGGACAGGTCATAGCCTACGCATCGCGGAAGCTGAAGCCGCATGAGACAAGATACCCTATGCATTATCTGGAGTTGGGAGCGGTGGTTTTCGGTCTCAGGATTTGGAGACATTACCTCTATGGGGTTCGATGTACCATATACACGGATCACAAGTGCATGAGACACATCATGGATCAAACGAACCTGAACATGAGACAACACAGGTGGCTGTCTATAGTCAAGGACTATGACTGCGAGATCCTTTACCACCCCGGTAAAGCGAATGTGGTGGCGGACACTCTGAGCCGTAAGTCAGCTGGGTCTTCCACCCCAGCGATTTGTATGAGGATTGAGGTGGATTCTCCACTTGTGATTTTGATCAGGGATGCTCATGTTGAGGGCATGCAACCCGAGAACGGGAAGCTGGAGAGGATTAGGGATGAGAACACCTGGTTTGTGCACGATTCTGACAACCATCAAACTTTGGTCAAGTCAAAGTCAAAGTCAACAAGTCAAAGTCAAAGTCAACTGGTCAAACCGATCAAACTTAACTGGTACTTCAATGCTAAAAATTATTCTATGAAAATGTGCATTTGTATGTCAGGAATCCAAGTGTCTTGGAGATTTTAAGTGTTTAGCAATGTAAAACCCTAAGAAGGGAGTTAAATGCATCAAAACATGACTATGGACCCTTTTTGGGGACTTAAAATAATCATAAACAAAACATAAAGGGGTTCATGGACCTTGCATTGCAAGACTATACAGTGATATTGACTAAAATCAAATCTCTCCCAACTCTCTCTCAAAATCTCCCTCAACTTTTTATAGTCATCCGGGTCATCCCGGCCCTTAACTTGGTCAAAAACCACTTGAAACGGGAAGTTTACATGAAAAACAACCCTATAGGATCGAAACCCTAATGGAACCGAACCTCTTGGAAGCGAAACCCTAAGAAGCAAAACACCTCTTTTGGGACCGAAGATTCTATGAACAAACCCTCTCAGGACCGAACTTAGTCCCTTCTGAACCGAACATAGCATCCAAGACGGAACCTCATTTGGACCGAAGTCAGCAGGCCCGAAGCTCAAGTACACCCGAAATGAACCGAGTCCTCGGTCCATTTCGGTTCCCTTTCACCTTCAGACCCAAGACCCACCCTTCGGACCCGATCCTTACCTTCGGTTCCTTCTTCTCCCTACTCTCGTTCCTCATCTTCAAAGAACCGAACCTCGCAGTTTCGCCCCTATTTCCTAGTTTTCGACTACTTTCGCCTCTTAAGCCCGTTTTTGACGTTTTATATGGGGATTTTTCACCAAATTCATATTTTATCATTTTAAAATCCCTAAACTCATATTTTATTCATGCCTCAATGATTTATTAATTATAAATCATTATTTTACATTAAAGAAAAGGGCTTAGGATATTTTATGTTACAAGTGGGCCAAGTGTGTCCACTTGCACCTATGTATCACTTTCTCATTGGTCCAACCTTATCCACATCACACACATAAAGGTAAACATCCCTTCACCCTAGCCACTTACTCCAATAATCCTTCATATAAAGAAATGTCTGGGGATTTCCTTGATCATTTTCTTCTCCATTAAACATTTAAAGACTTCTTAACCATCAAGAGAGCCTCTTTTTCTCTCAACTTCAAGCCACACTTTTGAAGTGTTCTTGAGTTATTTATTCACTTATTGGTAAGTATTTCCTTCTAACTCAAGTTCTATTACATGTTTTCATAACACTCTTGAATCGTCTACACACATATTAACACAAAATCTTTCATAGGATCATCCAAAACCTTCGTGTGTTCATCAAGTGTTCTTGACTTGAAACTCATCATCTTCAACCTTCCATCCTTCAAGAAATCACATAACGTGATTTCATACCCCTACATTTTCCGGTTTTCTTTAGTTTTCAGGGGGGGAGGGGGGAATACAAGTTAAAACACCAAAAACTTAACTAAACTGAAACATCATCTTTCAACATAAAAGTTGAGTTCTATTCACGGACTGTTTTGACCATCTTAAACTTAATATCTTTCAAAACAGTGTCATATGAAAATAACTCAGGTTTATACCTTTAAAATGACTACTTGCACATCTCCATTCCATTTTTCCACAATTTATGATGATTTTTATAAAACAGACTATCATTTCAGAAACCACTTCGGACCTGTCTGTGAAGTTGAACCTTTTTACACAAGTTAAAGGTCACTAAAAATAATGATAACAATTATGAATGAAATAGACACATTTTCTAGACCCTCATACTTTACAGATATAAATTTCAACCTCTGATGATTTTTCTATAAATTTTTCCAATAGCAAGAACAGAAAAGTTAAAAACTATAAACAGTTAACAATTCTATTTACACCTTGTAACTTGCTGAGCAAGTTGTGTAGTAATTATTTGAATACATATAGCTGATAGCACATGTTATATACGTTTGTTTAAAGGTATCAATCATATACAAAGAAGTACTACCACTACAAATAATTATAATAGATTATAATAAGTAAAGTTAAGTCTATTATACACCACAAACAAACATGTTAAACTATAATAGATATAGTTAGGTTTAATATACAATACAAACATTATGATAAGCTATAATAGGTATAGTTTATGTTTCTTTTACTTTTCAAATTCATTACAAAAGGTTTTTCATATAAACGGGGTACAGATACAAAGTATCGGGTTTATACAAAAATGGTACGTTACAAAGTACCAGGGTTTTCATATAAACAGGGTATGAATACAAAGTACCGGGTTTATACAAAAATGGTAGATTACAAAGTACCAGGTTTTTTTCATATAAACGGGGTGCGAATACAAAGTATCGAGTTTATACAAAAAGGGTACATTACAAAGTACCGGGTTTTTTTTTCATATAAACGGGGTATGAATACAAAGTATCAGGTTTATACAAAAAGGGTACATTACAAAGTACCAGGTTTTTCATATAAACGGGATACGAATACAAAGTACTGGGTTTATACAAAAGGGGTACATTACAAAGTACCGGATCTACATAAATGGCTTTTATAGTATTAAAATTACGTATACTATTTTAAGTATGGGAATTTACTTACAAAAATGGAGTCTTGATACATTAAAGGCTACAAGCTATCTTTTTGAAAATAAAGAATCTACCAGGTTAAGCGTCATCACTGGAAAAGTGAGGAAATCTTCAAACTAGTTTTCTTAATATCAAAACTACACACTTGTAAACTAAGTATGCTATTTACACTTACATATTTCGGCCTTGGATTAATAAAGGCTATAACACACTTTATACAAAATATAGGATTTTCTGGAAACATTAGAGACTTAAGAACCACACAAAAAGGGGTTTTATGCACATACAAAACTACATATACTATTTTAAGTATGGAAATTTACTTACGAAAATAGTGTCTTAGTAAATACGTAGTAGATCCGTTCGATCTAAAATTTTACTAACATGTACATACCAAGAAATCGCACCAGGAACATATTTTTCTTACTAATCTTTCGATTTTTGAAATGTTCTTTAAAAACACGAGAAACACAGATATATTTGGTCTTAAGACTCAAAGGAAACATTCCACTTTTCCAAAGAACAAAAGGATGTATCTCTTTTACAACAAAAATGCTTATGAACTCACCAGCTTTAATGCTGATACTCTTTCAAACTCCTTGTATTCTCAGAAAATTAGTAAGTCAAGTATGCATACAGGTTTCGAGAAGACGAAGCATCATAGTGCCAAGTCTTAGTTTTGTTGTTTACTTTTGGAGTCAAACTTATGTAAATCAATTACAATGTAAACTATATGTTATCAATGAAATGCTTGTTGTTGCTTTGATTACTATTGTACAGTTGTTGTGATACTGTGCATGACGTCCTCCCCCTCCCCCCCCCCCCCCCCCCCCAACATTTCTGCCATTCCGATTTGGGGGTGTGACAAGGATAGCCGAGGATTACTGACCCGATGCGGTCGGGTATAGGTTCCGATGTCTGATGGGGTCAGACAGACAGTGATGGAGGAGGCCCATAAGTCTTATTTCTCTATTCACCCGGGGGCCACCAAGATGTACCGAGACTTGAGTTTGAGTTATTGGTGGTCGTGCATGAAGTGACAAATCACTTGGTACGTCGAGAGGTGCTTGACATGTAGGATGGTCAAGGCCGAACATCATAGGCCGCATGACAAGCTGCAGCCTCTAGAGATTCCCATGTCGAAGTGGGAACATATCATGATGGATTTCATTACCAAGCTACCGACGACGACGAAGGGGTTTGACGCTATATGGGTCATCGTGGATTGATTGACCAAGAGTGCCCATTTCTTGGCTATACGGGAGAGTTCATCGGCCGAGAAGTTGACCGATGTGTATGTCCTCGAGATCGTCACTCGACACGGGGTTTCAGTATCCATTGTTTCTGACTGAGATGTTAGATTTACCTCCCATTTCTGGCAGAAGTTCCACGAGGAATTGGGCACGTGTAACGCCCGTAGATCCAAGCTAGTCAATTTAGAGACAATGAGCTTCAAAAATGAGTTTTTGATGGAATATTATTTAGAAGTAATAATATTAATCAAGTGGTATTATATGTTACAAGGGTTTTCGTACATATAAAGAACACCGAAATCCGAGTTATAACGAAGAAGTTATGGTCCGTCGAAGTTTTACGGCAAAACCAGCATGGCACTAGGAGACGTAAATAGTGAAATTACGATAGAGGACTTTTTAGCCTTAGTGATCTAAACAAAATTTGTAGTATACGTTAAACCGAGAACATAAAAATAAAAAGAATGCCCAAATCTGACTTCGTATGAGTAAGTTATGAATTTTCTAAGATTTGGCATAGTCACGACCCGAAATTCGAATTTTAGATCGATCGATTTTTGGCCAATGCAACCTAAATGAGAATTGTAGATCTCATTAATAGTAGCGCAATGGTAAAAAGACAGACAAAAACGGACGTCGGATGAAGAAGTTATGAATTTTTAATGGACTTTTCTTGTCCCGGTCTGTTAAAAATTTAACTTTAAAAATAAAGTCAAAATTAGATGACGGAGTCTAAATGAAAGTTGTAGAGTACGTCTCCACCTACTCGTGGATATAAAGAGCTTCAAAAAGGGGTTCGCATGACAAGTTACAAATTATAATAGCATATTTACGTATTAAAATAAAGTATAAATCATATATACGTACACATGTATATACATATGCATATATCATTAGAAAGGTATCGACGATGCGGTCATTCTAAGACTAGTATTGAATACTTTCGACATTAGTTTAGTACAAATATCATTAAATCTATTTAAAATAGTGTTATAAAAGGGTGTTTAGTTGTTTATATAACTATAAGGTCATTAAGTAACTATGAGGGTAGTTTTGAAAATTTAATTACTACAAATAAAAGCCTTGGGATCCCATATTTCTTGCACCATTCTCTTGATTCAAGAGTCTTTCTCTTCTTATCCCCCGAGCATTTCGGTCCCTCGTGATTCGACTTCTCTTTCTGTAGTTTTAGTATAGTAAGGTGAGTGCTGAAGCGTTGCACAAATCTTTCTTAGAAAGATTCAACGACGAAGTTTTGCCCCTGCAGAGCCCGACTCCACTACTAGAAAAAAGGCCTTTTACGACGCTCATTGCGCGTCGTAAAACGCTCACACGACGCGCAAATGCGTGTCAAGGAAGGCCCTGTCATAAAGAGAGACGACGCGCATTTATGACGCGCATTTACGACGCGCGGTTATGACACGCATTGCGTATCAAGGAAGGCCCTGTCATAAAGGTAGACGACACGCATTTGCGTGTCGTAACCTTACGACGCACGTGTTTATGACACGCAATGCGTATCAAGGAAGCCCCTGTCAAGAAAGGCCATGTCATAAATAAAGATGACACACATTTTTGCGTATCATAATTTTAAATGTTCTAAAAAAAATATTTATATATTTATTAATTTTTAAATTAAATTTGCATTTAATGTCTCATAATAGAAATAAAATATCATATACAAAAAATACAATCCATTGCATAAAATTTAATGTCATACAATTCTATTTTTTACAATATCTAAATTTGCATCTAATCTACTCTCTACATCAAATTCCAGCTAAGTAAAGTTGCATCTTGCCTTTCATAATTCTTTAAGACTAGTGTTGCAAGATTTGAATCAAGTGGCTTCATATTTGTTTCTTCCACCAACTTTACCTGATGCACAAAATACACAGAAACAAAAAAACATTGTAGAGGAAGGGGTAATTTGGGAAAATGTGAGGGGTATCCTTTGCAAAACAAAACAAAAAATATCCTTTGCAAGATTTGCTCTTTAGTATCCTCTGGAAAACAAAATAAAAAATGTATATCAAAAAATTAAATTTTTTATAGTTTTATATTATAATACACAAATAACTAAAAGTAGGTTGCTATTTCCTAAAAAGTAATTCAACTTTGGCATATTATAGCTTACCTTCTCTGTTGGTGGCAACTGCAATGAGTTCTTTCACAGCTATATCAGAAACAAGATAAAACTACAGAAAAAAAATGTAGGTTAACTCAGAAAATGATAAACCAATAGTTGGTAATTTATAATCTTTCTTTCATCATACAATCTTTATTCTTTAGGTATAATGTATTTATTAATCCAACAATATTGACATTATGCATAACTTGAATTCAAATATAAATTGGACAAGATATAATGTCTTTCTTAAGCAAGTAGTTTAATATGCTACCCCACTATCGTTGACTATTAAAGAAACTAGGGCCAAATCTAACAGTAGAATGTTTATGACAATTAAGGCCTCGTTTGGAAGCCAGCAACAGTAATACAAGCTAGAAAAGAGGGAACAGGTGGTGTTTTTAAGTTATAATTTTGAATAGAAAAGGCAAAACTTCTATAATAACTACTAAAGCAACTGAAGTTAATATCATGATGCCTTCCTCAGATCCTGATGCTGATCTGGTATGCTTGCTTCCAATTTATTTTTCTTAGAAAACTTTCTAGAGGTAGTTACATCATTTGCACACACAAGAGATTGAAAACAATTCCTGGTCAAAGTTTCTGCCAAATATACAAAATTTGTATGTTATTATCGTACAAAATATAGAAAAAGAGGTGAATATCTAATTTTTATTAGCTGATTCTTTCTATATCACATGTCTCACCTGTTATCAATAAAATCTAAAATCTAAAATGATCAATTTTTAAATAAACGAATTGAAATTGGGACGTGTAAAGATGTTTGTAACTTTTATGGTTTGTAACATGTCACAATGGTTAAATTGGAAAAATGTTTGTAACTTTTATGGTTTGACAGGAAGAATATAAAGTATAAGTGGTTTAACAGCAAAATTGGTCAAAATATAATGATTTTTTCAATATAAAGATAAATGTAGGAGCATACTCTGAAATATTTATCATGTTGTCTACATCATTGGTGAACAAATGCATCTTCTGTGCTTGATAGAATATTCTTTTAGGGGACAAATGTAATGTGTAATTAGGAATCTCCTTAAGATACCTGTGTAATCTTTCAAAATTCCTGTATCAGTTGATAAAATGGAAAAATAATAAATAGAAATATTTGCTACAATAAGTATGAAATTTAAAGGGTAGTTAAAGAGATTAGTAATAACACCTTTTCACAAACCAAGTTTTGTCATCAACATCAGTCACTGCAATAAGTATGAAATTTAAAGGGTAGTTAAAGAGATTAGTAATAACACCTTCTTTTTCTTTTTTGGTTTGTTTGATAGTTCTGTCATGTCAAAGTGCAGCTGCTTTTCATATTCTCCAATAGATTCTGCTTCCATATTATTTGGTATCTGATATGCACAATGTAAAGAACTTTGTTCATCCTGAAAGGAATTCGTATCACCACTTGAAGCATATGCTCTATTTGGTGCCTGATTCATCAAATAATCAAAAAGTCATAAACACATTCAATTACATTGAGCTAAAAAGGTTTTGCATAAGGGAGCAACAATAGTCGACATGACTGTCACTGTAACCCTAGCACCAAACTATCATCTCCTACTAGATGGCACATCAACAGTAAGAAATCTATTTTTTAATATAATTATTTCCATTATTAATAATCATAAATAAATAATTTTACATTTTACAGGCACGTGGAGTTACAGAAGGTGAGGAATCTGTTATGAGCAAGATGTAATCAGCAACATGCTTTTAAAGGGTTTTATCCTGGGAAAAGATGTTGTTTCGAAAGCCAAATCATTCGATGAGAAAATAGGATTAACTAAGAAGGTGACTACATGAACCTCCATGGTCAACTAAAAAGTCAAAGAGGTCGACTAGAAGCTTCAGATTTCTGCATAGACCAAGTCAGCGTATGCAGCCGCTGCTTCATGAGTGACAAACACTTTTAGTAAAGTGACCAAATCAGCATCCGAAGTTGGACAGCAGACAAAGGAAAAAGATGACATGGCGTCAACTCAGCAGCCACCTAAGACTTCACAAGTAGAAGGTTTGATCCTTTTGTTTAATCCACCTTTCTTTGTGTACATAGAACATCATATTAAACTGCCCAATGTGAATTAGGATTCTAATTTTATTTCAGAAATCATTTAGACCCAAATTAAAGTCAATGGTTATAATTTATTAAAAAAAACATCTACTGGAATATTGTTTCACCTTAATTAATTGGGCTCGAAGTGACTTCTCAAAAGCATTGTGAGAAACAAAAACAAAAATTTTCATCTTTTTTCTTTTTTTTTTTTTACAAAAAATGATTTTTTATTAGATTTGTGATTGAAATCAGACTTACTCTCTATATGTATTGATTTTAAGTCCATTGTAGCTTACCACAAGCCTAACTGTCATGCTTATGTCCTCCCTGCATCATATCACATCAAAATTCAAATACTTGAATTAGATGATAAATTAAATTAACCATACTTTATTTTTTTCAAAATGTAAAGGAATTATATACTGCTATTAATATTCTAGGTAAAAGATTATCATTCATGGCATAATACCTGAGAAGATCAGAATAAAAGTTATGATGCTTGTTGACCTCATCTTTAGGAAGAGAAGCATAGTTTTACCTCAGCTTCTTACAGATATCAAGCATTTGCTACAAACGGGATCAAACAAAGAGTTGAAAGGAATGATGAAAACTGTGAAGATACAAGACATTGATGTTAGTATAAATATTATGAATATCTTTCTTTTGATACTTTGTAATTACAGATCATTTAATCTTGTTTTTATGTTTAGAATTTTCAAGATGAAATGATGGACATGATGGATATAAGCAGTGAGATACAAGAATCTCTTGGTAGAAGTTTAGTGTGCCAGATGATATTGATGAAGATGATCTCATGGGTGGTAAGCACAAATTCATTATTATTATTTTTCTTTTTTTAAATGTTAACTTCACTTCATGGAAATGTTTAAGAACTTGATGCTTTGGAGGCAGACATGGGTCAAGAAACTGAAGGTGAAGGGGTACCTTCATATATTCAACCTGATAATGAACCTGATCTGGATGCAGAACTTAATATGCCTTTAGCTCCAAGTGGACATGCAGTGCTAGTGAAACCATCAATCAGATGAACTCATTACAAGAATCTAGAGTAAAATCACAACAAATTTCAAGAATTTCAGATACCCAAATTGCTAAAATTGAGAACTCTTATGTTTCACATATGCAATCTAACATCAGAAATGAAAAACAAGAAGTGAATTTAGATACTTCAAGAACAGATAGAAGAGAAGAAAAACATGAAAGAATAAATCAGATGACCTCATTACAAGAATCTAGATTGAAATCACAACAAACTCTAAGAATTTCAGATACCCAAATTGCTAAAACAGTGAACTCTTCTGTTTCTCATACATCTAGCATTAGAAATGAAAAAAAAAAAGAATTGGGTATATGATTTTTAACACTATTGATTCAAAAAAGTTTTACCTAGTCGAGCAGCATGCTTAAGCATCATCTGTGGTAATATCCCTTTCTGCAAGGTTAGCTTCCGAATTTAACATCATTAATTAGTTAATTAATTAAAGGGTATTTTGGGAAAATCATAAAAAGATAAGTTTTTTGGTTTTGTGTTACTAGGTTATGCGTAATCCTGGAGGATTGAGTAGAGGTTCTGGTTTTAAATACTAGGAATAGGAATATCTTTTACAGGTTCTTGATCTTTGGGTAAAGGGGTTTTAGGAGGGAGACCTCGTCTTTTTATAGGTGTGTCTTTTACAGGTTCAGTGAATGCAATAACTGCATCAGGATCTGGTCCCACTTCAAATTCTTCACGATTTTCTATTTCTGCCCTTGGTTCTGTAGAATCCAAGGTACCATAACATAAGATCTGCAAAATGATTAGCTTCCTACCTATAGAAAGGGTATAATAGTCCTTTTCCAAGACATTCACAGAATTATGGTCAACGGTGGGGATTTTAACCATACTAAGTTGTGGAGTATTAATGAGGACTTAGCTCTGCAGTATCAGCTTAGCTCTGCCGTATCAACTTCAGTGTCTTTTGCTTTCTTAATCAATGAGAACTTCAAATAGATAATCAAAGTCAAAATAAATTATCTAAGATGTGGTCAACTATTAAACCAATAGATCAATTAAAACCCTAAACTAAATATACCTCACGTTCAGGGAACTTTGGCATTTCTGCTAATATATCCATGAGGGCTGCACCTTTCCTACTCAATTCAAAATACTCCACAGCCATTCTCATTTTTCTGTAGCATTAATCACTATTTGGTATTAAAATTTTTGGGATTTGACCATGATCAGAAATGTCGATCTTGTTAAGCCTAACACAGCATAAAACTTGCTCGGGTAGTTCTTCAGGATGTCATGCCTAAAAATTGAGAATCCAATTAAATACATATATTCAGTTTATGAATCACAACACAAAATCCAATTCCATATTCAAAAACCAGAAACCCAATTTACCTGAATCGTTAAACCAATGCCAAGAATCCCATGTTTCAATCGTCCCTGGAATGCATCAAGTGCTTTCCGAGAGATGTAGCTGAATCGATGTATATCTAGGTCAATTTCGAAGTAGTTATGTCTGTGCATAAACAGAATATGCACAATTTCAATTCCGTAATTCCGAATTAAAGATTGAGATTTAAAGATTAACACCCAAGATTTGGAAAGGAATTACGAACCCAATAGAATGTTTGTTGAGGCCGTGAAAGAACCAGTTTATTGTGTATCCACATTTTGAGTGCCCAAAATATCACTGAACCCACCGTATTTAAAGATCTTAGCAGCTTCAACACGTTCCTCTTTTAATCTGCTTAGGAATCACGAATCCAGAGACGCCGCGATTGTGGTGGAAACGATTGATAGATCCGCTGCTTGTTGGACGGTCCATTTTCCGGTCTCTTCCATGCCTGTTTTATCCAACACTTTGTCGACTAGATATTTGTCTCCCTTGTCGTCCTTGATTTCGAAGATGTCTCGGTGATTTCAATCAAGAAGCTTTGAAGATCCCCGAGATTCCATTCGGAGAACACTTTGTGTAGTTCCTTGTTCAAGAGTTTCCCAATGGATTCAACATGTCGTATGCTTCGGAAATCAGCTACATGTCACCATACTCGATTCCGTTGTGGACCATTTTGACGAAATTGCGGGAACCGCCTTCGCCGATGTATGTGACACATGGACCACTGTCGGGTACTTGAGCGGCTACTTTGAGCACATTGTGGAGAAGTGAAGCAGTGGATGTTTGAGAATCAAGAGAGAAGAAAGAAAGAAAGCGGGTTTTCAACAGGGACGAGCTAGGGTTTTCAGCCGGTGGAAACAAAGCGGGGTTTTTAATTTTTTGGATTTCATTTCCCCCCATGAGAGATGCAACGCGCGTTTCATTAAAATTTATAAAACGACATGGTTAGACGGCGCACATTTTATTTAAGGTGCCCTCCGTGCTTTTATTTTTATTTTTATTAGACACTAATTTAAGGGCACGCAAAAATGCGTGCCCTCTATGCTTCATATTTTGGAAAACTAACATCAATTTTTAGGGCACGCACAAATGCCCATCCTCTATCAGCGCGTGTCATTGATTGCGCGTCGTGAAAGGTTGTTTTTCTAGTAGTGCTCCTAGCTAAAACCCTCTTGTAAATAAATTATGCTTACCCTATTTTAATATAGCTTATATTTAAAATTAGTATTGTTATTATGAACTTATAATAGATATTTGGGCTATTATTATGACTTATATAAGTGTCGTTATAATATCTTTTTAACTACTCGCAGTACGAAGAATCTGGTTTAAAGGGCTGCATATGGTTGTTGGATTTCAGAAGTGATATATGCCAAAATGGTATTGCCCTCCGATGTTTTATGTATGGCCCCTGTCTGTACATAGTGGTTGGAAAATATTGTTTAAACGCTTATATAATAATAATAATAATAATAATAATAATAATAATAATAATAATAATAATAGGACTAATAATTAGTCACGGTAAATATTAGACTAAAATCTAGTGGTAATAATACTAGGTTTCGTCGAAGAAATTATTTTAAAGTAAACGGAGCGTTATCCGAGTACCGAGTCACCACCTTATCAAGTGAGTGCATAGTTACTTTCGTCTTACACATAGATATGAAGTATTTTATATAAATTACATGCTATGTGTGCATATAACCTGTATACTTGCTATCTATGTTGGATGAACATTTTTATACATGTTTTAAATAATTTAAACTGTATATGTATTTTATATCTATGAATATGTTGGGTAAAACATGGGTAAATGAATGTTGAGAGATGAAAGATGATATGAGTGAACATTGGCAGCTATAGACTTAGTGCCTAATAAATAACATCGACAACTATGAACTTAGTGCCTATTGGATAAACGTTGGTAGCTATGGACTTAGTACCTGTTAGATAAACGTTGGTAGCTATGGACTTAGTGCCTGTTAAATAAATGTTGGTAGCTATGGATTTAGTACCTATTAGATAAACACTTGTAGCTATGGATTTAGTACCCGATGAATGAACTTTAACAGCTATGGAATTAGTGCTTTACAAACGAGCATTGGCAGCTACGGACTTAGTGTCTGTCATATGAACCCTAGAAGCTATGGAATTCAAATGAATACAGGATAGATGATTCTTAGGGTAGACCCTTAAGAATAACGAATATAATAGGGATGGGTAATTAGTTTAATTGTTTGACAATTAAACATAATAATTATATTATTGTGGGTTGAAAACCCTATGTACTCACCAGGTTTCCCAACCTGACCACTCAAGCTTATTTGTATCGCAGGTGTTGATATGAAGTTACATTACACTGAGAGATTAAAGAGATGTAGATCACTAGTGTAAATGAATGTAAGTTTCATTTATGCTTATTTTTCTGTATTGAAAATGACATCCCAAATGTTTTAAAATGAATAAAAAATACATTTCTTCGGAAATGCTTTGATAACGTAATTATAATGTTTTACTGGGAACAAATTCCGCAACATTTTCTATCAAAAGAAGTACTCTGATTTTTGTAAAGCATAAACATAATCAGTCTTTTCTGGTCGTGAAAATGGGGATGTTACAGCACGCGGCTGCACTTTAGCACAACATTTCATCCGCATACCGACGGTCAGAGTGAGCGGACCATTCACATCCTCAAGGATATGTTGAGGGCGTGTGTCATTGACTTCGGTGGGAGTTGGGATTCCCACCTACCCCTGGAAGAGTTCGCCTACAACAACAGTTATCATTCTAGCATTGGCACCCCGCCTTTCGAGTTGTTGTATAGGTGGAGATGTCGCACCCCGGTTTGTTGGGGTGAGGTCATACACAGGGTGATGGGACAGACGGAGGTGGTCTTATAGACTATCGAGAAGATTCAGCAAATTACGCAGTGACTGTAGACATCTCAAAGTCGGTAGAAGAGTTACGACGACAGACACCAATCTGAGTTAGAGTTCCAAGTTGGTGACATGATACTCCTGAAGGTCTTGCCCTGGAAGGATGTTATCCACTTCAGGAAGAGGGGGAAATTGGGCCCTCGATACATCAGGTCGTTCAGGATTGTTTCCAGGGTTGGCAAGGTGGCATACATGTTAGAGCTACCAGAGGAGCTCAGTCGGATCTACAACACTTTCCACGTTTCACAATTGCGAAAGTGCATTGTGGATCAAGAGGCAGTAGTATCGTTGGATGACATTCAAGTCAATGAGCACCAGAATTATATGGAGAGGCTTGTGGCCATATTGGAGAGGAAGATGAAAGTTCTAAGGAACAAGGAGATACATCTTGTAAAGTTACAGTGGGAGCATCGGAAGGGATCCGAGTGCACATGGGAGCCCGAGTCTGAGATGCAGGAACATTACCCGGATCTATTTACTATAGCAGACTTCGAGGATGAAGTATAGGTCAAGTGTGGGAGAATTGTAACATCCTGAGATTTTGGAGGTGTTTTCGAACCATCCTGTATCATTACCTTGTCATTTATAGTTCTTGGGGTTGGAAGTGTAGAGTCAAGATAAGTTTAAGGGCCAAAGTTGCAACATTTGGGCCAAGAAGGAGTACGTTGCGCGTACATAAGTGTACGCTAAGCGTATTAAGGTCCGCCTTAGTACGCTGGGCGTACGAATGCCAGGATGAAACCCTAATATTTAGGGTTTAGAGGCTATATAAACATCCTTATGGCTCATTTTCTCTCATCATTCTCAGCATCCATATTTTAGAAACATCCCAAACCCAAGCCTGGTGTGTGAGTGTGAGTTAGTGTGTGTTTTGAAGCTCTTGAAGGTGAAGTCATTACATCAAGTAGTTCGAGAAGGAAGGCCAGCTTGTAGATCTGGAGTTCTCTTGTGCTTTAGGAATTCTAGAAGGTAAAAAGCTTCTAGCTTGGCAACTATTTTGAGTAGATCTTGTGTTATATAGGTTCTTGGCACATTTCTTGTCCCAAAAACCCCAATATGGTGCATGATGCTTCTTAGCCATAATAAGTTGTCCTTCTAGACCCTAAAAAGGGTCCTAAGTGATAAAAATGAGGTCCCATGAGTTGAATGTGTCCCATGCATGGTATAAGAAGGTCTTAATAGATTAAGACCAAGTATTAAGAGTTTTTTGGACATCCAAAGTGATAAAGTTCGTGACTTTATGGGTCCTAGGCACGTTAGGCCTCTGGATCTGAAGTTTGGGCTTAAGTGCTTAAGCCAATAAGCACTTAAGAAGATTTTGGCAGAACACTACGTACGCCCAGCGTAAATCTAGTACGCTTAGCGTACTGGGTCAACCACCCCAATGGTTGTCAACATCTAAGCGAGTACGCCCCGTGTACCAGAGGAGTACACCCCGCGTACGCCCTCTATTGGGCCTAGACATTTGGGATTCGAGTTTTGGACTGTTTATGGGCTATTTGGGTTTGGGCCTTTGCTGGACTTCATGAATATAGTATTTTGGCCAAGTTTTAATAATGGATCTTGGGATTAGGCCCAATTAGGGAGTTGGGCCCAATTTGATAAATTGGGCCAATAATGGGCTTTATAAATGGACTTTCAAGTTAAGGACTTGGTATTGGGTTTTGGCCCAATAAAGAGGATGGACTTAATATGTGGTGTGGACACGTAGTCAAGAAGGTTATTTTATGTATTAACTTAGTATTTATTATGTGATAATTCGGGGATCCAAGTGAGACAACAGTCAGAGATTTGCAGTATTTCAGCACTACTTGCGAGGTGAATTATCCTCACTATACTAAGGGGTCTAAGGCACCAAGGCCGGCCCCTTGGATATGATATCCTAGCAGTTGGCAGTATGTTGATTATGAGCTAGTGTTGCATGTTAGTTGTTATGCCAGTTAGGTAAAACTATAGGACTACCTGTAGTATTATGTGATTAGTTGTATGTGTATTAGTTGTGTTATATGTCGACATATTATGTGGGATGGGTTGAGGTGAAACTCCTCCGTGCGGTAACCAATAAACCCATGAGAATTCCAGATACGAGCTAAGGGAGACTCGTACTGTGGGCTCCGGAGCATTTAAAATACGATCTGAGGGGGACTCGTATTGTGGGCTTGATGGCAATCCAGATGTGAGTTGTGTGCCCAAAAGGCAATCCAGACTCACACTGTGGGCCCAGTGGTAATCTAGTCTGTAAAGTTGTGGACCCAGTACATGTTGTTATTTGTATATGTGTTATGTGCAGTGTATCGGTATTTTGGGGGAACTCACTACGCTTTTGGGCGTACAATTTCAGTTTATTGTTCCAGGTACATCCGGGGATCGCGACAAGACAAAAGTGTGATCATACAGCTCCTCATGTTTTGTTTGTGATTCTGGGAAAACTCTGATATTATATATTTTGAAAACAAGTTTGTAATGATTTAATGATTTTGAAATGTTTTTAAAAGTTCAAATTTAGCATGATTTTTTATGGGTGTTACAACATGAATACATCCTAATATAACTATATCATACTTTATCCATATATTGGGTTGACAAAATAGCAAGAATGGTCCCTGTGGTATGTCAAAACTAGCAAGTTTGGTCCAAACAAGTTTGGAATCGCAAGGGTGGTCCAAAAGTTTCATTTTTTTGCGAGTTTGGTCCAAAATTTTGGAAACTTTTTATAATGACGAATTTGCCCCTCGTTTTCTCTTTTTTCTTATTCATTTTCAGATTAAAAAACAAGAAAATAAAAATAAAAATAAAACTCACCCTTATTATCACACCCACCCGCTATCTCTTTAACATACATAGTACATCTCTGTCTCTTTCTCTTTCTCTCTCTCACTCTCTCTCTCTCTCTCCATGTGTCACCGGAAACAGCCGCTACCCGCCATAAACCTCTGTCGACTACCAGAAACCACCTCCAACAACATGAAACCACCGCCACCATCTCGAAAGCATCGCTACAACCACCAATTATCCTTTAATTTGTTTCTCTTTCTATCCACCATTTGTCTCCTTCTACAGCATAAGGGATTTTTTTTGTTTTCATTGGAAAAAAATTCAGGTTCGATATTTTCAAGATCTGTTTTCATATCTGTGGTGTTTTCCAAAAAAAACACTGAGATACAAGATCACTAACGCTAGTTTCGGGTACTAGATCAGTGACGGTAGGATCGTCGGGGAATGAGAGGTGATGACGTACAAATCTAGACATCGAATTCATCTCTCTACTTCTCTAACAACACAGAGGTGGCGACGACATAGAGGAAAGTCGACGGTGGTGCTAACAAAGATTGATTAGATAGCGGAGCTGGACACCTACGACGTTGCAGATCCGGCATTGGATGTTCAGATATTTGTCGTCATTAGTGGTTTGGATTTAGAAAGACTCACTGGAGTTCACATCGTTGGTGGTGGCCACCTCCAGTCTTCGCACACCTTTAGATCTGTCGGAACCCTCTCCTCCGAAAGATACAATCTTCGAAAGATATAGTCGTCGGAAGCCTCCATTTGTATTTTCTTTTTTAGAATATGAATGGATTTTTTTGGAGAGAGAGAGAGAGAGTATTTTATTTTTTCTTTTCTTTTTAAAATTTTTGTAATAAACAAACTGAAAAAAGTAAATATCAAGGGCAAAACTGTAATGTAACATACACGTTAATAACCATGTATAATTAGCGTGTTTTGTTAGTTTAAAAATGAATATTATTAAATATTATATGGTTTTGACAATTGAGTTCTAACTTGATAGTTTTATGAGATTGAAGTAAGACTATGTTTAGAATCATTCGGAAAGTGACGGGAAGTCTTATGAGATTCCAATCAAAAGTCAAGGATTGAAATTAACGAAAATATAAAGTTAGAAATGATTAAAAATGATGTTATTGAAAGTTGTAGATTATCCTGTTAGAAACATTTAGGCAAAAACCTCATCGAAATGCGAGTTATAACGAAGAAGTTATGACCAATCGAAGATCCGCAACAAAACCGACAAAACACTATTTAGTGTAAAAAGTGAGTTTTTGATAAAATACTTTTTAGCTTTAGTGATCTAAATGAAAGTCGTAGTATTCATTAAACCGAGAATTTCCATAAAAAGAACATCCAAATCTGACTTCGTATGAGGAAGTTATTATTTTTCTAAGTTTCGGTACAGTAAGATACAACTAAAAACTCGAAATAAATATCGAGTGAGTTTTAGCCGGCACAACCTAAACGAGAATCGAAGGTCTCGTCAATAGTAGTATAACAGTAAAATGAATGACGAAAACAGACGTCGGATGAAGAAGTTATGAATTTATAGCGGACTTTCCCTGTCTCGGTCCGTTAAAAATATAATATTAAAAATAAAGTCAAAATTCGCCAACGGAGTCTAAAAAAGAAGTTGTAGAGCATAATTTCACCTACGCTTGGATATAAAGAAAATAAAAAACAGAGCTCTTATGTGAAAGATATGGATTTTTGAATTTCAGAGCACAAACTTCGAGACCTGACTGTAATCACGACATGAACATAGAATTCACGACGTGAACTAGTTGAATGACACCTTTCAAGCCTAGAAGACACACGACAAGCCTAGGATATAACCAGGATCAAAGTCACGACGTGAACCTCGAAATTCAGCCTATAAATAAGATGCAAAGGTCTCCGGGTTTAGGTTACAAATTTCACTCTTTCACACCTTCTACACTCTCTCAATTTACCCTAGCCCCCCCCCCCCCCAAGCCTAGGAAACATCCCTGATACCCGAAGCAAGTCCCGACGCCCCGAAGACCCGAGCAAATAATATTTTCAAGTTGAAACTTTGCCACGCAAGGTCCGGTTTTCAACTAAAATTCTCGGCTTCGTCAAAGAAAGTCATATATAGAAACAAAGTGCTGCCCTAATCAGCATTTTAACCTCCGATTATTTCACGGTGAGTTCAATATAGGTACAATCGTATGTTATGTGTTATTCAATGTACTTTCCTGTGTTATATCGGGTTTATGCCTTTGGTTATGTAGAGCATGACTCGTATAACTTCCGGTATTGACTTTGTGCCTTTGGACATGTAGAGCATGACTCGTATAACTTCTGGTATTGGCATATGGCTATGTAGGGCTAAAAGCCTGTATATTCTAGCAAAAATGTCTGAAATTGTATATTTTGTGCCATTTGGGCTGAAGCTTTATTGATGTATATCAAATATTGAAATTATTATGTCTCATTGATTGTAAATCATTGAATCAGATTGTTGGTTGATATGGAAAGTTTGTCATATGATACACATATGCCTTTGTTGTTCTTTGTCCCTCTTTGCTTCTATCATATTGAAATACATATGGCATAGCGTTATATTGTAACTGTTATTGAACTCACTAAGCATCACCCGCTTATCCCTCTCAATGTTTAAACTATTGCAGGTGATAAGCATCCAGTATAGTCATGTATTGGTAGAAGATGTAGAATAGATAATGTTATAGCTTTTCTATTTAGTGTTTAATTTCCTGGGAAGTTATGTAATATATATATATATATATATATATATATATATATATATATATATATATATATAATTTTGTAAAAATCTTAATAGTCTGTTTGTATCCAGTCTTTTGTAATTAAATTATCAATGTAAAATATTGTTTTATGAATATGCATGTAGCATGTATTTGATTATTATGATGTAGTTTTATCGAAAGGGGTTCTTTCAATCATGGTATCAGAGCAGTAGTTTAAGTGAACTAAATACCACAGATTGGCATTTAGACTTAAACTGTCAGAAGTTCAATATATGAACAGATTCATTGTGAGTATATGAATACAAACCATAGGACCCTTAAGTAAAGTATTAGGTAATAAAAAATCATAATATTCTAAAATACTATGTTACTCAAAGTTTTCAGAACAATGGTTGAACAGGTAGGTAGTCATACACCAGAAGTAGGTGGAGATCCTAAACCTGATGAAGTAAATACTCCAGTATCCCCTCGTGAGGAGCGAATCTTAGCTAAACTTACTAGTATTATTCGGCAGACTCTCGAAGAACACAAAAATAATGGTGATAAAGGCAAAGAGAAAGCCATCGGAGAATCTTCAACAGGGGAGGCGAAACATCCCTCATTCAAAACTTTCAAGAGTAGTGGTGCTACGGAGTTTTCAGGAGTCCTTAATCGTGTTATTGTTCATACATGGATCCAGAACAAAAAAAGTATTTCGTATCTCTCATGTGGTTAATGAAGACAAGGATAATTACGCTTCTGCAATGCTCATCGGAGAAGCCTTAGTATGGTGGGAAGCAACATTCGAAGCTCTCAATGAATATTACCAAGAGAATTTATCTTGGTAAATGTTCAAAACACATTTTCTAGGAAAGTATTGTCCTCGAGACATGAGGAGAAGATTGGAGAAAGAATTTCTTGAGCTTAAATAGGGAGGAATGACTGTGATTGATTATGAAACTCAATTCAATCAAAAAGCATGGTTTGCTGCAAAGTATATTCCAACTGAAAACGATAAAATTCAGTTATTCCTGGATGCACTATGGTATGAAATCCACGATTTCGTGGCTAATCGGGATGTTCTGTCATTTGAAAAGACTGTTAAGTATGCTCGATAGCGCGAGCATGACTTAGAAATACGTGGTGCCACTCTTCTGTTGCGAAGCATCCACGTATTGATTTAACTGCTCCTGTTTCCTCTATTCCACCAGCTCAATCTATTCAAACTGATCCTGGTAAACAAGTGCAACCTCATAATACCCCTCGTGGTTGCGGTAGGTCACAATATTTTTCTCTTCAGTCCCCCTCGTGTCGAATTTGTGGAAAGAATCATCCAAGCGAATGCAGATTAGAAAAAGGATCAATGATCTATCATGGATGTGGAGAAATAGGCCACATAAAGCCTGTTTGCCCAATGAAGAATGTTACTTGCTTTTCTTGTGGTGTTGCTGGCCATATGAAGCGTTTCTGCCCTACTCTTACTAGCTAAATGGCGGGAAGTCAAGATTCTGTTCAACAACCGACAAAAAGTTAAGCCCCTTTTCAACAACCAAAGAATACTCTAACTAAAAAGGAGGAGGTGCCAAAAGCTAAAGGTCGTGCATTTCAAATTACCATGAAGGAGGCACGTGAATACCCGAATGTTGTGACCGATACATTTCTCGTCAACTCTAGACCTGCTCATATCTTATTTGATTCTGGTGCCTCGTATTCTTTTGTGTCTCATGAATTTGCGCATTCCTTTCAAATTGCTTGCTATCCACTCGCGTAACCATTTCATGTAGATACTGCAGGAAGTATATCATTACTTGCCGATAAAGTCTATAAGGATTGTGTGGTAGAAATTGAAGGCTATAACTTTCTTGCTAACCTGATTCCTATCTCCTTGCCCAACTTTGATATTATTCTCGGCATGGATTGGTTGTCAAAGAACCAGGCAAAACTCATGTGCTATGAAAAGATAGTATGTATTCCAATTGAAGAGGAGAATCCTCTTTATGTCTACGGTGAACAAAGAATCTTAAAAATAATCTCTTTCCTCAAAGCGCGTAAATTTATATCAAAAGAGTTTTCTACTTATCTGGCCTACACAGTTGATATCTCAAAAGAGGAGAAGAAAATTGTAAATGATGTTCCTGTTGTTAATGAATATCCTAATGTTTTCCCCGATGAATTGTCTGGACTTCCTTCGGATAGGCAAGTAGAATTCCAAATTGATCTTGTACCTGGTGCTGCTCCAATTGCAAAGACTCATTATCGTCTTGCGCCAGTTGAGATGAAGGAAATGATGATCCAACTACAAGAATTACTTGGCAAAGGATTTATTTGACCGAGTACCTCTCCTTGGGGTGCTCCAGTATTGTTTGTCAAGAAGAAGGACGGTTGAATGCGAATGTGTATTGACTACCGTTAGCTAAATAAAGTAACTATCAAGAACAAGTATCAATTACCTCGCATTGAGGATTTGTTTGATCAACTTCAGGGTGTTAGCTATTTCTCGAAGATTGATTTGAGATCTGGCTATCATCAGTTGAAAGTATACGAGCAGGATGTACCGAAGACTGCTTTTCGTACTTGTTATGGGTATTATGAATTTCTTGTCATGCCAATAGGTTTGACAAATGCTCCTGCTGTATTCATGGATATGATGAATCGGGTCTGTCGTCCAATGCTCGATAAATCTGTCATCATATTCATTGATGATATTCTAATCTATTCCAAGTCTGAGGATGATCTTTCCATTCATATTCGTGAAATATTAGAACTTCTTCGAAAGGAGAAATTATATGCTAAATTCTCGAAATGTGAATTTTGGCTTCGCCAAATTCAATTTCTCGGCCATATGATTTCTGGCGACGGTATATCCGTAGATCCCACCAAAATTGAAGCTATTCAGAATTGGGAAGTGCTCCGTAATGCTTCCGAAATTCGCAGTTTCTTGGGTCTCACGGGATTTTATCGGAGATTCATTAAATTTTTTCACGTATAGATGTACCTCTCAGGAGCCTTACATGAAAAGAAGTAAAGTTCTAACGGGGTGAATGTATCACAAAATAAAAGTAATAGGGAAAATATAGCCATAAAAGTATTATCCTTTTGCATTAGGATAAACACGACATCGTGATTGCCGAAATGTATTAACCTTGAACATCCGTAGATGTTCATTTTCCTGTATAGCTAACAGCAGGTCGAAGGAATGGTTAGTCCCGTAAAGGTACCCCTAGTATAAGTATTAACCGTAGGCATCCATAGATGTTCATTACCTCTGTTGCTAATAGCTGGGTTCCGGAATGCTTAGTCCCGTATAGTATCCTTTTGTACTAGGATAGACAGAACTAAACTACACGTATGATATGTAATAGTATCTCATCATATAGTATCTAGGTACAAGTATCCATGTAAGTGTATCCATGTAAGAGGATCCAGGTAAGTGTATCTCTTCATATAGCATTTAGTATAGAATCATGAATGAACTGACTCTGGTGTGATTCCTTGTAATAGGAATAATGTTTTGTATCCCCTAACTATACCTATAATAGTTTACTGGAATGTATTTGATGTTCAAGAATGTTTATACACCCTTGCTATTCAAGAGTGTTGGAAAATGAATGAAGTATGAAAGTTATCATATCAATATATATATATATATATATATATATATATATATATATAAACATAAGTGTATAGATATAGTTTTGATCAAGAAGGTGAAAAAGGTTTTGTAGGACATTTTAGAGCTTTGAACAATAAATAACAATGACTTGATGTCATTTTAATAAACATTTCAAAAGTAATACATTTGATAACAAAGTATTTTTAAGATAGAAAACCATTTCATGCATCACATTTTGAAGTACGTGAAATCAGCTGGATGAAAACACAGTTATAAATCACATGTGATTGATTCATTAACATGTTGTTTTCTACTTGTATTCCCCCCCCCCCCCTCCCCATTAAAGCATTTAAAATCATCTAAAACATTGATTAAGGGGTATGAACTCACCTGTAGATGGTGGTTTGGATGAACTGAATGATGTAGGATTGCTAGGTGTTAAGTGAAGACTTGTTCACAACCAATGATCCTAATTAACATATAATCACATATATATGTATTCAATTAGACTTTAAACCACTAATTGAAAAAAGTTAAGACCTCCTAAGGCATGTAAAACACCTTATATAAGTGCTACAAGTCATAAGGATTGTATCTAAGTGCTATAGGACCTTGCTATTGTGTTTGGGGTTCAAGGGTAAACTCCTTTGGAGTTTACGGTTTTAATGTCACCAAAAAATGAGTTTACGGTCGTAAACCCTTGAGTTTACGGCCGTAAGCTCCCCCTCTTTTGACCATTTGATGTTTTGAAGCCTTAAAAATCCCTAGAAGCTTTTCTACTTGGAGTATGTATTTTTGGAAGGGAGTTAGGGCACCATTTCACTCCTAAATGGAATTTACGGTTCCAGAACCATTTTCCTTTGAGTTTACTATCGTAAACTCAAATGATTTATGGTATTTTGGGGTTTTCATGTCCTTTGTTCAACTAGGAAAGGATTTAGACATATTTCAAAGGCTAGTGAATGACTTAGGCACATTTTGGCACCTTTACTTGGTGTTTACGGTCCAAGAACTTCTTGGATCATGAACACCTAGTTCTTGGTGTTTTGGGGACGATTTCATGATGTAAAGATGTACAAAAATCTCTAAGATACCCTGCGATAGAAGTACTTACAATATAGAGGCTTGAAATGAGCTAAAAGTCCAAGAAAACTAGTGTGTGTTCTTGGTGTTCTTGGTCTAAATTGAAGAATCGACCTTTTGGAATGATTTCACGGTTAGAAGTGTGTTAAAACACTAGATTAAGCCATATAATCACTTAAGAAAGCTAGAATCACTTACTAGATTTAAGATCTTGAAAAACGTTTGGATGATACTTGAGAGAGAGAAATGGGTTTGGATCGTGAGTTTTTGGAAAAAGTGTAAATAATGATAAATTAACATATATATACTCCCAAATTTAGGGTTTTTGGCTGTAAATATTTTATTCTGGTAGTAAACTGTAATTTCTTGGAGTTTTGGAATAACAGTGTTGCACAATAAACCCTAGTGCATCCTCTCTCCTGATATCTCTTAAAGTGTAAATCCTGAAATACTCAAACTTATTCCAAAAAGTATGAAAATTAATAGTAACTGTTCTGACTTCTATTGACTTCATAGGTTGTACATAATAGAAATTTCGGGTTGTCACAGAGATATTTTTGGATTATAGGCCAGTAGTTGTAAATAATTGTTGAAAGGCTTATAATGTCTTGTTTATGCTTTTGATCTGTATCGGAACTTGACATCCCGAGGTTTTGATATATATATATATATATATATATATATATATATATATATATATATATATATATATATATGGAAAATATATACCTTCTTAATGAAGGGTTTTGATAAACTTTTATCATATGTTGTTTGGGGACCAATTCCGCAACATCTTTTGAAAAGATTCCTCTGATTTTATTTTAAAAAGCATAAATTAAATTGGTCTTTGCTAGCTGAGAAATTAGGGGATGTCACAGCATGCGTCTTGGAGTTCGGTGGTAACTGGGATAAGTACGTACCTCTTATCAAATTTTCATATAATAATAGTTACCATAATTCAATCAAAATACCACCATATGAAGCACTATATGGACGTAAATGCCTTACTCCATTATGTTGGCGTGATGTAGGACATAAAATCCTTGGAGTCCCTGAAATGATTCAACAATCCACTGACAAGATTCAAATTGTACGAGAAAGAATGAAAGCAGCCCATGATCGACAAAAGTCCTATGCAGAAAAGAGAAGACGACCCATAGAATTCCAGGTGGATGATTCCGTAATGTTGAAGGTGTCCCCATGGAAAGGCATTATGTAAAGGATTGGGGTGTAGCTTGGAGCGTAGGGCTCTTGCCACCTTTTCATGGATATAAAGTTCGTTGGAAACGGACTTATAGTACTTCGAAGTTGTTGCAGAATTGGTCCCTGAATGGAAATGTTTGCATTTTAGCCTGTGCATGAAAGGCGGCAGTCGGGTGAGTATGCCTAGTGTAAGCTGAGGTACGCTCAACATAGTGTTGGTTAATGAATCGCGGATGCTGAAGACGTACGCCCAGCGTACGTGGATTACGCCCAGGATCTCCAAAACCCTAATTTTTAGGGTTGGCTCACTATTTAAGCACCTTAAGTCCGATGGGGTGCGCCTCCCTTTCATTCTCAAAGCCTTAAAACCCTAATTTCAAGTGGAAGCTTTATCCAAGAGTGTTGTGAGCTTGGTGGGTGCATTTTGGGTGGTTTTTTTGGTGCATTTCCAGAAGATGGAACTTGTTGCAAAAGATGGGAATCAAGGAGGAGCTTATGGATCTGGCTTTTGGGACTCATTCTCAGCTTGATAAAGGTATAAGGCTTTAAACTTGATCATTCATCTCTTAGATCTACCATTGTGAGTTTTAGTTCATTTTGGTCCCAAGGATGGAACTTTATGGTTGAAATCTGATTCTTAGACTTAGAGTTGCCACTCTCAGTGTTAAATGAGTCCCTAAGGCAGAAAGTTGCCATCTTTGAGGTCTTTATGGGTTCATGTATGAGTTAAGACCATTTGCATTGGAGTAGTTTATCATTTTTGGAATTTGAGCTTATGTAGGTCATGCAAAACCATCAAGTAAGCAACTTTATGGTTTTAAACATTGAAGAGTATTTGGATCTGAAATTGTAGCTTATGGAGTAGAGTATTAAGCACTTAATGGAAAATCGCTTAAGAGAGGAGTATGTTGGGCATACATGCAGGTATGCACAGCGTACACCACCCTCAACCAATACGCTTAGCGTACAAGGGAGTACGCCCCGCGTACTCATCAGTTATGGGCTTGGAGTGTTTTGGGCCTCAAGTTGGGCCAAGTAGAGGACTTTGGGCATTTGGGCCTTAGTGGATCATCAGAATTCAGATGTTTGGGCTTGACGTAAGGCCCATTGGAAAGCCTACCTAGTGTTGGGCTTTTGTTTTGGGATTGTGCCTTAGTTTTGGATCGTACTGGGCTATGGCTAGAATGTTCATTTTACCACATGCTTGCATTAAGGATTTTGGTATGGGACCCAATTGCTAATTGGGTATATTGTTTGGTAGTGACAGCTCGGGAAGTTGGCAGGGCAGCAACTAAGGAATTCATGCGGGAAGCTTCTGCAGTTCGAGGTGAGTCTTCTCACCATACCAATGGGTGTAAGGCACCAAGGCCGACCCATTTTATGTTATGTGGTACACTAGCTGTAGTAGAGATATGCGATATGATAGTTAGCTTTATGCTTGGTGGTATGCTAGTGATTATATGATATGTGGTATGCTAGTTGTCTTTTTGATACTTGCATTGAAGACCATGTGGGGTAGCCCATGTCACAATGGTATAAGACCTTGGGGGAGCCCACGATAGCCTTACAGGTTTATGTACGTGTTATGTGTAGATACTTCTATGATACATGATATGCTATTTGATTATATATGATATTGGCAGGGAAAGACCATGGGGGATCCCATGGCACTTGGATGTAAGACCATGTGGGGGAGCCCATGGCTGTCCGGCACGGAAAGACCATGGAGGGAGCCCATGACACTTAGGTGTAAGACTATGTGGGGGAGCCCATGGCGTCCTTATACAGGTATATGTGATAGAGATAGCTTTTATAGCTAATGTTATATGGTAGAGATAGATTTATGGCTAATATGTTATGTGATATGTGGTAGAGATAGTTTTTATGGCTAATGTTAGACGGTAGAGATAGCTTTATGGCTAATATGTTATGTGGTATGAGGTAGAGATAGCTTCCACAGCTAATATGATATGTGTTATGTGGATTGTGTGTGGGGTATGCTCTGGGGGACTCACTAAGCTTTGTGCTTACGGTTTACAGTTTTGGTTTCAGGTATCATCGGTTTGGAAAAGAAGAGCTCGGATTGATCGCAATGCACATACCTATGATTTTCGTGATGAATGATTTTGGGGTGAAATCTGATAAATGATTTAGTTATCGACGATTTGAAATGTTTGAAGTAAATGGTCTCAATGTTTTAGCTATATTAAAAATGAAATTTTTACCTTTGATTTTCGAGTCGTTACAAGTTGGTATCAGAGCCATGGTTTGAGGGATTCGGACATACTTTCGGGTGTGTCTGAACTCAAACTGAGGATCTGCTAAGTTTTCAAAAAGAAAAATGTATTAAGTAATGAATTTTTAAGGAAAGAAAGGTTGTGGTGCATGCAATCAGCCGAGCTCGAGTAAGTTTCCTCAGAATACCCACATTTCTTATCTACTATGATTTGATTATGAATCTGTAAAACGCATGCTAGTTAAGGCTAGGGGAGATGCATGTATATGTTTTATGAGCTGGTGGAATTGCATGCTAGTGCTGAGTAGTCAGTAATAGGTTTTCCTGATATGTGGTGCTTGTAGCCATGAGTATATTGGATGTCATGTGAATATAAGAATGATAATTGGTATTTGTAACTGCAATGTGTATGTTTTGAAAATTGCATATGGTTAGGATCTTATAGCCTTAGAATAGCTTATTTGATCTTATTTCCTATGGTCTTAGGGTAGAGTATATTATTCGACCGTATATTAGATCATGTTCTGTGTATAATTTGCATGCATAAGGCAGCCAACAGTGAGGGTGGATGTGGACAGCATGGGTCGTAGTTTGCGGGCTGAACGTTCTATGATAGTTCTTTGGATCAGAGTGATACTTCACAAATGTTGCTTGCTTCGTGCTTTGTCGAACTCTTAAGTGATGGGAGTCAGCCACTAAGTGGATATGACGATATCTAGGAGGTGGATGGTTGGCATCATGGGGAGTTTTTCAGTAGCTGATGGCATGGCAAGGTTGGGAACCTAAGAAAGCCTAGGATATGCTCCAACGAGTTAGCGGGGCGGTTCGGTGAGATTGGGAATCTAGGGGGAGCCTAGGAGTTGCTTCGATGACTATCGTATTGTTGTTTAGCGGATATT